>NC_136805.1:28043826-28643826 GCF_951216825.1 Electrona antarctica
TCGTGCATGTTTCTGGATCTGTCTGATACAGTCTCACATTTGAATTACCTAATTTAATGAGATGCTCAAATAGTGCAACTTGTGTGCGTGTGTGTGCGTGTGTGTGTGTGTGTGTGCGTGTGATGAATGATAAAAGGAGAGAGAAGGGGGAGATATGAAGCGTCCTCTGAAAGTCACCATGTATTGTTCAGTGATACGTCTTCATTTGATCGACTCATTACTTTGGCTTCACACGACAATACGTTGCCCACATCAACCCGGGGCATTTTGTCATGTTTTCATTGTTTCATGTTTTTGTAATTTATAATTCACAATTTAGTCATTTAGCATACACTCTTATCCAGAGTGATTCACAATTGTGTGATCATAGTTTTTCTTCTTTCTGTTCATACATTTTTCTAGCCTGGAAGCCAGACAAAATCTGCCAGAGCGAAATCATTAGCCATGCCAGGCTTAGATTTTTCTCCTTTCCTGGATTGTTGTTGGTTACCTTGTTTTCCTTGTTCGTTCCTTTATTGGTGAATTTAAACGTTTCTCTTCCCTCGTTTCTACCACATAAAGTCACACAAGTCGTTGCTGTCGGGCAGTCCATGTTTGTCTGTAAATGAATGCCCCATTCATCATACAATTACAGTTGGGTGCCACCGATATTGTCCCTTATCATTTGACCCATTTAGGCCTGACCTCAAAATTTAAAAAAATCCTTCTAAATCCTCCAGTTTTCTGAAATAAATATTTTCAAAAATAGCAGACCTACAAGCTCGTAGCGCGCCACTCGGTGGCGCGCTATGAGCTTGTAGATCTGCTATTTTTCAATAGCTAAATTATAACATAATGTTTAAAACACCAAAAGGGGTTCCCGCCCAAAATGGGTTAACTGTCCTTTTGCGCAGATCACGCAAACCTCAGCAAAAAGAAAAGGACAATATCGATGGCCTCCAACTGTATGAGTGTCGCACAAAAGTAGTGAAATTAGCAGATCTAAAAGCTCACAACATATCGTGGTGTGATGCGTTGTGAGGTTATAGATCGTCCATTTTCACTATTTTAATTGTGTATTAATAATGATAAAACATGAACGTTTTGGGCATACAAAACGAGTGAGACGAATTGCACTTCATGCACACTCTCGTGCTCACCCCACCTCACCTTGGGTGGAATATAAGGTGTGTTGCTCTGCCTTCTGAAGGACTAAATGTTTTTCCGATAGCTTCTTCCGTTTGGCTTTTGATTTAGACGTCCAATGTACTGTGCACAGTAAGTAAACACACATAACGGTGAGTGAATTGCTGATATGCATCAAACACTTCTACCGTACATCACGGAGATTGGTTTCTATGACGGCTCCCTTGGTAATGTTGCTCTCTCTCTCTCTCTCTCTCTCTCTCTCTCTCTCTCTCTCTCTCTCTCTCTCTCTCTCTCTCTCTCTCTCTCTCCCCCCCCCCCCCCCCCCCCTGCTCCCAGACGCGGGTATGGCCAGCATGAGGTAAGACTCCTCTTTGATTGGAGTTGGACGGTGCCTTTGCATGTGTTTTCTACATTTCTTTTCTTTGACATTTGTGACCGGGTCTGGCAAATAGGCCCTCATCTCGACCAGAGTCATTTTTCAGTTTTTTACAGATTATTAAGTACAGAATGTAAGCTTTCATATGATGTATCATTCAATGAAATTGGAAAATATTTGAAGGAGATATGACCATTTTAAAATGATTGTGCCGTTTTACCCAAAGCTGAAAAGCTGTGAAAGCTGTTCACAACATTTCAACACCTAGAGCTGGCTAGCCTACTTTGACTTATAAATGTATACATTTCATTTGCCCAAATCAATAATCTGTTGGAATGAAAACCTTCTTCAACATTCAAACTGTGTTAATATGAAAAAAAACGAAAATCACAAAAAAAAAATTAGTTTATTTTAGATTTTCTGCCTTTTCATTATAGGCGAGATGAGGACCATTTTGCCAGACCTGGTCACATTTGTCTTGTTGCTTTTCTGTTCTTGTTTCTGGTACTAAAATACCGCAGCTTCCCCTTCAGGGCATGCATGGGGTTGACACATTCTACATGCTCTATATTCTTCATTCAGTTTGACGTCATGAAGGATCATGTGCAGTAGCACAGTGGTTTTCAAACCTGTGTGGCTGCATGTGTCATCCAACAATACTGACGTTTTTGATCAAATGCTTTGAATTAACCTTTCAGTAATTCAACCATGGCTGTGATGATGTTGCAAGTGGGCCCCGAACGAATTGGCGAAACACTAAGAGATGAATATTTAAATATTATTTGACAAAACAAATGTATAATTTATCATGGTATTCATGGCATTCTTTTTTCTTTCAAAACTTTGAACCTTGATATAACGGTAGTTTTCATTGTGATACCAATGAATAATACAGATGAATAGGAACTTACAGTATAGCCTACTACTCTTCAGTTTCATAGATCCAAGCCGGAGCACAATCACTACTCATAACATGCTCTGAAAGTGCTGAAAGGCTGGCTGCTGTGTTCAGTGGTCAGATGGTGGGACCCTGGTCCAAAAAAGGTAGTGAACGACTGCAGTAGTACTGTATACTGTAGGGTCTGACATCATGTACAGTAACATTTTATGAACTGTGAGTCAAATGCCTGAAAACATCTGAAAGGTTTCTTTCAAACACAGCTATTATGTTCATTTTGAAAGGAAGCAAATGTATTAAAGAACACGCAGCACGGCAAGTTTGCCAGTAATTTGCCTGTATAACTGTGGACTTCAATGACATCCAAGTGAATCATTTAATAGAGGAAGAGCTCTTCAACTCTCTCTCTCTCTCTCTCTCTCTCTCTCTCTCTGTGTGTGTCTTTCATCATCTGTCACTCCCCATATGTGTCTCTCTGGCAGACACAGCAACTTCTCAGACCTTCTCTCCTCAGACCAGAGGTACTCTCCCTCTCTGTCTCTGCTTGCCTGAACACTTCTCTAGGCTAGAGGACTGTGCGCACTGTGTGAGCATGCATGTGTGTAGGGCTGGGGCAGTGTGTGTGTGAACACAGTATAATAGGTGTGTGTGTGCGTGTGCGTGCGTGTGTGTGTGTGTGTGCGTGCATGCGTGCATGCGTGTGCCAACGGTGTCATTGCTAACAACTGTTTGTAAATCTAACAGGAGTTGTCTATGGAGTCGGGCATCGACCCCGGCCAGGATTACTACACACAAGATTACTACAACTATGAACACGGGTTAGTCTGCTTACTTACGCCCGTGTGCTGCTGCGTGCGTGTGTGCGACTGCGTGCGTGCGTGCGTGTGTGCGTGCGTGCGTGCGTGCGTGCGTGCGTGTGTGCGAGTGCGGCTGTTGACTGAGTGCCAGCATGCGTGTGTGCATATACCGTCTTGTCTGTGTATACACATGCCGAGATTTATGTCTGCTTATTGTTTTATTTGAGATGTAACGTTTTTTGGGTTCTCTTGTCAAATCCCAAAGCTAGTCTGTAAACACAGTAATGATGAACCAAATGGAACCGTAACACGCAGGTTTACACTGTACAGTAACTGTGTATGCATTATCAGTGTAGTGAGAGAGAGACAATTCTTCCTTTCAACTTCTCTCAGAGTGAGAGAGGAAGGTCATTTCAGTTCTAAGGGTCCACAAGCACTGGCTGAGGGTCTGCCACAGTTGCTCTGCAACTTTTATTTTAGATATACACTGATGCCAGATGCTGTGAATTACATATTTGTGAGTGTATTGCCCTTCTGAATGGATATAGGGAAAACGCTGAGCATGACTACAGTATATTGGTTGCATGCATACTGTACCACTTTTGTTTTTACACATCACATCATTTATTAGGCAGTATGCCTTGGTGATCAAGGCTGAACAAACTCATGAGTCAGATTCAAACCCATCCCAGGATGTTGCGAAGTCACACGAAAGGGAAAGTCACATTCTCCAGATTGGGCCAAGCAGGCTCTAATGCAGCCTATCGGTGAGTCGCAGGTTTGATTCCCGAGGAAAAGAGAGAGGCAGGGCCTTTGCTGCGTGCCACTCCCTGTCTCTCACTGTTCCTGTTCTGACATTCCATATGTTGATCTGACCTCATCAAACCCTGTACACTCAATACACGCTCCATATATGGCCAGTACAGAATTCATTCCATATGTTGATCTGACCCCCCATGCCAAAGCGCCAGCACTCAGCCAGCAGTCTGACGTCACCCAGGCAGATGCGTGCACGCGACCTAGGTCGCTTCTCGCCCTCAGGGCGTCTTACTGGTAACAAAGAATGTAAACCTTGAGAGATGTACAGTAGTAGAGTATCAGTATAAAGTATCAGGAAACATGGAAATACACAATTTAAGTAAATGTACTTAAGTACAGTCTTAAGCAGTACTTAAGTACTCTGTGAGAACCAGACCCTGGGACTATTATCTTTGAAACATGCTGACATGTCCATAGAGCAGCCTGGCACTTCCAGTTAAATCCACATTCCAGCTTAAGCTTCATAATCGTCTCTATCGGGTGGAAACCTCGTATGTCCAAAACAAATACTTTTCAGGAAATAGAAGAAAAATACCTGTTCCGATGGATCCAGTTATTATTTAGTCACAAGCAATCATGTCAGTATCATGGTCAGTATCATGGTATGACTGTAGTATGATGAAGTAGGACATAAACCTACAAAAAAATGTAAAGTTGTAATGTAAAATGTAAATGTAAAGTTATGGAGATACAATGTTTCCGCCCGGCAGATGGATGCTTCTGGCCTGCATATTGGCTGTTGCTTTCAAACAGTTCATAAGAAGTTCACAAAAGTCAAAATGTGATTGGCCTGGCTGTCATCACAGTGTGTGTGAGGTTTGTGCGTGCATGCGTGCATGCATGCGTTTGTGCGTGCGTGTGTGCCTGGCTGGCTGGCTGGTTACAGTTGTTAAGCCTCAAACCATATCATAAGAAGGGCAATATCTCACACACGCGCACAGAGACAGACACACTACATAAAAGCATCAAAGAGCTTCAAACTGCCTCCAAAGACAAATCACAGCAGTGTAAGAGAGACAGAGAGAGAGATAGTGTGAGAGAGAGACAGAGAGAGAGATAGAGAGAGAGAGAGAGAGAGCACCTACTCTGCCATCAGTGATGCATTGTGTAATTTTAATAGTTCTGTCTCCCTCTCACATGTCATCCTTGTATCTGTCTCTTACGCATGCATGCATGGCAGCATGCACACAAACGCACACACACACACACACACACGCGCACACACGCACACACACACACACACACGCGCGCACGTGCGCGCACACACACACGCGCACACACACTGAATGACATGGCAACGATATTGAAAAGGGTGTTTTTGGGTTGAATGGGAACATGTTCAGCAGCCCTTGTCGCATTGGAAGCCAAACAGAGTGCAGGTAATCTCTCACTGTCCATCAGGAACAGGCCCATGGCCCATTCTGGTGCCAAGTTTGCCAACCCACAGTTTAAGAAATTATGTTTGAGGAGTTTGAGGCGTATGCTCAGCGTGGTTAATTAATAATATGCCTTTGTAAGTTTGAGTCCTGGCCGAGGGAAACACCATGTACACTTACAGTACTTACTTACAGTGTCTTTTGGGTCTTGAGCTGTTTCGGAACCCCGTACATTAGTTGCACTGCACTGCCCTCTGCTGGTGAATCCAAGAGAGGCAGCGAGAGCAGACAGATTAGAATTTCCGAGTCTTGTGTGTCAGAAAGAATCTCAATTTGAACACCCATGTCTCATTCCAACGCCAATGTTTTATTCATCAACGTCCTCTCCCTTCCTCATACACCCTTCTTTCCGCCTGCAGCTACGACCTTCCTGAGTACGGCAGCCGCAGGAAGCTGATCTCTCCTGCAGGCCTGTATGATGAATATGGAGAGGTGGTGGTGGACGACGACGGCAGTTATTACTACAGTCCACAGGACTCCGAGGGAGAGGTAAACACTATGAACGCACGCACGCACGCACGCACGCACGCACGCACGCACGCACGCACGCGCACACACACACACACACACACACACACACACACACACACACACACACACACACACAGCAGTAGAATACAATCATGAAGCTTCACTGAATAAGTGTGTGTGCAGTGGTGGATGAAGGACTTAAGTGAAATAGCAATACCACAGTGTAAAAACAAACAAACTTTTACAAATAAAAGCACTGTGTTCAAAATCTTACTTAAGTCAAAGTACAAGGTATCTGCATCAAAATATACTTGGCGAAAGTAAATTATGCGAAATGGCCATATAAGAATCATCATGCTATTGGACTATAATTCTTAATCATTAACCACTTAAAGCTGCTATAAGCAATAATACAGACAGCCAGCAATGGGTAAAACGCTCCCAAAAACAATTTAGTCTCTGTAACACATCTAGGGGCCACAATCTGCATTCAAAGATTTTCCTAGAAGCTTTGTCATTGGTCGATTTGCCTGTCTACTTCCTGATTGGTTAGTCATTTCTACCAGGTTTTTTTCGACCAATGACAAAGCTTCTAGGAACATCTTTGAATGCAGATCGTGGCCCCCCTAGATGTCTCAGAGACAAAAAAAAATGTCATTAAAATGTTTGACATATTATTGCTTATAGCAGTTTATGGTCTATTTTATACTTTGGCTATTCAAAAATAGCCAATCTAGAAGCTCACAGTGTAGTGTTGTGAGCTTGTAAATCAGCTATTTTCAAATAAGACAAGATATTTGATTAATAACTGTATGTGTGATTATTTTTTAATCATATAAATCTGTAAAGTAACTAATAACTAAATCTGTCAAATAAATAAAGATGTAGTGGAGTAGAAGTCATTTCAAAATAGCAGATCCACAAGCTCGGGCTTGTATATCTCTTGTATTAGTAACTAAAATTATTATAGTTGATTAAAATATTATTTATTAATGAATGAAAATGAATGGAATGCCCCTTTAAGTACAGTAGGCTACTTATGTATTTAGTTACTTTCCACCACTGATGAAAAAGGATACCATGTTGTTGTTGTTGAATAATGTAGTTCAGAGGAGAAACACACATGAGAATTAATCACAGATCCCCATGAGACATGATTATCAATAGGCATGCATTGTGTGTGCATGTGTGTGTGCGTGCGTGCGTGCGTGCCTATATATTGTATTGCATTTTGCAGTTGTGTTATTTCATGTTTGCGATACTTCACATATGTCATGTTTGCATATTTATTGTATACATTATTGACATGGCTTTGGAATAATATCACCATGACAACAGGTACTGGGTCACGGGAGGAGACCAGTTCGGGGGGGCAGAGGTATGTCCCACCATGCCAACCTCCAGCCCCCACATCCGCCCTCCAAGACCCCCGGAGCCCCTACAACAGATCATGACAAGAAGCTAAAACTAAACGGTGGTACGACAACTAAAACAGAGCCCCAGGCCCCGGGTTCCAGAGCTGCCTCCGCACTCAGTGCTGTGAGGAAGCTGAGTTCTCTGTTCTCTTCTGGGAGTAAACCAGGCACACAGCCCCCTACTGTCCACCCACCCTGGAATAAAAGCAGAGTAGGACCGATGGAGGACAGGAATGGGGTGACTAAAGAAGAATTAGGGATTGAGAAAGGGGCAGGAGATAGAATAGGAGGAAAAGGAGGGACAGCAGACACTGACGGGGTTGGAGAAGTTGGAGAGAATACACTTAAAGGAAGGGACGATACAGGAGGAAGAGGATGGGAGACGAGGGGAATAAGTGAGCGAGAAATTGAAACGAGGGGAAGAAGTGAGCAAGAAATTGAAATGAGGGGAAGAAGCGAAAGAGAAATTGAAACGAGGGGAAGAAGTGAAAGAAGTGATATGCCGAATGGTGGAGTTACATATGACGGAGGAAGAGACAGAAGAGGCAGAGAGGACAGAGGAGAGCTCCCTGGAGCAGCCGCTTCTCGGCGAGCAGCCACCCCGGACGGCGGTGTCGTCATCGACGGCAGTTACTTCCAGACTTCCTTGGAAGCCAAGAGGCCACTGTCAGGCAAGCAGCGCCTCAGCCAGGCTCTAAGCGTCATCTCCCTCAGCCGAAGGCTCCACGGACCTGCCAGGGTGGGAAACGCAGGAGAGGAGGGATGGAGAGAGGGAGAGAGCTGGGGTCCGGGAGATGAAAACAGACGTAGGCATGGATCCATTGGAGACATGACTGTTTCAGCGGCAGTGAGTGACTCAGATATGGGAAACGGCAGCAAAGACGAATTCAGCAATTCGGAGCAAAGTAGTCCGAGTTCGTCTTTTCAGGGAGAGAGCACAGAGGATTCTGATGAAGAGGCCAAGTCTAAAACGAACTCTGACACAGAAACGGAAAAAATCACGTCTGACTCCGAAACGGAGCAGGAAGATGGGACGTCCGACGGGGGGTCAGACAGCGAGGGGAGTGAGGTTTCGTCTGAAAGTGAGGAAGGAACAGAACGATCAAGAAGGAGGAGCAGTAGTGGCAGTACTAGAAGCAGGAAAAGTAGTAGTAGGAAAAGTAGCAGTGCCAACGTAGAGGAAGATGGCGGTATCACTACCTCAGAAAGCGCTGGTTCAGACTCAAAGAGTTCCAGCTCTAGAATGTCCAGTTCTAGCTCAGTCAGTGGAAAAGAACAATCAAGGCCCAAAACTTCTAGACACTCTCGCTCCTCTGGCTCGCAAGAAAGCATAGAGGAAGATAGTGAGGAGCAGGAGGACTCTGAGGAAGAGGAGGGCCTTTCACCCATCACCGAAGATAATGAAGAGGAAGAAGAGAATTCGGAAACTTCAGAGGAGGACAAAGAAGATTCAGAAAACAAGTCAGCCGATTGAAATGTGGAATGACGCCTTATTCTCTCCCACCAAGTAAGAGCTTCCAGAAAATGCCTGGACTGGGTTTACAGTTCATTTCCTGAGTGGATTTTTCACTGTAACTTATCTCTCTCTCTCTCTCTCTCTCTCATTCTCTCAGTGTGATTTACAGAGAAGAGTTTACACGACTCGCATGTCTTCTCTCAGCCTCTTTGAGAACGTACTCCCTCTCCATCATCGTACGATTCGTACCTCATTTCTCCCTGCTGTCTTTGTGTCTGTCATAACAGTTTTGTTGGTGATCTTACATTTCCATCTGTAGCGTGGCTCTTTGTATGATAAATATGGGAAGGCTGTCTTGTCATGTCAGCATCTGTCCTTCCTACTGATGATGCAGCTCAATCACTTAAGCCTGGTACAGTACGCTTTGGCGACAATGGAATGTTCTCAAATGAAGACTTTTTACCTCTATGCTCTGACTTTACTTTGTTCCACTGTTGTATTCCTCTTATTTCTTTTCATTAGTCATTTAGTCATTAGTTATTGTATTTGTATTGTTACAGTGCTTCATTTTTCAGGGTTCTCTTTTCGGAGTAAAATTGTGGAATGGCTATTTAAAAATGCCTGATGTACAAGCTTTACATCACATGTTATTGAAAACATTTTGGGGAAAACTTGAAACAGTTTTGAAAACATTTTAAAACAGTGAACATCTACTTTGTCCTGTACTGTAGGCTACGTTAGTCTGGTGCATGATGGATGGGTGCAGGGACGTGCTGGCCATTGGGAAATTCGGGACAACTCCCGAACGGCCGGTCCAGTCCAGGCCGGTCTGGGCCAGCCGTTTTTTTTTTTTGTATTAATAAAATAGGCGGCTGTAAAATAGGCCGTAAAATAGGCCTATGGGTGATACATAGAGGCGCTGTGACCTCCACAAATATTGTATTTAACTTTTTCGCTGCTATCTACGTTTATAGACGTAGCTAGGCTATCGGTACCTACTGGTGCTAACTACGCGTACGTCCGTAGACAACCGTATATATGAAAGCAGCGACCGTCAATTTACCTTTTAGCATTGCTCCGGTTGGTATGGAGAGCCTCCGTCCCCACCAGCTATGGGATTTTTAAATCCAGCTCCATTGAGCCTCCATTATAACAGGATTTTCAAAGCGCAGTATCTCAAAAGGTTCGAGCGCTGTCCATGGTGAGCCGTCGCGCATCTGACGATCGTAAATCATTTGTGAGTTTGTACCGCTTCGCTGAGCACATGTAAGTGGTTGTAATGATAGCTAAGGGGTCTGAGCTAACGCTACTGATCACTGTGCTCATAACAAAAGCCCCCACCTCCCTGAATAATCCGGAAAGGAAACAAGGACCGTAGAGTTAGAGCGGACGGGTGGCATTACTTAGGTGTGCGTATGCTGCCACCTAGCGGCAGCGAAAAAGTTAAGCATTTTGGTAAGGGTTTAATTTGGGAATATTAGCCATGTGGTGTGGTGTAATGCTGCTGGGAAAGCACATGTTTTATGTCAAGGGGAAAACTAGCAAGAAGACTGTTGCACTGATTGCACTGTGTGTTTCCCAAACAGTGCAATATTGGCAATAAAGCTAAAACACTTCTTGTTTAGAGATCAGGTGTATGCTAATGATATACATGCAGTAATGGTCACAACAATCCAGTCATCTGTGTGTGTGTGTGTGTGTGTGTGTGTGTGTGTGTGTGTGTGTGTGTGTGTGTGTGTGTGTGTGTGTGTGTGTGTGTGTGTGTGTGTGTGTGTGTGTGTGTGTGTGTGTGTGTGTGTGTGTGTGTGTGCCCTTCCTTCCCTCCAGTATGGCAATAGGAAGCGTCGGATCAAGCTGGTGTTGGACCGCGAGTATGAGACCAGCTCCACGGGTGAGGAGAGCGCAGCAGAGGGTCAGCGGAACCGCTTGTCCTCCAACCTCAACAGCCACAGTAATACCAACGGCAGCATCTACGTGGCCCAGAACGGCTCCATCATCCGGACCCGGCGCTCGGCGACCGGCACGGCTCCCACGCACGCGCACACCACCAACAACAACCTCAAACTCAACTCCCCCGTCCTTAGCACACGGCTGGCCAAGCACTTTAAGAAACTTGACAAAATGGCTGCCACGCAAGAAGAATGTATCCCCCTGAACAACCCTAAAGCAGCCACGGTCGGCGGCCACAACAGTCTGCGTAGCTTCAAAGGCTGTGGGATGACCGCATCCGCGACCGCCACCTCCTCCTTTTCCAACACGGACAACAATAAGACACTGAACACGCTCAATACTCGGCCCTCCAGTGTCTCTTTAGGTTCGAGCAGCACCAATAACACGGGCCTTGAAAGCATAGCATCCAAATCGAACCTGCTAAAAGCTGCACAGAGCAACATGGAGCAGGCACAGGACACTCCGGAGCGAGAGAGTGGGGAGGAGGAGAGAGAGCTAGAGGAGGAAGAGGAGGAGAGAGAGGCGATAGTGGATGACAGCAGCGAATTTGGTGATGCTGGAGTTGTTGTGAACGAACGCACGGATTGTCCGACTCCTAGCGACAGAACCCAGTCGGATGAGGAAGAACTGTGGATGGGCCCGTGGAACAGCCTGCACATACCCATGACCAAACTCTGAGGGAAATACATTCCATTGTGTTTGATCCTAGAGATCCAAGATTTTAGCAGTAAGACTCATTCATTTGGGACTAAGTAGGGATGCTCCAATCAGTCAAAAAGCTCAAAGTGGGGTGCAGGGACCCCTGCACCCCACTGGTGTCCTTGAGGTGGTTCCAGGGGGTCCTCAGCAAAATGAGGAACAGTTTAAACACTTGTAGGTCACACCCATATTTGACCCTTGTTTTTGTCACAATAGTGATGCAATATTCCAATATTTGATGAATCAAAGTAAATATAGGAGGCCAAGTTTTATAAACTCCAAACTGCAGATTAATTGAGGTTATAAGTGAATGTTTTAAAGGGATATTTCACTTTAAAAAAAAAGGAGTAATGAAAAAAATCATGGTCCCCTCACCCTTTAGAAGAACATTCTAATGCGTGAGGTGAAAAAGTGAAATATCCCTTAAATATAGTTTTGCTTGGCCTCCTATTTACTTCAATTCATTATATTGGAATATTGGATCAGGAATAAGACTAAAACAATCTCCATGAATTCAATGATTCATGGAGATTTTGACCAAACTTGATAAATCTTCTCCGTAAGGCGCGATTCATACTCCTATTTTAGAGCCGAATAAAAGTCGGTTCGGCTCTGTAGAGCCTACAATGTGACGTCATTTGAGGTTCGGGGGGGCGGGTACTGTCCTAAAGTCGGCTCTTCGGTGCTACTGAAAATTTCTGACGAGCCGAAATCATTTCGGCACTACAGCGGTAAAATAGGAGTATGAATCGGCCCCTAGACTATAAAAGGTCAGGTCTATAATGCGTTATTTTATAATGCATTATAATGCACTTATAAGGCATTATTACTCACTTATCACTTATAATATATAATGTACAAGTGCTGTTCATAATGCATTATAAACTCAGTGGAAAAGCAAATTATAACTACCAGGTAACACTTAAAGGTCTATAATGCATTCTAATGCACTTATAATGCTTCATAACACTCGCTATAAATGTTTTATGTTTTATGTTTTATGCATAACAACTTATAACAAAGACACTTTATTGCAACTGTAGGTCGCATTTACTATGAAAACCTGCATCTCCCGTCCGTCAGTTAGTTAGTTAGTCACCCCACGCCTCCATATATGGTCATGCCTCATGACATCACACCTCCATATATGTACACGCCTCGTGACATCACGCCTCCATATATGGTCATGCCTCATGACATCCTGCCTCGTGACACGTCACACCACCATATAGGCCATCTCCATATATGAAGATCACGACACTGAACATCTAACCCTGGATAACCATACATGGAGAATACTGGATCATCACCTAGATCTGCATATACAGTATGGAGCCGGCCAGCAACTCTGCATCTGACCTCAAACCCTTAGATCTCCAAATATGGAGCTGGCCTGTTCTGACATTCCATATGTTGATCTGACCTCATCAAACCCTGTACACTCAAGACACGCTCCATATATGGCCTGTACAGAATTCATTCCATATGTTGATCTGACCCCCCATGCCAAAGTTCCAGCAGTTAGACATCACCCAGGCCCTCAGGGCGTCTTCGTATACGTTTTGGTAGTTAATTATTATGTGCTGTTCCTCTGAGCTGTTAATTAGTGCATTATGACTAGCACGTATAACTTTGGCTCTAATGAACTGTATAAGTTGTCATACATGATTATAAACATTTATATCGAGTGTACCATCTTCTCTCATGGAGGGCCCTAGCACCAACTACTTTCCGATAGGGGTCTGTGGCCAAATATTAATCCATTTGTGGGTCCTTGACATGGAAATGTTTGAGAACCACTGATCTAAAGCCTCGTGGTGAATCAACCTCTCTCCCCTGTCCAATGAGATGCCATTGTGCTGTATCACATCATTGCAAATTGATTGATTTATAATAGTTGAACCGTGAAGCATTATTTTAAGCAGAGGGTAAAATAAATTCAAAAATGAATAATGACAGCAGACTAATCCACTGGTAACAGATTGGTATTGGCCAATGCTTTTTATTGTACTTGCTGTACGTATTATTTATAGACGTTTGGTACTAGCTCAAACATTCCCAAATGGAGCATCCCCGCAGAATCCATATTACTACTGCTACACTGGACCGTGAACTATACTGAGAGGACTGTTTTCTACTTTGCTAATACACAATGAAGTGAAAAGACAATAGCCCTTTAAATGACTGAAGTTGCTTTGTGGAACTGCACTTTGATTCAGTATGAATAGGCTATTGGCACAGATCCAGTCTTAACATCAACATGTGATATCTTGTGTTGTTCCAACTTGCCTTTTTTACGTTATCAAGTTGCTCTGCAACCTTTATCCAAATAAAAGAGTGGCCAATCAACCAGTTGTTGACAATTAGCTTGAAGAGAGTTTGTCGTTGCACAGTGGATGTCATACTGGTTTTACATGTTTACATATTTTTAAACTTTGGCTCTAATATTAGATAGCCCTGATGTAAATTAAAAGATGAGTGTAAAAGTATTTTCATTTAGTGCTTTCTATCGTGTTTTGTTTTGGGGGGGGGGGGGGGGCACTATGGCAATTTTGTAATGTTTCTTCTCCCCAACCAACGGATGATATTCAGAAGAAAGAAATTATAGGAGCGTATCCCTAAAACCACCGCTGCTCATGGAAGGGGGAACAACTGTCAAGGTAAAGCCGTAAAGGCCTATTCATAGTCAAGTTTTTGGTGAAGAGGTGACCACCGAATAGGTGGCCACTTCTTGACGAAAATGGAGCCCTTAGTGTTGGATGAGGACCCAAATGCAGACAATGAAAGCAAGGAGGTCAAGTTCTGCCGTTTATTAACAAAAACTTTGGGAGGCAAGCAAATACTGAACAATTGAAGACTAAACACAAATGAAAGACATCTGAGGAACTGGTTAGATAAACTAACAGGGTTTTTAGACACGGACGAGGGACTAACAGGACACAGATGAAGTTGATGGACATGGACAATTAATTCACAATTGGCTATAAAAGGATATGTGGAGATTGAGAATAAAACTAATCACAAGGTGACGAGACAAGACAGGTATTAGTAACTAGGGCAGACAGGAAACACTCTGAACATACTTCAACAGTTCAACAGTAAAGTAATACTGAAGTACACCACAGAACATGAAGCTATATTATGTTACTAATAGAAACAAACACAAACATCCTGGCAATTATGTCAAAAAGGAATACAAGTCCTACATACTTACACCTAGAAACCCCATTCAAACCTATTTAGGTTCATCTTACGGTGGACATGTTTGCCTGAAAAGGAATCTTTGAAATGTTTCATGGTTTTTAGAAATATAGTGCTTTCAAATTTGAGAAATATATAATGGGGCTCAATGGCAGACTATGGCACGTCAAAAAATCACTTTCACCTAGAAACTCCATTCACACTTTTTATAATTCAGCGTACTGTGGAGACACATGCTGGAACTTTTTACTTTGAAATGTTTTGTAGTTTCTGAGTTATTTAACTTAAATGCCCAATGCATTCTCAATGGCAATAGCACAAACTTTGGCATGCTACTAGTCCTACATACTTACACCTAGAAACCCCATTCAAACCTATTTAGGTTCATCTTACGGTGGACATGTTTGCCTGAAAAGGAATCTTTGAAATGTTTCATGGTTTTAGAAATATAGTGCTTTCAAATTTGAGAAATATATAATGGGGCTCAATGGCAGACTATGGCACGTCAAAAAAGCACTTTCACCTAGAAACTCCATTCACACTTTTTATAATTCAGCGTACTGTGGAGACACATGCTGGAACTTTTTACTTTGAAATGTTTTGTAGTTTCTGAGTTATTTAACTTAAATGCCCAATGCATTCTCAATGGCAATAGCACAAACTTTGGCATGCTACTAGTCCTACATACTTACACCTAGAAACCCCATTCAAACCTATTTAGGTTCATCTTACGGTGGACATGTTTGCCTGAAAAGGAATCTTTGAAATGTTTCATGGTTTTAGAAATATAGTGCTTTCAAATTTGAGAAATTTATAATGGGGCTCAATGGCAGACTATGGCGTCAAAAAATCACTTTCACCTAGAAACTCCATTCACACTTTTTATAATTCAGCGTACTGTGGAGACACATGCTGGAACTTTTTACTTTGAAATGTTTTGTAGTTTCTGAGTTATTTAACTTAAATGCCCAATGCATTCTCAATGGCAATAGCACAAACTTTGGCATGCTACTAGTCCTACATACTTACACCTAGAAACCCCATTCAAACCTATTTAGGTTCATCTTACGGTGGACATGTTTGCCTGAAAAGGAATCTTTGAAATGTTTCATGGTTTTAGAAATATAGTGCTTTCAAATTTGAGAAATGTATAATGGGGCTCAATGGCAAACTATGGCACGTCAAAAAATCACTTTCACCTAGAAACTCCATTCACACTTTTTATAATTCAGCTTACTGAGGAGACACATGCTGGAACTTTTTACTTTGAAATGTTTTGTAGTTTCTGAGTTATTTAACTTAAATGCCCAATGCATTCTCAATGGCAATAGCACAAACTTTGGCATGCTACTAGTCCTACATACTTACACCTAGAAACCCCATTCAAACCTATTTAGGTTCATCTTACGGTGGACAATCTTTGAAATGTTTCATAGTTTTAGAAATATAGTGCTTTCAAATTTGAGAAATGTATAATTTCAGACAGACTATACTCCATTCACACTTTTTATAATTCAGTTTACTGTGGAGACACATGCTGGAAGTTTTTACCCATGGTCTCGGAGTGATTTTCGTCTTTTTTTCAAATCCTCGAAAATGATGAAAAACGGCATGCTATAGTATGCCTACCATGGGCCATGGGCTATAGCCCATGGTCTCGGAGTGATTTTCGGCTTTTTTTCAAATCCTCAAAAATGATGAAAAACGGCATGCTATAGTATGCCGTTTCGCAGTGGTTTTCGTCTTTTTTTCAAATCCTCCTTTTGTAGTTTGAGTTATTTAACTTAATAACCAAGTTGGACTTTCCCCCAACATCCTGACCACTGAGACAAGTCAAAGGAAATTGCCTATGACTCAGGGGAGATATTAGAGTTTTGAGGTCGTCAGGCTGAGGCTGTGAGCCACTGCTAGAATAGCCTTCAGTAAATAAAGCTGAATAACTCTAGCATTAGACTTTAGGGAGAATGGGATTTGAACATGAACTCTCTGTGCTGAGAGTCTGTCTGATCATCAGCCCCTACTACAACATCACTCAGTAACAACTGCCTCTTCGTACTGTTGAAGCGATCTTTTGTATGTTAGCCTTCAGTTAGTAAAGTTGAAAGAATTGTGTCCTGAACACAGAATCACATTCATCAAATTCTTTGAGCGCTGTTTTGTACATTAGTGTAACACCCGGGAATCAAACCCAGGTCCCCCGCACGGAAGGCCAACATCCTAACCACTAAACCAAAGCAGTTGCCTATGGCGCAGGGGAGATATGAGAGGTCATCAGGCTGGGGCTGTGAGCCCCTGCTACAATAGGCTTCAGTTAATACAGCTCTACATGTTCAAATCCCTGTTCCCCTATAGTTTAATGCTGGAGTGTTTCAACTTTACTAACTGAAGGCCAACAAACACAATTACCAGGAGACTTTGGCTGAGGGTGTCTGACTGATGGTGCAATGGTCTAATGATCAGTCTCTCTGTACGGACATTCCATGTTCAAGTCCCATTGCTGCTATATAGCACAATGCTCTAGTACTTTGAACTTTTCAAGGCTCGAATACAAAATAAAAACTCAAAAGCACCAGGAGACATCTGCTGAATGCCCCAAGGTGCCTTGGCTCAATGGCATGGTGTGCTTGATATTGGTTGATTCGGTTCCCTCTGCTACAGACAGTTGGCAGGTTCAAGTCCCATGTCATCAAGGTGCTGGGATGGACCATCGGGAGACGGGTGCTCTCTCTCCCCCTGTTTCCTGATAAGTAACCGTTGGGGCTTATGTCTGAAAGAACCCTGTCCACCTAACATTTTACAGATAAGAATTAGGTCAAACGTTTAAAAATAAAATAGCAATGCATTTTGGCCCATCATCTGACAGAATAGTCTGTGTATTTCATCTGACAGAATAGTCAGTGTATTTGCATACTGGGCCCCGATTATAATCGTCGACAATGGCATTTTTCTTGACTTTTGACGATGAAAAAACTACACACTATAGTATATTTGTTTAATCATTTTCATATTTATTTTTGAAATCGTTGCGAAAACCATGAACTATAGTTTTGGCCCATCATCTGACAGAATAGTCTGTGTATTTGCATACTGGGCCCTGATTGGTGGCCCAAAACTTGGTGGGAAAGTCCCTCTTTTATGTCTGGCTTCCAGGCCAGTTGGAAAAGGGCACACTGAGAGCTGGTAAGAGTATGTTAAATTGGACATTTTCATGGTAAAAGTTTAGCTGGACAGGGTTCTTTCAGACATAAGCCCCAACCGTTACATCTCAGGAAACAGGGGGAGAGAGCACCGTCTCCCGATGGTCCTCCAGCACCTTGATGACATGGGACTTGAACCTGCCAACTGTCTGTAGCAGAGGCAACCGATCAAGCGCACCACACCATTGAGCCAAGGCACCTTTGGGCATTCTTTGCTCTCTCTCCCCCTGTTTCCTGATAAGTAACCGTTGGGGCTTATGTCTGAAAGAACCCTGTCCACCTAACATTTTACAGATAAGAATTAGGTCAAACGTTTAAAAATAAAATAGCAATGCATTTTGGCCCATCATCTGACAGAATAGTCTGTGTATTTCATCTGACAGAATAGTCAGTGTATTTGCATACTGTGCCCCGATTATAATCGTCGACAATGGCAATGTCATTTTTCTTGACTTTTGACGATGAAAAAACAACACACTATAGTATATTTGTTTAATCATTTTCATCTTTTTTTTTAATCGTCGCAAAAACCATGAACTATAGTTCATGGTTTTCGCAACGATTTAAAAAACAAATATGAAAATGATGAAAAAACAACATACTATAGTTCATGGTTTTGGCCCATCATCTGACAGAATAGTCTGTGTATTTGCATACTGGGCCCTGATTGGTGGCCCAAAACTTGGTGGGAAAGTCCCTCTTTTATGTCTGGCTTCCAGGCCAGTTGGAAAAGGGCACACTGAGAGCTGGTAAGAGTATGTTAAATTGGACATTTTCATGGTAAAAGTTTAGCTGGACAGGGTTCTTTCAGACATAAGCCCCAACCGTTACATCTCAGGAAACAGGGGGAGAGAGCACCGTCTCCCGATGGTCCTCCAGCACCTTGATGACATGGGACTTGAACCTGCCAACTGTCTGTAGCAGAGGCAACCGATCAAGCGCACCACACCATTGAGCCAAGGCACCTTTGGGCATTCAGCAGACGTCTCCTGGTGCTTTTGAGTTTTTATTTTTATATTCAAGCCTTGAAAAGTTCAAGTTACTGCAGCATTGAATGAGACTTGAACACAGAAAGCCTGTACTGAAAGACTCATCATTAGACCACTGCGCCATCAGTCAGACGCTCTCAGCCAAAGTCTCCTGGTACTTTTGAAGTGATCTTTTGTGTGTTAGGCTTCAGTAAAGTGAAGATAACACATAATCATATTAATCAGATGTTTCTTAGCGCTGTTGAGGTCTTCTTTTGCATGTTAGTGTAACAGCCGGGAATCGAACCCAGGTACCCCGCACGGAAGGCCAACATCCTAACCACTAAACCAAAGCAGTTGCCTATGGCGCAGGGGAGATATGAGAGGTCATCAGGCTGGGGCTGTGAGCCCCTGCTACAATAGGCTTCAGTTATTACAGCTCTACATGTTCAAATCCCTGTTCGCCTATAGTTTAATGCTGGAGTGTTTCAACTTTACTAACTGAAGGCCAACAAACACAATTACCAGGAGACTTTGGCTGAGGGTGTCTGACTGATGGTGCAATGGTCTAATGATCAGTCTCTCTGTACGGACATTCCATGTTCAAGTCCCATTGCTGCTATATAGCACAATGCTCTAGTACTTTGAACTTTTCAAGGCTCGAATACAAAATAAAAACTCAAAAGCACCAGGAGACATCTGCTGAATGCCCCAAGGTGCCTTGGCTCAATGGCATGGTGTGCTTGATATTGGTTGATTCGGTTCCCTCTGCTACAGACAGTTGGCAGGTTCAAGTCCCATGTCATCAAGGTGCTGGGATGGACCATCGGGAGACGGGTGCTCTCTCTCCCCCTGTTTCCTGATAAGTAACCGTTGGGGCTTATGTCTGAAAGAACCCTGTCCACCTAACATTTTACAGATAAGAATTAGGTCAAACGTTTAAAAATAAAATAGCAATGCATTTTGGCCCATCATCTGACAGAATAGTCTGTGTATTTCATCTGACAGAATAGTCAGTGTATTTGCATACTGGGCCCCGATTATAATCGTCGACAATGGCATTTTTCTTGACTTTTGACGATGAAAAAACTACACACTATAGTATATTTGTTTAATCATTTTCATATTTATTTTTGAAATCGTTGCGAAAACCATGAACTATAGTTTTGGCCCATCATCTGACAGAATAGTCTGTGTATTTGCATACTGGGCCCTGATTGGTGGCCCAAAACTTGGTGGGAAAGTCCCTCTTTTATGTCTGGCTTCCAGGCCAGTTGGAAAAGGGCACACTGAGAGCTGGTAAGAGTATGTTAAATTGGACATTTTCATGGTAAAAGTTTAGCTGGACAGGGTTCTTTCAGACATAAGCCCCAACCGTTACATCTCAGGAAACAGGGGGAGAGAGCACCGTCTCCCGATGGTCCTCCAGCACCTTGATGACATGGGACTTGAACCTGCCAACTGTCTGTAGCAGAGGCAACCGATCAAGCGCACCACACCATTGAGCCAAGGCACCTTTGGGCATTCTTTGCTCTCTCTCCCCCTGTTTCCTGATAAGTAACCGTTGGGGCTTATGTCTGAAAGAACCCTGTCCACCTAACATTTTACAGATAAGAATTAGGTCAAACGTTTAAAAATAAAATAGCAATGCATTTTGGCCCATCATCTGACAGAATAGTCTGTGTATTTCATCTGACAGAATAGTCAGTGTATTTGCATACTGTGCCCCGATTATAATCGTCGACAATGGCAATGTCATTTTTCTTGACTTTTGACGATGAAAAAACAACACACTATAGTATATTTGTTTAATCATTTTCATCTTTTTTTTTAATCGTCGCAAAAACCATGAACTATAGTTCATGGTTTTCGCAACGATTTAAAAAACAAATATGAAAATGATGAAAAAACAACATACTATAGTTCATGGTTTTGGCCCATCATCTGACAGAATAGTCTGTGTATTTGCATACTGGGCCCTGATTGGTGGCCCAAAACTTGGTGGGAAAGTCCCTCTTTTATGTCTGGCTTCCAGGCCAGTTGGAAAAGGGCACACTGAGAGCTGGTAAGAGTATGTTAAATTGGACATTTTCATGGTAAAAGTTTAGCTGGACAGGGTTCTTTCAGACATAAGCCCCAACCGTTACATCTCAGGAAACAGGGGGAGAGAGCACCGTCTCCCGATGGTCCTCCAGCACCTTGATGACATGGGACTTGAACCTGCCAACTGTCTGTAGCAGAGGCAACCGATCAAGCGCACCACACCATTGAGCCAAGGCACCTTTGGGCATTCAGCAGACGTCTCCTGGTGCTTTTGAGTTTTTATTTTTATATTCAAGCCTTGAAAAGTTCAAGTTACTGCAGCATTGAATGAGACTTGAACACAGAAAGCCTGTACTGAAAGACTCATCATTAGACCACTGCGCCATCAGTCAGACGCTCTCAGCCAAAGTCTCCTGGTACTTTTGAAGTGATCTTTTGTGTGTTAGGCTTCAGTAAAGTGAAGATAACACATAATCATATTAATCAGATGTTTCTTAGCGCTGTTGAGGTCTTCTTTTGCATGTTAGTGTAACAGCCGGGAATCGAACCCAGGTCCCCCGCACGGAAGGCCAACATCCTAACCACTAAACCAAAGCAGTTGCCTATGGCGCAGGGGAGATATGAGAGGTCATCAGGCTGGGGCTGTGAGCCCCTGCTACAATAGGCTTCAGTTATTACAGCTCTACATGTTCAAATCCCTGTTCGCCTATAGTTTAATGCTGGAGTGTTTCAACTTTACTAACTGAAGGCCAACAAACACAATTACCAGGAGACTTTGGCTGAGGGTGTCTGACTGATGGTGCAATGGTCTAATGATCAGTCTCTCTGTACGGACATTCCATGTTCAAGTCCCATTGCTGCTATATAGCACAATGCTCTAGTACTTTGAACTTTTCAAGGCTCGAATACAAAATAAAAACTCAAAAGCACCAGGAGACATCTGCTGAATGCCCCAAGGTGCCTTGGCTCAATGGCATGGTGTGCTTGATATTGGTTGATTCGGTTCCCTCTGCTACAGACAGTTGGCAGGTTCAAGTCCCATGTCATCAAGGTGCTGGGATGGACCATCGGGAGACGGGTGCTCTCTCTCCCCCTGTTTCCTGATAAGTAACCGTTGGGGCTTATGTCTGAAAGAACCCTGTCCACCTAACATTTTACAGATAAGAATTAGGTCAAACGTTTAAAAATAAAATAGCAATGCATTTTGGCCCATCATCTGACAGAATAGTCTGTGTATTTCATCTGACAGAATAGTCAGTGTATTTGCATACTGGGCCCCGATTATAATCGTCGACAATGGCAATGTCATTTTTCTTGACTTTTGACGATGAAAAAACTACACACTATAGTATATTTGTTTAATCATTTTCATCTTTTTTTTTAATCGTCGCAAAAACCATGAACTATAGTTCATGGTTTTCGCAACGATTTAAAAAACAAATATGAAAATGATGAAAAAACGACATACTATAGTTCATGGTTTTGGCCCATCATCTGACAGAATAGTCTGTGTATTTGCATACTGGGCCCTGATTGGTGGCCCAAAACTTGGTGGGAAAGTCCCTCTTTTATGTCTGGCTTCCAGGCCAGTTGGAAAAGGGCACACTGAGAGCTGGTAAGAGTATGTTAAATTGGACATTTTCATGGTAAAAGTTTAGCTGGACAGGGTTCTTTCAGACATAAGCCCCAACCGTTACATCTCAGGAAACAGGGGGAGAGAGCACCGTCTCCCGATGGTCCTCCAGCACCTTGATGACATGGGACTTGAACCTGCCAACTGTCTGTAGCAGAGGCAACCGATCAAGCGCACCACACCATTGAGCCAAGGCACCTTTGGGCATTCAGCAGACGTCTCCTGGTGCTTTTGAGTTTTTATTTTTATATTCGAGCCTTGAAAAGTTCAAGTTACTGCAGCATTGAATGAGACTTGAACACAGAAAGCCTGTACTGAAAGACTCATCATTAGACCACTGCGCCATCAGTCAGACGCTCTCAGACAAAGTCTCCTGGTACTTTTGAAGTGATCTTTTGTGTGTTAGGCTTCAGTAAAGTGAAGATAACACATAATCATATTAATCAGATGTTTCTTAGCGCTGTTGAGGTCTTCTTTTGCATGTTAGTGTAACAGCCGGGAATCGAACCCAGGTCCCCCGCACGGAAGGCCAACATCCTAACCACTAAACCAAAGCAGTTGCCTATGGTGCAGGGGAGATATGAGAGGTCATCAGGCTGGGGCTGTGAGCCCCTGCTACAATAGGCTTCAGTTAATACAGCTCTACATGTTCAAATCCCTGTTCGCCTATAGTTTAATGCTGGAGTGTTTCAACTTTACTAACTGAAGGCCAACAAACACAATTACCAGGAGACTTTGGCTGAGGGTGTCTGACTGATGGTGCAATGGTCTAATGATCAGTCTCTCTGTACGGACATTCCATGTTCAAGTCCCATTGCTGCTATATAGCACAATGCTCTAGTACTTTGAACTTTTCAAGGCTCGAATACAAAATAAAAACTCAAAAGCACCAGGAGACATCTGCTGAATGCCCCAAGGTGCCTTTGCTCAATGGCATGGTGTGCTTGATATTGGTTGATTCGGTTCCCTCTGCTACAGACAGTTGGCAGGTTCAAGTCCCATGTCATCAAGGTGCTGTGATGGACCATCGGGAGACGGGTGCTCTCTCTCCCCCTGTTTCCTGATAAGTAACCGTTGGGGCTTATGTCTGAAAGAACCCTGTCCACCTAACATTTTACAGATAAGAATTAGGTCAAACGTTTAAAAATAAAATAGCAATGCATTTTGGCCCATCATCTGACAGAATAGTCTGTGTATTTCATCTGACAGAATAGTCAGTGTATTTGCATACTGGGCCCCGATTATAATCGTCGACAATGGCAATGTCATTTTTCTTGACTTTTGACGATGAAAAAACTACACACTATAGTATATTTGTTTAATCATTTTCATCTTTTTTTTTAATCGTCGCAAAAACCATGAACTATAGTTCATGGTTTTCGCAACGATTTAAAAAACAAATATGAAAATGATGAAAAAACGACATACTATAGTTCATGGTTTTGGCCCATCATCTGACAGAATAGTCTGTGTATTTGCATACTGGGCCCTGATTGGTGGCCCAAAACTTGGTGGGAAAGTCCCTCTTTTATGTCTGGCTTCCAGGTCAGTTGGAAAAGGGCACACTGAGAGCTGGTAAGAGTATGTTAAATTGGACATTTTCATGGTAAAAGTTCAGCTGGACAGGGTTCTTTCAGACATAAGCCCCAACCGTTACATCTCAGGAAACAGGGGGAGAGAGCACCGTCTCCCGATGGTCCTCCAGCACCTTGATGACATGGGACTTGAACCTGCCAACTGTCTGTAGCAGAGGCAACCGATCAAGCGCACCACACCATTGAGCCAAGGCACCTTTGGGCATTCAGCAGACGTCTCCTGGTGCTTTTGAGTTTTTATTTTTATATTCGAGCCTTGAAGAGTTCAAGTTACTGCAGCATTGAATGAGACTTGAACACAGAAAGCCTGTACTGAAAGACTCATCATTAGACCACTGCGCCATCAGTCAGACGCTCTCAGCCAAAGTCTCCTGGTACTTTTGAAGTGATCTTTTGTGTGTTAGGCTTCAGTAAAGTGAAGATAACACATAATCATATTAATCAGATGTTTCTTAGCGCTGTTGAGGTCTTCTTTTGCATGTTAGTGTAACAGCCGGGAATCGAACCCAGGTCCCCCGCACGGAAGGCCAACATCCTAACCACTAAACCAAAGCAGTTGCCTATGGCGCAGGGGAGATATGAGAGGTCATCAGGCTGGGGCTGTGAGCCCCTGCTACAATAGGCTTCAGTTAATACAGCTCTACATGTTCAAATCCCTGTTCGCCTATAGTTTAATGCTGGAGTGTTTCAACTTTACTAACTGAAGGCCAACAAACACAATTACCAGGAGACTTTGGCTGAGGGTGTCTGACTGATGGTGCAATGGTCTAATGATCAGTCTCTCTGTACGGACATTCCATGTTCAAGTCCCATTGCTGCTATATAGCACAATGCTCTAGTACTTTGAACTTTTCAAGGCTCGAATACAAAATAAAAACTCAAAAGCACCAGGAGACATCTGCTGAATGCCCCAAGGTGCCTTGGCTCAATGGCATGGTGTGCTTGATATTGGTTGATTCGGTTCCCTCTGCTACAGACAGTTGGCAGGTTCAAGTCCCATGTCATCAAGGTGCTGGGATGGACCATCGGGAGACGGGTGCTCTCTCTCCCCCTGTTTCCTGATAAGTAACCGTTGGGGCTTATGTCTGAAAGAACCCTGTCCACCTAACATTTTACAGATAAGAATTAGGTCAAACGTTTAAAAATAAATTAGCAATGCATTTTGGCCCATCATCTGACAGAATAGTCTGTGTATTTCATCTGACAGAATAGTCAGTGTATTTGCATACTGGGCCCCGATTATAATCGTCGACAATGGCAATGTCATTTTTCTTGACTTTTGACGATGAAAAAACTACACACTATAGTATATTTGTTTAATCATTTTCATCTTTTTTTTTAATCGTCGCAAAAACCATGAACTATAGTTCATGGTTTTCGCAACGATTTAAAAAACAAATATGAAAATGATGAAAAAACGACATACTATAGTTCATGGTTTTGGCCCATCATCTGACAGAATAGTCTGTGTATTTGCATACTGGGCCCTGATTGGTGGCCCAAAACTTGGTGGGAAAGTCCCTCTTTTATGTCTGGCTTCCAGGCCAGTTGGAAAAGGGCACACTGAGAGCTGGTAAGAGTATGTTGAATTGGACATTTTCATGGTAAAAGTTTAGCTGGACAGGGTTCTTTCAGACATAAGCCCCAACCGTTACATCTCAGGAAACAGGGGGAGAGAGCACCGTCTCCCGATGGTCCTCCAGCACCTTGATGACATGGGACTTGAACCTGCCAACTGTCTGTAGCAGAGGCAACCGATCAAGCGCACCACACCATTGAGCCAAGGCACCTTTGGGCATTCAGCAGACGTCTCCTGGTGCTTTTGAGTTTTTATTTTTATATTCGAGCCTTGAAAAGTTCAAGTTACTGCAGCATTGAATGAGACTTGAACACAGAAAGCCTGTACTGAAAGACTCATCATTAGACCACTGCGCCATCAGTCAGACGCTCTCAGCCAAAGTCTCCTGGTACTTTTGAAGTGATCTTTTGTGTGTTAGGCTTCAGTAAAGTGAAGATAACACATAATCATATTAATCAGATGTTTCTTAGCGCTGTTGAGGTCTTCTTTTGCATGTTAGTGTAACAGCCGGGAATCGAACCCAGGTCCCCCGCACGGAAGGCCAACATCCTAACCACTAAACCAAAGCAGTTGCCTATGGCGCAGGGGAGATATGAGAGGTCATCAGGCTGGGGCTGTGAGCCCCTGCTACAATAGGCTTCAGTTAATACAGCTCTACATGTTCAAATCCCTGTTCGCCTATAGTTTAATGCTGGAGTGTTTCAACTTTACTAACTGAAGGCCAACAAACACAATTACCAGGAGACTTTGGCTGAGGGTGTCTGACTGATGGTGCAATGGTCTAATGATCAGTCTCTCTGTACGGACATTCCATGTTCAAGTCCCATTGCTGCTATATAGCACAATGCTCTAGTACTTTGAACTTTTCAAGGCTCGAATACAAAATAAAAACTCAAAAGCACCAGGAGACATCTGCTGAATGCCCCAAGGTGCCTTGGCTCAATGGCATGGTGTGCTTGATATTGGTTGATTCGGTTCCCTCTGCTACAGACAGTTGGCAGGTTCAAGTCCCATGTCATCAAGGTGCTGGGATGGACCATCGGGAGACGGGTGCTCTCTCTCCCCCTGTTTCCTGATAAGTAACCGTTGGGGCTTATGTCTGAAAGAACCCTGTCCACCTAACAGTTTACAGATAAGAATTAGGTCAAACGTTTAAAAATAAAATAGCAATGCATTTTGGCCCATCATCTGACAGAATAGTCTGTGTATTTCATCTGACAGAATAGTCAGTGTATTTGCATACTGGGCCCCGATTATAATCGTCGACAATGGCAATGTCATTTTTCTTGACTTTTGACGATGAAAAAACTACACACTATAGTATATTTGTTTAATCATTTTCATCTTTTTTTTTAATCGTCGCAAAAACCATGAACTATAGTTCATGGTTTTCGCAACGATTTAAAAAACAAATATGAAAATGATGAAAAAACGACATACTATAGTTCATGGTTTTGGCCCATCATCTGACAGAATAGTCTGTGTATTTGCATACTGGGCCCTGATTGGTGGCCCAAAACTTGGTGGGAAAGTCCCTCTTTTATGTCTGGCTTCCAGGTCAGTTGGAAAAGGGCACACTGAGAGCTGGTAAGAGTATGTTAAATTGGACATTTTCATGGTAAAAGTTTAGCTGGACAGGGTTCTTTCAGACATAAGCCCCAACCGTTACATCTCAGGAAACAGGGGGAGAGAGCACCGTCTCCCGATGGTCCTCCAGCACCTTGATGACATGGGACTTGAACCTGCCAACTGTCTGTAGCAGAGGCAACCGATCAAGCGCACCACACCATTGAGCCAAGGCACCTTTGGGCATTCAGCAGACATCTCCTGGTGCTTTTGAGTTTTTATTTTTATATTCAAGCCTTGAAAAGTTCAAGTTACTGCAGCATTGAATGAGATTTGAACACAGAAAGCCTGTACTGAAAGACTCATCATTAGACCACTGCGCCATCAGTCAGACGCTCTCAGCCAAAGTCTCCTGGTACTTTTGAAGTGATCTTTTGTGTGTTAGGCTTCAGTAAAGTGAAGATAACACATAATCATATTAATCAGATGTTTCTTAGCGCTGTTGAGGTCTTCTTTTGCATGTTAGTGTAACAGCCGGGAATCGAACCCAGGTCCCCCGCACGGAAGGCCAACATCCTAACCACTAAACCAAAGCAGTTGCCTATGGCGCAGGGGAGATATGAGAGGTCATCAGGCTGGGGCTGTGAGCCCCTGCTACAATAGGCTTCAGTTATTACAGCTCTACATGTTCAAATCCCTGTTCGCCTATAGTTTAATGCTGGAGTGTTTCAACTTTACTAACTGAAGGCCAACAAACACAATTACCAGGAGACTTTAGCTGAGGGTGTCTGACTGATGGTGCAATGGTCTAATGATCAGTCTCTCTGTACGGACATTCCATGTTCAAGTCCCATTGCTGCTATATAGCACAATGCTCTAGTACTTTGAACTTTTCAAGGCTCGAATACAAAATAAAAACTCAAAAGCACCAGGAGACATCTGCTGAATGCCCCAAGGTGCCTTGGCTCAATGGCATGGTGTGCTTGATATTGGTTGATTCGGTTCCCTCTGCTACAGACAGTTGGCAGGTTCAAGTCCCATGTCATCAAGGTGCTGGGATGGACCATCGGGAGACGGGTGCTCTCTCTCCCCCTGTTTCCTGATAAGTAACCGTTGGGGCTTATGTCTGAAAGAACCCTGTCCACCTAACATTTTACAGATAAGAATTAGGTCAAACGTTTAAAAATAAAATAGCAATGCATTTTGGCCCATCATCTGACAGAATAGTCTGTGTATTTCATCTGACAGAATAGTCAGTGTATTTGCATACTGGGCCCCGATTATAATCGTCGACAATGGCAATGTCATTTTTCTTGACTTTTGACGATGAAAAAACTACACACTATAGTATATTTGTTTAATCATTTTCATCTTTTTTTTTAATCGTCGCAAAAACCATGAACTATAGTTCATGGTTTTCGCAACGATTTAAAAAACAAATATGAAAATGATGAAAAAACGACATACTATAGTTCATGGTTTTGGCCCATCATCTGACAGAATAGTCTGTGTATTTGCATACTGGGCCCTGATTGGTGGCCCAAAACTTGGTGGGAAAGTCCCTCTTTTATGTCTGGCTTCCAGGTCAGTTGGAAAAGGGCACACTGAGAGCTGGTAAGAGTATGTTAAATTGGACATTTTCATGGTAAAAGTTTAGCTGGACAGGGTTCTTTCAGACATAAGCCCCAACCGTTACATCTCAGGAAACAGGGGGAGAGAGCACCGTCTCCCGATGGTCCTCCAGCACCTTGATGACATGGGACTTGAACCTGCCAACTGTCTGTAGCAGAGGCAACCGATCAAGCGCACCACACCATTGAGCCAAGGCACCTTTGGGCATTCAGCAGACGTCTCCTGGTGCTTTTGAGTTTTTATTTTTATATTCGAGCCTTGAAAAGTTCAAGTTACTGCAGCATTGAATGAGACTTGAACACAGAAAGCCTGTACTGAAAGACTCATCATTAGACCACTGCGCCATCAGTCAGACGCTCTCAGCCAAAGTCTCCTGGTACTTTTGAAGTGATCTTTTGTGTGTTAGGCTTCAGTAAAGTGAAGATAACACATAATCATATTAATCAGATGTTTCTTAGCGCTGTTGAGGTCTTCTTTTGCATGTTAGTGTAACAGCCGGGAATCGAACCCAGGTCCCCCGCACGGAAGGCCAACATCCTAACCACTAAACCAAAGCAGTTGCCTATGGCGCAGGGGAGATATGAGAGGTCATCAGGCTGGGGCTGTGAGCCCCTGCTACAATAGGCTTCAGTTAATACAGCTCTACATGTTCAAATCCCTGTTCGCCTATAGTTTAATGCTGGAGTGTTTCAACTTTACTAACTGAAGGCCAACAAACACAATTACCAGGAGACTTTGGCTGAGGGTGTCTGACTGATGGTGCAATGGTCTAATGATCAGTCTCTCTGTATGGACATTCCATGTTCAAGTCCCATTGCTGCTATATAGCACAATGCTCTAGTACTTTGAACTTTTCAAGGCTCGAATACAAAATAAAAACTCAAAAGCACCAGGAGACATCTGCTGAATGCCCCAAGGTGCCTTGGCTCAATGGCATGGTGTGCTTGATATTGGTTGATTCGGTTCCCTCTGCTACAGACAGTTGGCAGGTTCAAGTCCCATGTCATCAAGGTGCTGGGATGGACAATCGGGAGACGGGTGCTCTCTCTCCCCCTGTTTCCTGATAAGTAACCGTTGGGGCTTATGTCTGAAAGAACCCTGTCCACCTAACATTTTACAGATAAGAATTAGGTCAAACGTTTAAAAATAAAATAGCAATGCATTTTGGCCCATCATCTGACAGAATAGTCTGTGTATTTCATCTGACAGAATAGTCAGTGTATTTGCATACTGGGCCCCGATTATAATCGTCGACAATGGCAATGTCATTTTTCTTGACTTTTGACGATGAAAAAACTACACACTATAGTATATTTGTTTAATCATTTTCATATTTTTTTTTAATCGTCGCAAAAACCATGAACTATAGTTCATGGTTTTCGCAACGATTTAAAAAACAAATATGAAAATGATGAAAAAACGACATACTATAGTTCATGGTTTTGGCCCATCATCTGACAGAATAGTCTGTGTATTTGCATACTGGGCCCTGATTGGTGGCCCAAAACTTGGTGGGAAAGTCCCTCTTTTATGTCTGGCTTCCAGGTCAGTTGGAAAAGGGCACACTGAGAGCTGGTAAGAGTATGTTAAATTGGACATTTTCATGGTAAAAGTTTAGCTGGACAGGGTTCTTTCAGACATAAGCCCCAACCGTTACATCTCAGGAAACAGGGGGAGAGAGCACCGTCTCCCGATGGTCCTCCAGCACCTTGATGACATGGGACTTGAACCTGCCAACTGTCTGTAGCAGAGGCAACCGATCAAGCGCACCACACCATTGAGCCAAGGCACCTTTGGGCATTCAGCAGACGTCTCCTGGTGCTTTTGAGTTTTTATTTTTATATTCGAGCCTTGAAAAGTTCAAGTTACTGCAGCATTGAATGAGACTTGAACACAGAATGCCTGTACTGAAAGACTCATCATTAGACCACTGCGCCATCAGTCAGACGCTCTCAGCCAAAGTCTCCTGGTACTTTTGAAGTGATCTTTTGTGTGTTAGGCTTCAGTAAAGTGAAGATAACACATAATCATATTAATCAGATGTTTCTTAGCGCTGTTGAGGTCTTCTTTTGCATGTTAGTGTAACAGCCGGGAATCGAACCCAGGTCCCCCGCACGGAAGGCCAACATCCTAACCACTAAACCAAAGCAGTTGCCTATGGCGCAGGGGAGATATGAGAGGTCATCAGGCTGGGGCTGTGAGCCCCTGCTACAATAGGCTTCAGTTAATACAGCTCTACATGTTCAAATCCCTGTTCGCCTATAGTTTAATGCTGGAGTGTTTCAACTTTACTAACTGAAGGCCAACAAACACAATTACCAGGAGACTTTGGCTGAGGGTGTCTGACTGATGGTGCAATGGTCTAATGATCAGTCTCTCTGTACGGACATTCCATGTTCAAGTCCCATTGCTGCTATATAGCACAATGCTCTAGTACTTTGAACTTTTCAAGGCTCGAATACAAAATAAAAACTCAAAAGCACCAGGAGACATCTGCTGAATGCCCCAAGGTGCCTTGGCTCAATGGCATGGTGTGCTTGATATTGGTTGATTCGGTTCCCTCTGCTACAGACAGTTGGCAGGTTCAAGTCCCATGTCATCAAGGTGCTGGGATGGACCATCGGGAGACGGGTGCTCTCTCTCCCCCTGTTTCCTGATAAGTAACCATTGGGGCTTATGTCTGAAAGAACCCTGTCCACCTAACATTTTACAGATAAGAATTAGGTCAAACGTTTAAAAATAAAATAGCAATGCATTTTGGCCCATCATCTGACAGAATAGTCTGTGTATTTCATCTGACAGAATAGTCAGTGTATTTGCATACTGGGCCCCGATTATAATCGTCGACAATGGCAATGTCATTTTTCTTGACTTTTGACGATGAAAAAACTACACACTATAGTATATTTGTTTAATCATTTTCATCTTTTTTTTTAATCGTCGCAAAAACCATGAACTATAGTTCATGGTTTTCGCAACGATTTAAAAAACAAATATGAAAATGATGAAAAAACGACATACTATAGTTCATGGTTTTGGCCCATCATCTGACAGAATAGTCTGTGTATTTGCATACTGGGCCCTGATTGGTGGCCCAAAACTTGGTGGGAAAGTCCCTCTTTTATGTCTGGCTTCCAGGCCAGTTGGAAAAGGGCACACTGAGAGCTGGTAAGAGTATGTTAAATTGGACATTTTCATGGTAAAAGTTTAGCTGGACAGGGTTCTTTCAGACATAAGCCCCAACCGTTACATCTCAGGAAACAGGGGGAGAGAGCACCGTCTCCCGATGGTCCTCCAGCACCTTGATGACATGGGACTTGAACCTGCCAACTGTCTGTAGCAGAGGCAACCGATCAAGCGCACCACACCATTGAGCCAAGGCACCTTTGGGCATTCAGCAGACGTCTCCTGGTGCTTTTGAGTTTTTATTTTTTTATTCGAGCCTTGAAAAGTTCAAGTTACTGCAGCATTGAATGAGACTTGAACACAGAAAGCCTGTACTGAAAGACTCATCATTAGACCACTGCGCCATCAGTCAGACACTCTCAGCCAAAGTCTCCTGGTACTTTTGAAGTGATCTTTTGTGTGTTAGGCTTCAGTTAGTAAAGTTAAGATAACACAGAATCATATTAATCAGATGTTTCTTAGTGCTGTTGAGGTCTTCTTTTGCATGTTAGTGTAACAGCCGGGAATCGAACCCAGGTCCCCCGAACGGAAGTCCAACATCTTAACCACTAAACCAAAGCAGTTGCCTATGGCGCAGGGGAGATATGAGAGGTCATCAGGCTGGGGCTGTGAGCCCCTGCTACAATAGGCTTCAGTTAATACAGCTCTACATGTTCAAATCCCTGTTCGCCTATAGTTTAATGCTGGAGTGTTTCAACTTTACTAACTGAAGGCCAACAAACACAATTACCAGGAGACTTTGGCTGAGGGTGTCTGACTGATGGTGCAATGGTCTAATGATCAGTCTCTCTGTATGGACATTCCATGTTCAAGTCCCATTGCTGCTATATAGCACAATGCTCTAGTACTTTGAACTTTTCAAGGCTCGAATACAAAATAAAAACTCAAAAGCACCAGGAGACATCTGCTGAATGCCCCAAGGTGCCTTGGCTCAATGGCATGGTGTGCTTGATATTGGTTGATTCGGTTCCCTCTGCTACAGACAGTTGGCAGGTTCAAGTCCCATGTCATCAAGGTGCTGGGATGGACCATCGGGAGACGGGTGCTCTCTCTCCCCCTGTTTCCTGATAAGTAACCGTTGGGGCTTATGTCTGAAAGAACCCTGTCCACCTAACATTTTACAGATAAGAATTAGGTCAAACGTTTAAAAATAAAATAGCAATGCATTTTGGCCCATCATCTGACAGAATAGTCTGTGTATTTCATCTGACAGAATAGTCAGTGTATTTGCATACTGGGCCCCGATTATAATCGTCGACAATGGCAATGTCATTTTTCTTGACTTTTGACGATGAAAAAACTACACACTATAGTATATTTGTTTAATCATTTTCATCTTTTTTTTTAATCGTCGCAAAAACCATGAACTATAGTTCATGGTTTTCGCAACGATTTAAAAAACAAATATGAAAATGATGAAAAAACGACATACTATAGTTCATGGTTTTGGCCCATCATCTGACAGAATAGTCTGTGTATTTGCATACTGGGCCCTGATTGGTGGCCCAAAACTTGGTGGGAAAGTCCCTCTTTTATGTCTGGCTTCCAGGCCAGTTGGAAAAGGGCACACTGAGAGCTGGTAAGAGTATGTTAAATTGGACATTTTCATGGTAAAAGTTTAGCTGGACAGGGTTCTTTCAGACATAAGCCCCAACCGTTACATCTCAGGAAACAGGGGGAGAGAGCACCGTCTCCCGATGGTCCTCCAGCACCTTGATGACATGGGACTTGAACCTGCCAACTGTCTGTAGCAGAGGCAACCGATCAAGCGCACCACACCATTGAGCCAAGGCACCTTTGGGCATTCAGCAGACGTCTCCTGGTGCTTTTGAGTTTTTATTTTTATATTCGAGCCTTGAAAAGTTCAAGTTACTGCAGCATTGAATGAGACTTGAACACAGAAAGCCTGTACTGAAAGACTCATCATTAGACCACTGCGCCATCAGTCAGACGCTCTCAGCCAAAGTCTCCTGGTACTTTTGAAGTGATCTTTTGTGTGTTAGGCTTCAGTAAAGTGAAGATAACACATAATCATATTAATCAGATGTTTCTTAGCGCTGTTGAGGTCTTCTTTTGCATGTTAGTGTAACAGCCGGGAATCGAACCCAGGTCCCCCGCACGGAAGGCCAACATCCTAACCACTAAACCAAAGCAGTTGCCTATGGCGCAGGGGAGATATGAGAGGTCATCAGGCTGGGGCTGTGAGCCCCTGCTACAATAGGCTTCAGTTAATACAGCTCTACATGTTCAAATCCCTGTTCGCCTATAGTTTAATGCTGGAGTGTTTCAACTTTACTAACTGAAGGCCAACAAACACAATTACCAGGAGACTTTGGCTGAGGGTGTCTGACTGATGGTGCAATGGTCTAATGATCAGTCTCTCTGTACGGACATTCCATGTTCAAGTCCCATTGCTGCTATATAGCACAATGCTCTAGTACTTTGAACTTTTCAAGGCTCGAATACAAAATAAAAACTCAAAAGCACCAGGAGACATCTGCTGAATGCCCCAAGGTGCCTTGGCTCAATGGCATGGTGTGCTTGATATTGGTTGATTCGGTTCCCTCTGCTACAGACAGTTGGCAGGTTCAAGTCCCATGTCATCAAGGTGCTGGGATGGACCATCGGGAGACGGGTGCTCTCTCTCCCCCTGTTTCCTGATAAGTAACCGTTGGGGCTTATGTCTGAAAGAACCCTGTCCACCTAACATTTTACAGATAAGAATTAGGTCAAACGTTTAAAAATAAAATAGCAATGCATTTTGGCCCATCATCTGACAGAATAGTCTGTGTATTTCATCTGACAGAATAGTCAGTGTATTTGCATACTGGGCCCCGATTATAATCGTCGACAATGGCAATGTCATTTTTCTTGACTTTTGACGATGAAAAAACTACACACTATAGTATATTTGTTTAATCATTTTCATCTTTTTTTTTAATCGTCGCAAAAACCATGAACTATAGTTCATGGTTTTCGCAACGATTTAAAAAACAAATATGAAAATGATGAAAAAACGACATACTATAGTTCATGGTTTTGGCCCATCATCTGACAGAATAGTCTGTGTATTTGCATACTGGGCCCTGATTGGTGGCCCAAAACTTGGTGGGAAAGTCCCTCTTTTATGTCTGGCTTCCAGGCCAGTTGGAAAAGGGCACACTGAGAGCTGGTAAGAGTATGTTAAATTGGACATTTTCATGGTAAAAGTTTAGCTGGACAGGGTTCTTTCAGACATAAGCCCCAACCGTTACATCTCAGGAAACAGGGGGAGAGAGCACCGTCTCCCGATGGTCCTCCAGCACCTTGATGACATGGGACTTGAACCTGCCAACTGTCTGTAGCAGAGGCAACCGATCAAGCGCACCACACCATTGAGCCAAGGCACCTTTGGGCATTCAGCAGACGTCTCCTGGTGCTTTTGAGTTTTTATTTTTATATTCGAGCCTTGAAAAGTTCAAGTTACTGCAGCATTGAATGAGACTTGAACACAGAAAGCCTGTACTGAAAGACTCATCATTAGACCACTGCGCCATCAGTCAGACGCTCTCAGACAAAGTCTCCTGGTACTTTTGAAGTGATCTTTTGTGTGTTAGGCTTCAGTAAAGTGAAGATAACACATAATCATATTAATCAGATGTTTCTTAGCGCTGTTGAGGTCTTCTTTTGCATGTTAGTGTAACAGCCGGGAATCGAACCCAGGTCCCCCGCACGGAAGGCCAACATCCTAACCACTAAACCAAAGCAGTTGCCTATGGTGCAGGGGAGATATGAGAGGTCATCAGGCTGGGGCTGTGAGCCCCTGCTACAATAGGCTTCAGTTAATACAGCTCTACATGTTCAAATCCCTGTTCGCCTATAGTTTAATGCTGGAGTGTTTCAACTTTACTAACTGAAGGCCAACAAACACAATTACCAGGAGACTTTGGCTGAGGTTGTCTGACTGATGGTGCAATGGTCTAATGATCAGTCTCTCTGTACGGACATTCCATGTTCAAGTCCCATTGCTGCTATATAGCACAATGCTCTAGTACTTTGAACTTTTCAAGGCTCGAATACAAAATAAAAACTCAAAAGCACCAGGAGACATCTGCTGAATGCCCCAAGGTGCCTTGGCTCAATGGCATGGTGTGCTTGATATTGGTTGATTCGATTCCCTCTGCTACAGACAGTTGGCAGGTTCAAGTCCCATGTCATCAAGGTGCTGGGATGGACCATCGGGAGACGGGTGCTCTCTCTCCCCCTGTTTCCTGATAAGTAACCGTTGGGGCTTATGTCTGAAAGAACCCTGTCCACCTAACATTTTACAGATAAGAATTAGGTCAAACGTTTAAAAATAAATTAGCAATGCATTTTGGCCCATCATCTGACAGAATAGTCTGTGTATTTCATCTGACAGAATAGTCAGTGTATTTGCATACTGGGCCCCGATTATAATCGTCGACAATGGCAATGTCATTTTTCTTGACTTTTGACGATGAAAAAACTACACACTATAGTATATTTGTTTAATCATTTTCATCTTTTTTTTTAATCGTCGCAAAAACCATGAACTATAGTTCATGGTTTTCGCAACGATTTAAAAAACAAATATGAAAATGATGAAAAAACGACATACTATAGTTCATGGTTTTGGCCCATCATCTGACAGAATAGTCTGTGTATTTGCATACTGGGCCCTGATTGGTGGCCCAAAACTTGGTGGGAAAGTCCCTCTTTTATGTCTGGCTTCCAGGCCAGTTGGAAAAGGGCACACTGAGAGCTGGTAAGAGTATGTTGAATTGGACATTTTCATGGTAAAAGTTTAGCTGGACAGGGTTCTTTCAGACATAAGCCCCAACCGTTACATCTCAGGAAACAGGGGGAGAGAGCACCGTCTCCCGATGGTCCTCCAGCACCTTGATGACATGGGACTTGAACCTGCCAACTGTCTGTAGCAGAGGCAACCGATCAAGCGCACCACACCATTGAGCCAAGGCACCTTTGGGCATTCAGCAGACGTCTCCTGGTGCTTTTGAGTTTTTATTTTTATATTCGAGCCTTGAAAAGTTCAAGTTACTGCAGCATTGAATGAGACTTGAACACAGAAAGCCTGTACTGAAAGACTCATCATTAGACCACTGCGCCATCAGTCAGACGCTCTCAGCCAAAGTCTCCTGGTACTTTTGAAGTGATCTTTTGTGTGTTAGGCTTCAGTAAAGTGAAGATAACACATAATCATATTAATCAGATGTTTCTTAGCGCTGTTGAGGTCTTCTTTTGCATGTTAGTGTAACAGCCGGGAATCGAACCCAGGTCCCCCGCACGGAAGGCCAACATCCTAACCACTAAACCAAAGCAGTTGCCTATGGCGCAGGGGAGATATGAGAGGTCATCAGGCTGGGGCTGTGAGCCCCTGCTACAATAGGCTTCAGTTAATACAGCTCTACATGTTCAAATCCCTGTTCGCCTATAGTTTAATGCTGGAGTGTTTCAACTTTACTAACTGAAGGCCAACAAACACAATTACCAGGAGACTTTGGCTGAGGGTGTCTGACTGATGGTGCAATGGTCTAATGATCAGTCTCTCTGTACGGACATTCCATGTTCAAGTCCCATTGCTGCTATATAGCACAATGCTCTAGTACTTTGAACTTTTCAAGGCTCGAATACAAAATAAAAACTCAAAAGCACCAGGAGACATCTGCTGAATGACCCAAGGTGCCTTGGCTCAATGGCATGGTGTGCTTGATATTGGTTGATTCGGTTCCCTCTGCTACAGACAGTTGGCAGGTTCAAGTCCCATGTCATCAAGGTGCTGGGATGGACCATCGGGAGACGGGTGCTCTCTCTCCCCCTGTTTCCTGATAAGTAACCGTTGGGGCTTATGTCTGAAAGAACCCTGTCCAACATTTTACAGATAAGAATTAGGTCAAACGTTTAAAAATAAAATAGCAATGCATTTTGGCCCATCATCTGACAGAATAGTCTGTGTATTTCATCTGACAGAATAGTCAGTGTATTTGCATACTGGGCCCCGATTATAATCGTCGACAATGGCAATGTCATTTTTCTTGACTTTTGACGATGAAAAAACTACACACTATAGTATATTTGTTTAATCATTTTCATCTTTTTTTTTAATCGTCGCAAAAACCATGAACTATAGTTCATGGTTTTCGCAACGATTTAAAAAACAAATATGAAAATGATGAAAAAACGACATACTATAGTTCATGGTTTTGGCCCATCATCTGACAGAATAGTCTGTGTATTTGCATACTGGGCCCTGATTGGTGGCCCAAAACTTGGTGGGAAAGTCCCTCTTTTGTGTCTGGCTTCCAGGCCAGTTGGAAAAGGGCACACTGAGAGCTGGTAAGAGTATGTTAAATTGGACATTTTCATGGTAAAAGTTTAGCTGGACAGGGTTCTTTCAGACATAAGCCCCAACCGTTACATCTCAGGAAACAGGGGGAGAGAGCACCGTCTCCCGATGGTCCTCCAGCACCTTGATGACATGGGACTTGAACCTGCCAACTGTCTGTAGCAGAGGCAACCGATCAAGCGCACCACACCATTGAGCCAAGGCACCTTTGGGCATTCAGCAGACGTCTCCTGGTGCTTTTGAGTTTTTATTTTTATATTCGAGCCTTGAAAAGTTCAAGTTACTGCAGCATTGAATGAGACTTGAACACAGAAAGCCTGTACTGAAAGACTCATCATTAGACCACTGCGCCATCAGTCAGACGCTCTCAGCCAAAGTCTCCTGGTACTTTTGAAGTGATCTTTTGTGTGTTAGGCTTCAGTAAAGTGAAGATAACACATAATCATATTAATCAGATGTTTCTTAGCGCTGTTGAGGTCTTCTTTTGCATGTTAGTGTAACAGCCGGGAATCGAACCCAGGTCCCCCGCACGGAAGGCCAACATCCTAACCACTAAACCAAAGCAGTTGCCTATGGCGCAGGGGAGATATGAGAGGTCATCAGGCTGGGGCTGTGAGCCCCTGCTACAATAGGCTTCAGTTAATACAGCTCTACATGTTCAAATCCCTGTTCGCCTATAGTTTAATGCTGGAGTGTTTCAACTTTACTAACTGAAGGCCAACAAACACAATTACCAGGAGACTTTGGCTGAGGGTGTCTGACTGATGGTGCAATGGTCTAATGATCAGTCTCTCTGTACGGACATTCCATGTTCAAGTCCCATTGCTGCTATATAGCACAATGCTCTAGTACTTTGAACTTTTCAAGGCTCGAATACAAAATAAAAACTCAAAAGCACCAGGAGACATCTGCTGAATGCCCCAAGGTGCCTTGGCTCAATGGCATGGTGTGCTTGATATTGGTTGATTCGGTTCCCTCTGCTACAGACAGTTGGCAGGTTCAAGTCCCATGTCATCAAGGTGCTGTGATGGACCATCGGGAGACGGGTGCTCTCTCTCCCCCTGTTTCCTGATAAGTAACCGTTGGGGCTTATGTCTGAAAGAACCCTGTCCACCTAACAGTTTACAGATAAGAATTAGGTCAAACGTTTAAAAATAAAATAGCAATGCATTTTGGCCCATCATCTGACAGAATAGTCTGTGTATTTCATCTGACAGAATAGTCAGTGTATTTGCATACTGGGCCCCGATTATAATCGTCGACAATGGCAATGTCATTTTTCTTGACTTTTGACGATGAAAAAACTACACACTATAGTATATTTGTTTAATCATTTTCATCTTTTTTTTTAATCGTCGCAAAAACCATGAACTATAGTTCATGGTTTTCGCAACGATTTAAAAAACAAATATGAAAATGATGAAAAAACGACATACTATAGTTCATGGTTTTGGCCCATCATCTGACAGAATAGTCTGTGTATTTGCATACTGGGCCCTGATTGGTGGCCCAAAACTTGGTGGGAAAGTCCCTCTTTTATGTCTGGCTTCCAGGTCAGTTGGAAAAGGGCACACTGAGAGCTGGTAAGAGTATGTTGAATTGGACATTTTCATGGTAAAAGTTTAGCTGGACAGGGTTCTTTCAGACATAAGCCCCAACCGTTACATCTCAGGAAACAGGGGGAGAGAGCACCGTCTCCCGATGGTCCTCCAGCACCTTGATGACATGGGACTTGAACCTGCCAACTGTCTGTAGCAGAGGCAACCGATCAAGCGCACCACACCATTGAGCCAAGGCACCTTTGGGCATTCAGCAGACGTCTCCTGGTGCTTTTGAGTTATTATTTTTATATTCGAGCCTTGAAAAGTTCAAGTTACTGCAGCATTGAATGAGACTTGAACACAGAAAGCCTGTACTGAAAGACTCATCATTAGACCACTGCGCCATCAGTCAGACGCTCTCAGCCAAAGTCTCCTGGTACTTTTGAAGTGATCTTTTGTGTGTTAGGCTTCAGTAAAGTGAAGATAACACATAATCATATTAATCAGATGTTTCTTAGCGCTGTTGAGGTCTTCTTTTGCATGTTAGTGTAACAGCCGGGAATCGAACCCAGGTCCCCCGCACGGAAGGCCAACATCCTAACCACTAAACCAAAGCAGTTGCCTATGGCGCAGGGGAGATATGAGAGGTCATCAGGCTGGGGCTGTGAGCCCCTGCTACAATAGGCTTCAGTTAATACAGCTCTACATGTTCAAATCCCTGTTCGCCTATAGTTTAATGCTGGAGTGTTTCAACTTTACTAACTGAAGGCCAACAAACACAATTACCAGGAGACTTTGGCTGAGGGTGTCTGACTGATGGTGCAATGGTCTAATGATCAGTCTCTCTGTACGGACATTCCATGTTCAAGTCCCATTGCTGCTATATAGCACAATGCTCTAGTACTTTGAACTTTTCAAGGCTCGAATACAAAATAAAAACTCAAAAGCACCAGGAGACATCTGCTGAATGCCCCAAGGTGCCTTGGCTCAATGGCATGGTGTGCTTGATATTGGTTGATTCGGTTCCCTCTGCTACAGACAGTTGGCAGGTTCAAGTCCCATGTCATCAAGGTGCTGGGATGGACCATCGGGAGACGGGTGCTCTCTCTCCCCCTGTTTCCTGATAAGTAACCGTTGGGGCTTATGTCTGAAAGAACCCTGTCCACCTAACATTTTACAGATAAGAATTAGGTCAAACGTTTAAAAATAAAATAGCAATGCATTTTGGCCCATCATCTGACAGAATAGTCTGTGTATTTCATCTGACAGAATAGTCAGTGTATTTGCATACTGGGCCCCGATTATAATCGTCGACAATGGCAATGTCATTTTTCTTGACTTTTGACGATGAAAAAACTACACACTATAGTATATTTGTTTAATCATTTTCATCTTTTTTTTTAATCGTCGCAAAAACCATGAACTATAGTTCATGGTTTTCGCAACGATTTAAAAAACAAATATGAAAATGATGAAAAAACGACATACTATAGTTCATGGTTTTGGCCCATCATCTGACAGAATAGTCTGTGTATTTGCATACTGGGCCCTGATTGGTGGCCCAAAACTTGGTGGGAAAGTCCCTCTTTTATGTCTGGCTTCCAGGCCAGTTGGAAAAGGGCACACTGAGAGCTGGTAAGAGTATGTTAAATTGGACATTTTCATGGTAAAAGTTTAGCTGGACAGGGTTCTTTCAGACATAAGCCCCAACCGTTACATCTCAGGAAACAGGGGGAGAGAGCACCGTCTCCCGATGGTCCTCCAGCACCTTGATGACATGGGACTTGAACCTGCCAACTGTCTGTAGCAGAGGCAACCGATCAAGCGCACCACACCATTGAGGCAAGGCACCTTTGGGCATTCAGCAGACGTCTCCTGGTGCTTTTGAGTTTTTATTTTTATATTCGAGCCTTGAAAAGTTCAAGTTACTGCAGCATTGAATGAGACTTGAACACAGAAAGCCTGTACTGAAAGACTCATCATTAGACCACTGCGCCATCAGTCAGACGCTCTCAGCCAAAGTCTCCTGGTACTTTTGAAGTGATCTTTTGTGTGTTAGGCTTCAGTAAAGTGAAGATAACACATAATCATATTAATCAGATGTTTCTTAGCGCTGTTGAGGTCTTCTTTTGCATGTTAGTGTAACAGCCGGGAATCGAACCATGTCCCCCGCACGGAAGGCCAACATCCTAACCACTAAACCAAAGCAGTTGCCTATGGCGCAGGGGAGATATGAGAGGTCATCAGGCTGGGGCTGTGAGCCCCTGCTACAAATACAATAGGCTTCAGTTAATACAGCTCTACATGTTCAAATCCCTGTTCGCCTATAGTTTAATGCTGGAGTGTTTCAACTTTACTAACTGAAGGCCAACACACACAATTACCGGGAGACTTTATTTCACTGCCGCTTTTCCGTCACGTTTCTTTGTCACGCAAGCAATCTATAGACACAAAACCATCATTTACCATGGAGGCAGAAGAACAGGATCAACAAATAGGTTTCAATTCCCATTGACATTAGCTTGGGGATTATTAATCCCCAAGTTTATTCATAAAGTTCAAGGTTTAACTATAAAATGAACATGAATTACAATATAATCAGGAATGCCCGAGAAAATGATACAGGTGGGGGAGTGATGTTTCTTATTAAAGAAGATACTTCCATTGAAAGAATTCAAAATAAAAGCAACATTATATTAGAAAGAGTAGAACACGTGTAAAAGAAAAATATCTATATATCATTCTTGTGTACAGATCACCTAAAACCAAACTTTCTAAATTTAGGACATTTCTCAGAAACTATATAAGGTATCTACCCTCTTCGACATCTTCTATTATGATACTAGGAGATTTAAATGATGACCTGTATAATGAAAAAGATGGAAGTATAAACACCTTCATGTCCGGATTAGGCTTTAAACAATTAATCACAAATCCAACTACAGATTACGGAAGTATTTTAGATCATGTATATTTTAATAAATATGAAAATACCATTATAAACATCTCAATGGCAATAGCACAAACTTTGGCATGCTACTAGTCCTATATACTTACACCTAGAAACCCCATTCAAACCTATTTAGGTTCATCTTACGGGGGACATGTTTGCCTGAAAAGGAATCTTTGAAATGTTTCATAGTTTTAGAAATAGGCCTATAGTGCTTTCAAATTTGAGAAATTTATAATGGGGCCCAATGGCAAACTATGGCACGTCAAGAAATCACTTTCACGGTTTGCCTGTCTCTAGCTTCATCAGTGACATCACAAAGATGTACTCTGCAAGCCATAGGTCTTCGTGATGTCATTGATCACATGACCTCAAGTTCAGACCTCCAGTTAGGCCAAACAGAAGGGGGGACTTTTTGGTACATTAATGACATAGTTCAATGTTGAAAATGGGTGGTTTCCCCCTTTAAGAAATGAGCAGACAGAAGTATTAAATGTGTTTAATGAAATAAAAGTATCAATCTTTTAAAAATAGCAGATCTACAAGCTCACAATGCATCGCATACAACAGGACAAATGGTGAATAAGCCAGCAGGGCAACGCAGGGAGTTGCACCCCATCCCAGTAAACCAGGAGTACCATACTACTAGAGCCGTTTGCTGTTAACACCATGTCCTTCCTTGTATGTTTTTTATATATATCATAGAACATGTAAGAAAAGATGCATGGATTTAAACTTGAACTGTTACCAGTGTTTCCCCTGGGATAAAACTGAAGCAGTGGTGCCATGGGCTGATCCATGGCCTGAAAAGAAAAAGGTGTCAAAAAGATGATAAAGGAGATCCCATATGCTGCTGCGCTGGCTGCTGGATCAACATTTCCAACAGTAGCAAAATAATAAAATGTGAATAAAGTTCCACAATGGGGTGTACTAAACAATCATTTATGAACTGCATCATCATCAACACTGAACGTTAGCCCTAGAATCTGTGATACTACATATATTTCATATTATTCCAGAATACACAGCCATAGATTGTGGAACTGTTCTATAGACTTACGGTCCGTGTGTACTCACTCAATAAATAATTCCAAAGACTTGGAGTCAGATATCCTCTAGTTTCATATCCATGTGAAAGTTCTGGCAGAGAATGTGTGTTAGGTCAAATATCTCAACTTTTCCACGGGATTCACACAGACATTCTCTCCGGGAGAGGGGCCCAGAATGACAGCTGGACTGAATTTACCAAAACTTCCTCTGATCAACACAAATGTCATCACAACTTGACCAGGGAAGCACAAATGTTTTGAGCACACAATTGGCAGGTGGTGTGATTAATTACCCAGTACCAGCTGTAATTGTGTGCCCCAAACATTTGCGCTTCCCTGGTCAATTTGTGATGACGTTTGTGGTGATCAGAGGAGGTTTTGGTAAATTTAGTCCAGCTGTCATTCCGGTCTCCTTTGCCCGGAGTGAAAGATGTCTGTGGTGCGAATCCGGTGGATTGGAAAAATATTTGACTAAATATACGTTTTGTGCCAGAACTTTCACATGGATATGAAAGTAGAGGACTATATCTTACTCCAAGAATTATTTAATGGGTGAGTACAAACGGAGCATCGATCACATTTATGCCGCATGTTGTGCCGCAACTGGAAGCAGATAGGGATGTTCTATGGCTGTGTATTCAGGAATATATGAAAATATATGTATGATCACAGACATTCTAGGGATGTGATGCCGAAAATCCCCCAGTACCTTGATGGCATATGGGACTTGAACTTGCAAACTGTCTGTAAGCAGAGGCAACCAATCAAGCACACCATACCATTGCGCCAAGGCACCTTTGGGTCCTCAGCAGGTGTCTTCTAGTAGTTCTGAGTTGTTATTTTGTACTTTTTGCCTTGAAAAGTCAAAAGTATAGTTTCAGCATTGAACTTTAGGAAGACTAGGGATTTGAGCATGTAATGGAATCTCTGTGCTGAGTCTGCTCAACCACAACACCACCAGAGGTCTTGTTTGTTGAAGTGTTTTGTATCTTAGCGTTCAGTTGAACTATTGAAGAACTGGGATTTGATGGAATGTCTCTTAGTACTGTTGAAGAATTGTTATGTTATAATGGAGGACGCTGTGTTAATGTTTTGTTGCAAAACGGGCCATTCCTGAAAAGTTTGGAAGCCAATATTGTCATGATCACATGACTATAGAGATCATGTGTACCGATTTGCACGAGATTTGGATAAAATCTTAAGGAGTAATTTAAAAAAAGTGTTTTACATAAGTCGGCCTCTTGGTGGCACTATAAAGAGCAGATGTGAAAAATGCAAGCCAAATGTTTTTCCTTTGCTTCTAGGGAGTGAGCATACAAAGTTTTACAGATCGGTGCAGTTATAGGTAAAAACACCAATGGGCCAGTTATAGCGCCACTATGAGGCTGTTGTGAACATTTTCAAGTGGCATTTCTTCCTCTGCCTAATGGGAATGTGTATGCAAAATGTCCCTCAAATTGAGGCATTTTGTTCAAAACGGACCAATCCTGCAAACTTTGGAAGGCAATCTTTAGCCAAAGGGATGGAATATGGGTTAGTGGACAGGTCTGTGTTGATCACATGACTATAGAGATAGTGTATACAACAGAGTTGTGTGATGTATGAATAAAATGTGTACAAGTAATAAAGAAATGTTTTGCAAAACCCAGCCTCATGGTGGCGCTATAACAGGCCATTGTGGAAAATTTGGGGCAGAGGTTCATCGTTGGCATCCAGGGAGTGTGTACAAAGTTTGGCATCAACCGGCCAGCGGTGCCGGAGATTAGCTGGTAACAGACGGACGGACACACGTACACGGAGTGCAAAACACACTCTCCCCATGACTTCGGCTGGAGACAAAGAGAGAAACAAAAGTCCGGGATTTTGCAAGTGTATTTATTGTACAAAATATTTCCAATGTATAAAAGATAAAGGCTTTTGATTTAAGATACAAAACATGCAATCATCTTAATATACTGTATGAAAAAAACTTAAGAGGCACAATAATATGTCTCTAAAATGAGGAAACTCTTACACAAAAACAGTTTTGGCACAGTGACACGTGGTATTGTGGAATGTTCATTGGAAGGACATAAGGAGATATATCCCTCAAGGCAATTTCTGCCCACATAGCATTTAATCCTAAACTTGTTCTAAAACTGACTCATAAATACATCACGCAACAGTCTGGTGCAATGTTTACATACAATGGTTGGCATAAAAACATTCAATGGTTGGAATTAAATTTTAATCACTACCAGTTAGCGTTCTTAAGACGTCTGAGTCAAATGTATTGTTTCCAGGGAGACCCCCCTCAAACCTCACAGACTGCCACAGTTCCCTCTCTTGGCTTGAAGAGAACAAAACGCCCTGACAACAAATCACAACAGCATGTCAACATTTAAGAAATGCACACAAACAAATCTCTACTGAACCAACAGCTGGACCGAGTGGACTCATTTCCTTGCAAAAATGGGAAGCTCCCACAAACATCTTCCCAGAACAGTTTTCCTGAGAGTCCTAGATTTATGCATACTATTATAATTCCCAAATTAAATATCCACCATTTGGATAAAAAAAGAAAGTACATCGTGATTTGCAGGGACATTACTGCACTCCGACAGTGTGGTGCATACTCCATTATAGATCTGTACAGTGACAGTCTACAGTATACTGAAAAGACGGTACCACTGAGATGACTAAAATTCTTTGAGGTTAAACCACTTTCAACCTGGTGTCCCTATTTTGGGCATGTCATAGAATTTCAAGAAATAGCAGATCTAGAGAGCTTATAGATATGGCATTTTCGCTGTGCAACACCGTCCGTCATACATCGAAATGTAAAATATGGCCCATGTGGCTAATGAAGAATAACTCAAACATACTGACCCTCTTTACAATATAGATTAAAAAAGAAAATAAATACACCCACAAAAAAAATGACAGTACTGTAAGTACCATAGGCCTCTTGCCTACCAAAGAATGATTTCTTTTTAAAGAGAGATACGCTTCAGGTAAGAACAATGTGGATATACCATGTCTCCCAAATATTATTTCCAAACATCAGTTATTATTCCTATAGAATGTTTATGGCTTTTTCTTTTTTAGTAATTGGGTGAACAGACACCCTTTGAAAATGGTTAGAAACGGCTACACAGCACCAATGCTTAAAATATTTTAAGCAAAGTGTAGATGGACAAAAGACAAATTTGAACATACACTGTAAAACAAGGCAAAGATGATTTGAACCAGCAATCGGTACAAAAAGACATTAAAAGGCAAACATTGAGACCATGTACATAGTCTTTACCCTGCTTAAACAATCGCATGATATAATGCCTGAGAGGATGTCTTTGTAATTGTGCAGGAACATTTTAGCTGCAAAAGTAGCTTGCTGATTCCAAGCTAATTGCCGTTGCGATTGTTTTAAACATGAGTGTAAACTGACACTCTACATTAGACGTTCATGTGAGTCGGATACCCAACACCTGCTCCAACTCTTGTCTTTTCTGCTGCACCTGAAACAAAACAAGGACAAATGTTACGGTGTAACTCAAACTACTAAGTGGAAAAAGTGGGCACAAGCTTTAGTTCCAACACTATTATTGGTCCAACAGTCATTAGACTGAGAGCCTACCTCAAACCATAACCGCAAACACGGGAGCAGCGCATGTTCGAGCACTAGTCCGACCGTTGTTCCCGCATGTCGGACTAATGCTTACCATCGGATCCCGGAAGAAGCAGCACTCCAAAATAAAAGATGCAAGACTGAAAGTCTTTTTAGTCTGCTCTGAAAAAGGCTGTTTGCCGAAACGCGTTGGCGTTCTCAAATAAACATGAGAAATTGCATCTGAAACAGTCTTGCAAGTTATTTTCAAAGCTGAGCACCCACTGCCTTAACCAAGGGCAGTGTCCAGAGGAAGCGCACCTGCTTTTCTTGTATATGTATTATATGCTTTATTCAATCAGGATAGCACTGCACTGTGAATGAAATCGAGAGCTCATCCACCATATTTTACCACAGATTTTACACTAGCTGTTGGGGTCGAACATGTGCCTTTTAGGTCATGTTCGATGATAATCCTCTGCCAAAGACCAAAGAGGCCACCCTGCTACCTCTTTGCAATGCATTAGGACCTGCTGAGTGGGCTGTTGGATAGCTTACCTTGGAGTAAACGTATCTGCCCACAGCCTCTGGTACCCAGGCAGCCTCATAGAACTCGGCCCTCCTCTCCTCCTCTGGATTCCCTGCCACATCCGTCATCAACTGGGAAAAAAACCAAATACAGCATATTGATATATTTGATTTCAACATTTCTACACAGGCCCCAATAACAGCAAACCCTTTATTCCATCCATCTTTGAGTGATAGTGCCTTCTCTTTATGGTCATCACTTGGTATTACGAATCTCAGGGATCTGTATATTGGCAATGTATTTGCCTCCTTTTCAGCAGCTATCTGAAAAATATTCCCTTTCAAATCAAATCAATTCCCCCACCACACGTATAAACGGTACTTTTTATAAAGGGATTTTTTTTCACTGGAGGAAAAGTATTCTCTATGAGGCAATTCTCTGGGCAATATCGGTAGAAGGCGCAGTGGAGTAACAAAATCCTCTTTTGGCCAAAAAGTACCGTTTATACGTGTGGTGGGGGGGCTCAGAGTGCTCCCACTAAGGAAAGTAGGCTTTGTAATGACTCAACCCGCCTTTGTTTTGGTGAGTAGCAAAAACGTTATTTTTATTTACGCTAAAGACGAGAGGCTGGTCTGCATTCATGCGAGCAGCGGAAGTCGAGAGTAACATAGCTCTAAATGCAACGCATTAGAGCTATGGACCAGAGCTACCCCTACTCCATTACTGCCAAAATACAAAGCTCATTGGTGGCCTTTACCACTCTCTTAGCTAGGCGTCTAATACCGAGCCTTGAGAGGCTCGGTATCCAAATTTGAAGACACATGGGGCCCCTTCCTCGCACTGGTAAATAACTTACAGTTCCAAGCTATTCCAGATTGAATGAGTTTAAATCTGAATCTGAGCATGCTAGACGTGATCTCCGACACAGCTGGGTTGTTCAGTATATTTATTATGAGGAACCATGTGTGGGTGCCCATGCCATGTTGTGTGTTGTCTTGTCTTGTCATGTTTGTCTTGTTTGTTTCGTTTCAAAACTTGATTCAGGTTATGCGGTTTGTAACTGTCAGTGTCACTTCCCTGTTAGTGTAGGACCATACAATTTATTTTTCTTGGTGGTTATATGACATTTATATGTACATATTATCATCTTTTTGGTATGTTCCGTATGGGTGTGTCACATATATTGTGTTATGTTATCTGTGATGGAAAATGTTTACACGTCATTTCAAGCTGGACAGCCCTATCATCTTTAACTTTTGGCCTAGGCCCTGTTTTGGTGTTTGCACCATGTTTATGACCAAATTAGGTTTTCATCTCATCCCATAATGTCATGTCACTTTGTCTCCGTCCTGTTAATTTCACAGCCTAATTTATCATTTATATTATAGATTTCTGTCACCAGATTCACCCTCACTATATGATATCCCCCCAGCCAGTTAACTTACAATAATGTAGCCCTGTTTTTTATTTTAGCCTACATGTATTCGGCCTTGGCAGTTTTGATAGCGGCTCTTGGAAGGTGTAAACATAACCAACACTATCAGGAGACAGCTGTAGATTATTGTTTTTGTAAGGAAAGAGTTTCCTCAGGTCACGATGCCAACAGCCTTCATGCACTCCCGGCCTGAAGTCCCATCCATGTGCTGGACAAATCGGATCTACTACACGTGGGTGCGGACAGACAACGTGGGACGTTCCTCCAATCACATTAGACAAACAACATTGCGTCATTTTGAATATAATTGTATTATCCACGGGCAGAAGAGTTACTTCGGAACCCATCGGACACTTGTAAATTATATTGATGTAATTGTACTTCCGAATTCGAACACATTCCTTGTCAAATTGAACTTACTTAACATTCTAAAAGCTTAATTCACTCAGTTTCCTCGTTTTTGCGTCTGCGTCTTCAAATTACTTTTAAGGGTTTTTTTTATAGTTCCATTTTTGGATTTACTAGGGTTCAAAGTATTTCCTATGCGGTCTTGGTAACTTGAAGGTAAAGGGCATTTCACTCATTTTCCATTCACTTGGGCACATTCTAAACTTCTCTAAAAAAGGTTTAATATTATACTAAACATTTTCATGAAAGGTATTCCTGCTTTAACTAACTACTAAACGTATTAACTAAAAGGTTCTATAACTATTTTGTGTAAATTTCAATGGTAAAGGCTCAATGCCTGGTTTTTATGAGACCGAGTACTTTTTGTAGTTGGATTACTTTCAAGGTATTTTCTACATTTGGCTTGAAAAGCCTGGTCCTTCGATCTTGGGTTAACATTAATATACATAATTATAAAATATAAAACTGAAAACATTCTCCTCCTGATGAAGGTCTAAATTTAACTATCAATCTGATTTACTGTATACCCTGAAATCTCGAATAAACAAAACCAACCATTTCTACACGTTCCAGGCAGTAGGCACCCATCCCTGGCAGGCTAACAGAATTGGACTCTCTCATCATATTCATACAGTAGTCTCCCATCAAACAGCATTAAACGACATTAAATGTTGCTTTGTTGTCATATCGTAGGGCAAGAAAACATGAGAAAACTATGAACTGGTTTTTCAACAATTCAGAATCATTACGCAGTTGATCCTCCAGGGGGCTCCGTTTCATTCAACCAAGCTGCCAGGCGTGTTGCATAAACATGCTCAGTGCTCACGCAACAAGAGGAGACAGAGTGCATTATGGTTTGGTTCCAGGGTGCGGCATGTACTGAAAAGCTGAGGTACGATTCCGTTTTATCTAATGGAGACGAAATTAGTAGAAGAAGTTTCACTACTGTTCCCATGGCGGACCACTGCATATATTACATACCTGTATAATTTACAGAGCAGAGTGGACCTATGGTGGACTACTCTATTATTTAACCACTTACCACTTAAACCCTATATACGGTACTTACTTGACTCTACACTAGCCTTTTCTCTCTACACCAGTGGCCTTCAACAGGAGGTCCTCATTTACTACAGGGGGTACACCAAATCTTTGTGTGGAGAACTTAAGCCAAAAACAGCAGATCTACAAGCTCCCAAAGCCCTGTGCTCTGAGGCGTTGCAAGCTTGTAGATGGTCTATTTTTGATCTACAAGGTGCAGAGGGGGAAAAAGCAGACCAATTACAGAGCCCTGCTTCATCTCTCTCAGCTAAGTTGTCATTGGTCTGAAAAACGTTGAAGACTGCTGTTCTACACAAAATCTTTTTGTTGAATTTCTGCCCCAGAATAGGGACGCAAAGGATCATGTGGTTACATGGGCATGTGTGGAATTTCTACAACAACAAAGTTGTCATTCTTATGAACAATAAAAGGAACAACAATCAATGGTTTGATGTGTTGTTTGATTGTCAAGAGCATACATCTTGAATAGTTCTATCTGATGTAAGGAAAATAATCCCATCACAGATTATTGCAAATAGTTTTACGTTCCAAAATGACATTATCATTCCAAAAAATACGGGAATATAGCCTATTTGTACACCATGATATCCTGTGATATAACATTGGGTCTGTATTGCAATCTTGTTGATAGGGAGGGACATTGTCCATATTGATTTTAAGATTATGATGAATACTTATTTTGTTTGCTTTGACTTTACTTTCTAGCAGCACACAGGTGCTGCTAGGTTACCTTTGGTAGACTGGAAAACAGAATTCATTTGACCAATGAATGACACTGTAAAATGTGGACAGGCAAGTGATATAAGTAGTAGAATGACCTTCAGATCTCTGCTTTGGGACTTCAGCCAGTCAGTAATGAAGTCCTGGGGGCTGTTGCTGAAGCTCAGCATGAAATCCCTCTGGGTCTTCAGTTGGTTAATGGATTCAATGGTCTCATGGATCTGCAGGTACAGAACATGTCTGGTCAGAAGGCTCTTCAACATTGTATCTAATGAAAAGCTCATATATGTAACCATTAAGTATAGCCTTGTTCTATGGATGAAACATAGTAACCAGTAACATAACACATAGTAACGTTAAAGGTTACTTTAGTAACCACGGTTGTATATATAAATTGAACGAAATACCTTTCGTTTATGGGTAGGTTTCCTTCAAAACCTAGCTGCAGAACATTATTTTATGTACTCCCAGGACAGAAAATTCTAGAATTTTCGCTGTCCTGGGCTCTAAGGGTGACGTAGGAAGCCACGCCTATCCCGTATAGATACCTGCGTGGCTACGTCAGCCCTCATTCGGAACTTTTCTTCTGCTTTAGAGAACAGAAGGGCGTTCCACGAAAGGTATTTCGTTCAATTTATATATACAACCGTGGTTACTAAAGTAACCTTTAACGTTGTATTATATAGAAATTTCACGAAATACCTTTCGTTTATGGGACTTTATGAACTCCCGTGACCTGAACTTCCAGTGGGTCCCAGGTAAACCTTTTGGGAGGGGCTCGGACCCTTTTGGGTCCAGAACCTAGTCCTTGTGGAGAGCAGGAGGCAGCGCTATGCTGCCCTGATGCTTTACTGAGCAGCGGCCCCCAAGACCGCGTGCGCTAGCGAAGGCGCTGCCACATCTAGGTTATAGTATGTGGCGAAAGTCGAGGGTGTAGACCAGCTTGCTGCTGTGCAGACTTCCTGAATGGAGACACCCTTGTAGAGTGCCCAGGAAGCTGCCACACCTCTTGTGGAGTGGGCCCTCAGGGCTTGAGGGGAATCCACGCCTTGGCTAGTGTAGGCCAGACGGATGGCTTCCACTATCCAGTTAGAGATAGTGACCTTCGTGACGGGCTTTCCTTTGGTCCTGGCACCCCAGGACACAAAGAGTTGGCTTCCTTGTCTGAAGGGAGCCAGTCTATCCGCGTATATGCGTAAAGCTCTGACTGGGCAGAGGCAATTAAGCCTGCTGTCTTCGTCAGAGGAGAACGGCGGGGGATGGAAAGCCTGTAGGTTCACTGGCACACACACTGAGAGAGCATTTTTGGGAATGAAGGCGGGGTTTGCCTTTAGGGTGACCTTGGTCGACCCCTCATCGAACCTCATGCAGTCTGGAGAGATCGAGAGCGCATTTAGGTCGCTGACCCTTTTTGCTGTCGTGAGTGCGATCAGGAGAGCCACCTTCAGGGTTAGGAGCTTGAGGCTCACGGTTTGTAGTGGTTCAAAGGGTGCTGTAGCCAGAGCCTTTAGAACCAGGGACAAATCCCACGAGGGAACGAGGGATCTGCATGTCCTATGTTCCCTGCGTACACCCTTCATGAATTGTTTTACCAGCGGGTGCTTCCACACCGTCTGGTTATCAAAGCCTGGGTGGCAGGCAGAGATTGCCGCCAAATGGACCTTGACTGAGGAGAGGCCTAGACCGCTGTCTAAGAGCTCCTGCAGGAATGACAGGACGTCGATCACTGAGGCCTGGTAGGGGACTGTTTGGTCTGGTCTTCGTGAGCACCAATGCTCGAAGACGCGCCAGGCTGTGTCGTAACGGTCCCTTGTTGACTGGGCTCTGCCTTTCTGAATCGTTTCGATTACGTTCGGAGGTAGACCCACGGCAGTCAACATCACCCTTTGACGGGCCAGACCCATAGGTCTAGGTCCTGGGGGTGAGGGTGGAAGATCTCCCCCCTCGCTTGAGAGAGGAGATCCGCTCGAAGGGGAATTCTCCACGGCTGGTCGTAGAGGAGAGGGGTTATTTCCGACCTCCAGACCCCCCACGACGGGGCTATTAGGAGCACCTTCAGACCCTGAGTCCTCACTCTGTCCAGAGTGGGGCTGATGAGGGATAGCGGGGGAAAGGCGTAGAGAAGGGTTTTGGGCCATTGGTGTGACAGAGCGTCTAGCCCCAACGTTGATGGTCCCCTGATTGCGAAGAAGAGGGGACACTTCGTGTTCTCCTCTGTGGCAAAGAGATCCACCTTGGATTTCCCAAACCTGCTCCAGACCTGGGCCACTGCATGAGGGTGTAGTGACCAGTCTGAGTAGCGGAGAGGTCCTCTGGACAGCAGGTCTGCCCCTGTGTTCAGAAGACCTGGGACGTGACACGCTACTATTGAGAGGACGCGTGTGTTGCACCACAGGATCAGTTTCTGAGCCAGTTGATGAAGACGAGGGGACCTGAGTCCACCTTGTCTGTTGATGTAGCACATGGCCGTGGTGTTGTCTGTCCTGACTAGGACATGGCAACCCAGGATGCGCTGCTCAAAGTGTTTCAGGGCGAGGAAGACTGCCATGAGCTCTAAGTAATTTATGTGAAGGGCACGTAGTGGCCCCAACCATAAACCTCTGGCTGTGAGTCCTTCCATCGTGGCTCCCCAGCCTGTCATGCTGGCGTCTGTAGTGATGACTTTCCTGATCAGAGGCTTTCCCATGGGGACGCCCTCTGAGAGGGTTTTCCTGTCTGACCACCATTGAAGGGCTAGTATGCATTGTGATGTTACTGTTACCTTCTGGTGCCGACGGTGCATTGGTACATGTAGAGAGCCTATCCATCGTTGGAAAGGTCTCATATGTAGCCTTGCTAGGCGGATTAAATAGACCGCAGAGGCCATTAACCCCGCCATCCGGAGGCATGCATGAAAAGGAATCGAGCGTCCCCTTTTGAATGACGCCACGCACTGCAGTGTTGCGTCTATTCTCTCTTGGCTCAGGCGGGCCGTGTAAGAGATTGAGTTCAGTGTTATGCCTATAAAGTCTATTGACTGTGTTGGCATAAGCATGCTCTTCTCGTGGTTTATTATAAACCCAAGCGAGTCGAGGTGGCTGAGCACACGATGTGTGTGCGACAGTGCTTCTCGTGGAGAGTCTGCAAGTAGGATCCAGTCGTCTACGTATGTAGCGAGACGGATCCCTTGCTGTCGGAGCGGAGCGATAGCTGCCGCGGTGCACTTTATGAAGACTCTGGGACTCAGTGACATTCCGAAGGGAAGGACTGTGTACTCGTACACTTTTCCTCTGAACCCGAAGCGCAGAAATTTTCTGTGCGGCGGGTAAATCGGAATGTGGAAATATGCGTCTTGCAGGTCTATTGACGTAAACCAGTCCCCTTCGCGAATTAGGCGTAGGAGGACTGGTGGAGTAAGCATTTTGAATCGCAGCTTTTTTAAGTGACGATTCAATGCCCTCAGGTCTAGAATGGGACGGAGTCCGCCCCCCTTTTTCTTTACCAAGAAATAGCGGGAGTAAAAACCGTTCATTGATTGGTCGAGGGCCACCTCTGTGATGGCGCCTTTCTGCATTAATGAATTGATTTCCTCTTGCAGAATGGCGGCCTTTTGCCCGCTCGCTTCTGAGAAAATAATTTTCCTGGAAGTGGGCGGTTTCGAGGCGAACTGTAGCCTGTATCCTGTCTGAATTGTACGGATTATCCACGGGGAAGCCCCGGATATCCGCCATTGTGACAGATGACGTGACAAAGGGTTCCCTGCGCTTGTCAGCGTGGTGCATGGCCTGCCTAGGGGAAGACTTACTTTGTGTGAAATGTCTCCCTCTAGTGAATTTTTTCGGTATTGAGTTTGGAAAAAATTGGCGTGGAGTTTTTGGCCTGTGACAGCTAAAGCTGTCACAGTGTGGGTTATCTTTCCCACTGGGCCTATGCCCTTCAGAGTTGGTTTTATTGTTTTTTGTGTTTTTTGTTTTTTTGTTTTCTTTATTGAACAACGTGGAAAAACATACACATGTGAATTGCACATAACAATTTTCGGGGTCTGTACAACGGTGCTCACAGCACTGTGTACAGGCCCCCTTAAGCGCTTCAGCGCAGGCTCTGAGGTGAGATCTGTGATCCCCACCTCTGGCCTTGAACTCTGAGTGTGGTGGGGAAGATGACCCGGCCCGGGCAGGTCATTTGCGCTTCCCCTGGCCTCGGCCTCTGGGAGCGCTCCTGGCCTTGTAGGGCGGCGGAGAGGTGCGGCGGTCTGCTCTGCCTCGGCCTGCAGGCTGTCGCTGTCTATCTCCGCTCCGGTCCTGGGACCTGGGTTTGTCATCGGTCTTGGCCTTCCAGGGTGCCTTCTTAGCCTTGGGGCGGCCTACCGGGGCGGCCTGGTTGGCCAGCGGTTCGAGCGCCTTCATCGTCTTGGTGGAGGACTCGAGCTGTTGGATGGTCTCTGACATCTTGGCCAGAGCGTCCTTAAACATACTGTCTGGGTGGATATTTCCAGCCACAAACTCTTTCTTTGTCTCCAGGGAGATGGCGCTGGTTTGATCGACCCAACGCCATCTCTCCTGGAGGATGGAACATGCCATTGCCTTGGCGTTGTGGAGAGTGGAGTCCCTCTGGAGGGTGGCCATCTCGTGATTCAGGCGGCGTAACTCGGCCAGGTCTTCTGGCAGTTCCGCTAGCTGGACTTTAATGGACTTCTGTCCCATCTCAATGAGGAGGCTCTTCATGGAACCCTGGAGAAGTGCTCCTGCATTGAGGGCCTTCGCCACGAAGGACATGTGTGCATACTGCCACTTGTTCAGTTTTGAGGCTTCCCTCACGCTGCTGGACAGGAGCTGCGGTTCCTTTACGTGGTGATCCACTCTAGGAGCTGCAGGGTTGGCCAGGTAGGCCGCTATAGCCTTGTCCATAGCTGGCATGAAGTCTATGGCGAGGGTTTGTTTATCTGGTATGTCGTTGGGCCCCTTGGCGCTGGCCTTGGGAAAATCCACCTTCAGGAGGGGTTCGTCCCAGGCGTGCATCATGGCCTCCTCGAAGCCCTGTGCCATAGGGAGCTTCTGTCTTCTAGGTGCAGGGGGGGGGGCGGACTCATCAGTCCTGCCTTCCCATGGTAGTACCTTGACAGTTGACTTAGGCCATGTGTGGTTACAACGTGCACTAGCCTTCCTGTATATCTCGTAAATATTGGAGTCATCCATGGGGGGTACAGGAGGCGGGGGGACAGGAGCCCTGGCTTGCTGGTGCTCCTGTATGTCCATGGCATCCAGGTCGTCGAAGGGGCGACGAGTGGTGCTGACGTAGTCCCCGGGGGAGAGGTCATCATGGCCATCTCGCTCGTCCGCGTAGGCCTCGTCCAGGACGTGGTAGTCCTGGAGTTGCTCCTGGAAGGAAGGGAGCTCGTCATCACGAAGCTCCCCTTCCTCCCTGGTAGTCCAATGCTCCCCACCGGGAGACATTGCGCGGTCTGGGGAAGGGTCCAGGCGGTCCACCATATAGCTGGGTGCAACGGCAGGCTGTCTGCGTCTAGCTGTATGTCTGGGCGGGCACTCAATGGTGGCCTGCACGACGTGTTGTCGAGCACGTGGAGCTGGGGAAGAGCGGCGCGGTGCGAAGGTATCCCTTGGCCTCGCGCCATGAGCCTCGTAATCAGTGGCCTCGTGAGCCCTGGTTGCAGAGGCTGAAGTAGCGTACCTGTCTCGGCTAGCGCCGGCAGGTGCTGCTCTTGAAGAAGAGGCTCCGGTTGGGGCTCTGTTGCCCGAGTAGTCGAGCCTCTGTCTCGGGGTAGCTCGTTGTCCCTCTCCGGTGGTGACGCGGGGCCAAAGCCCCTTTGGCGGGACTTGTATGCGAGCTCGTCGCGGGGGAGGAGTGGGGCTCCTCTCTCGGAGTCCGTGGGCGGCAAAGTTGTCATAATACCTTTGGACACGTCCGAGCCTGTTGTTTAGGACGTCGTCGTCCATTTTCTCACAATGGAGGCAAACGGGACCGATTTCCTCCATGGACTCACGGGTGTGGGTGAGGCCGAGACAATACATGCACTCGTCATGCCCGTCTTTGCCCGACATCGTGTTCCCGCATCCCCAGGTGGAGCACGTCTTTTGTTTGGGGCCTTCTTGACAGTCGGCGGGCACCGGCTGTCCTCGATGGCGTCTTTCCCCGGGCTGGGTCTCCCTCGTCAGCGACATGGTTGCTTGTAGAGAGAGGAGTCCGAGTGCTTAACAGCCACAGGTTTATCTTCCTCGTGGCGTGTAATAGTAGACCACAGGCGTATCTGCCTAGTAGCGCTAAGCTAACTATCGATAGCTTTAAGCTAACAAACGCTAGCTTTAGCGAGAGAGAAAAAGAGGCGCGAGCTGTTTTTTCGACAAGCTAGCGTAGCAACAAGTTGCCTAGAACTCACTTGTGTCGAAGTTCGGCTTTTTTTCTCGAGAAGTATCCTTCTGTTTGCTTCGAGAGTGTGCCAGAGATCTCACGGTCCTAAAGAATTAATCTCTCGGCCGAGTTTGCGAGATATATTACCCTGCACACACTGGAATGTTAAAGTTCGTTCTCGCAGCTTAGCAGAAGAAAAGTTGAATGAGGGCTGACGTAGCCACGCAGGTATCTATACGGGATAGGCGTGGCTTCCTACGTCACCCTTAGAGCCCAGGACAGCGAAAATTCTAGAATTTTCTGTCCTGGGAGTACATAAAATAATGTTCTGCAGCTAGGTTTTGAAGGAAACCTACCCATAAACGAAAGGTATTTCGTGAAATTTCTATATAATACAACCATCGGTAGAATCTGCACCTGGCTCGCTGATAACAAACTATCCTTACACCTGGGAAAAACAAAAACACCTTGAAGACCCTAACAGGAGCCCTCGTACAAGGTTTCTTCGACTATGCATGCACCTCTTCGTACCACAGCACCTCAAAGGCCCTTAAAACAAGGCTCCAGACTTCCCAAAACAAACTGGTCAGGCTCCTACTTGGCCTCACCCCCCGAACCCTCCTCACCCCTGCCCACTTTGACAGGCTGGAATGGCTTAGGGTCGACGATCGAGTACAGCATCTTGCAATGGGTCTGGTCCACAAAATTCGATACACCACCAAGACACCCATGTACCTGTCTAAATACTTCCTTAATGTTAACGAAGTCCACACCCACAACACCAGAGGGAGTGCAACAAACCATGTGCAACCCAGATTCGGCACAAACAAGGGACTAAATTATTTTCGCTCCTATGCCACCAAAATGTGGAATGCCATTAAGACATGCAAATCCCTTGACTCCTTCAAAACCGCTCTCAAAGGGCACCTACGGACGGCTGCAATTCGAAACTGGCCCCCGCAAAATCGGAATCCCCCCCACCCCTTTTTCCCTCCCCCATGTTTCTTTTCCCTTTTTACCTCCTTTATGATGAATTCCTGTTCTGTTCTTTCGCTATATAGTAGTGTCTATCTGTACGTCTCTAAATGTTTTGATGAATTGAACAAGGTGGACCCTCTTGTAAACAAGTAATGCTTTATATGTCTTTGTATTGAGTTGTGCTTGAAATGTACTGTAATTCTGCAAACTGTTAATAAATATTTCAATCAACCAATCAACCAGACCAAGGCACATTTCACCTGTTAAAACTTTTAAGCAAAAAGCACACCAAAGGGTTGAGACGGGACGAGACGGTGTGATATGTCCTGTTGCATGTCGAACCCAGTCGACCCAAGTGATTGAAGTGTTGAAGTGGTTCAATCCAATGGCCCAAACCACACCAAAGGGTCGCCATGCATCTACTCGCAACCGTTTGGTTGCAAGGAGGGCGACCCATTGGTATGGGTTGGGCTTTAGACAGAGGGAGAATCAACATAAAAGGATCGAGTCTGCACAGTGTAACATTTTTAAATAAAGTTTTGATCCCTGCTTCACCAAAGTTTAACAGTATAATATGCCTTTTGTATTCTCTCTGTATATCAGCAAAATTATGATTTTTATGTTACATTGAGAGAAATTAAGATTCTCAGATTTAAATAAATAAACGCTGCTCATTAAGGTTATCAATTATCAATAAATGAATTCATCGATCACTTGCTTCCCTAAACAAAAGACTAACATCCACATAGCATATATTAGCATCAATTTGTTTACTGATGCTGTAAATAGGTTATTTTCGCAGTTTTTGTGTGGCGACAAAGTAAAAAATAACGAGGTAGAATGATTTGTTGACATACTGTACAAAAAAAACACCTCTTGATCAATCAAAAAATAAAATCCATAGAATAATCGCTACAAAGTTGATAGTGGCAGCCCTAGTCACAAGTCATTAAAAGCCCTGGCCAGTGCAGACCAGATCTGAATAGACCAGCCATACCTTCATCTCTAAAGCAGCGATCTCCTGCTGGTTGGTTGTAGAGGACAGGAAGCCGTTCATCTGGCTCTTCAGCGGGTCATCCACCTCCACGTCAATGTCGTAGCATGCAGTCTTCTTCTGGTCTGTGGGGTCCACGCTGCTGACACATGGAGGCATACGTGAGGATTTCAGAAAACAAACTCAGATCATTAGGGTAATTGTTGTACCCGTGTACTGTATGTTTTATGTATCTTGTTCGTGTTTTACGGGTCCCCCTTGAAAATGAGATGCTGCATCTCAAGGGGATATCCCTTCAATAAAAATCTGAAATAAATCTAATGGGGATTCTGATAAACCGACAAGAGCTCAAATCTGTGCAGTGTCAAATGTGAATATGAAGAGTATAGATTTGAAATGTGTGAGATGATCAATTCAAAGGAGCTTTGAATTGTCATATCGGTATCGGCGAATATGCCAGTCTAACCACCGATCCGACACAGGGGTAAGAGGTTGACACTATGGCAGGTAAATAAAATGTTGGGCATGTGGAGTTTGCTTTAGAGTTGCCCAAACTGCAAGTGCACATATGAGTGAGGAGTCTGCTATAAACACAACACAAGATATACACTAGCTAGATAGCTATAAACACAACACGAGATCACAACACTGGTATCGGTATCGGGATCGAAATAAGTGTATTTCTCCCAATAGGTATGGGAGTTTTTTGTCGTTGTTGGTCATAGTTTCAAACTCGCTTTGGGTGTGTGTAATCTGGGACGTATGTGTCTCAGCTGTTTTGGTATAGTGGAATTGCTGACACTTCATAAGGATTTATAAGGATCTACAATGGAATGATCCACTGTTAAAATGTGATTGGATACGGAAGCCCTCTCGCAGCTGAGCCCAGTTCCAATCCGACCTGGAGCTCTTTACTGCAGTCAAGTGTATGTCATCTCTCCTTCTTGCCCTTCCAGTCTCTCTGTTCACTGTCCTAATTGAATAAAGCATACTGTATATATAATGCACCTCCACCCCCACCCAAAAACATTCTGACTGGGAAAAGGGAGGTAGAATAAGCTTAGAATTAGCTTCAGCCTATACCTTTTTTGATCATAACTATGTAATATAATGTATTATTGTTGTTGTTTTTATCCACATGGAGTGTATCGTTTACATGGTGGACTGAACCAAAATTAAAAAAAATAAGTTAACCAGTTACATATTATTATTACATACATTGGAATAATTATTTATATTCATTAATTTCCATTTTCCTAAAAGGATAGTGATTTGTTTTACGTGTAAACGGTTAACTGCTTAAACATCCCAACTCTATTGCAAATAATTAACACAGCTGCGCATGGTCAATGTGTTAATACTACATCAAGTGATGTAGAATCTCTTTCAATTGGTTTTCAGAATAACAAAAACTATATGTACATTTGTATAGATGTTCCCTTTCCCTAAAACTTGAGGATAAAGGTCCTTGCACACACAGCCGATGCAAGGAATTGAACTGTGTTCGATTGAAAAGATGAAGCATCAGTCATCAGACGGAAATATCGGAATACATGTAAGTGTGCAAGGGGTCATAGATAGGTGTGTTCGTTTTAAATGATATCATCTCCCCGTCTTGTCTTCTCTCTCACACTCACACTCACACTCACACTCACACACACACACACACACACACACACACACACACACACACACACACACACACACACACACACACACACACACACACACACACACACACACACACACACAAAATACCTAATAATGTGATTGATGATGATGGGGTCAGGGTGCTGCAGCAGGCCAGCCAATTTCATGGGGATCTCAGAGAACTTCATGCGAGGACAGCCAAAGATCTGCAGGACATTATGTTAAAATAGAGCAAGCTGTGCACACTGTAGGACATAACACGTTTGCTACAAACAAACAAATTACACCGTATGTAAAGGTAGCAGCTAATGGCTTCAATCTTGTGAACACTCTTTTTATATAACATGTTATGATATAAATGGAAATCCCATCATGTGGATCGAGACGTCAATTGTCTATGAATTATCCACATTTTGGCTAGGTTTCAGCCTAATCTGAGCCAAAAAGAGGAGGTACTTCTTTGGCCTGCTACTGACAGCGTACACAAGATATGTGGCACTGATCTGTCCAGCGGTTTGCAAGATTAATTTCGGACAATCACACAGACAGATGGCTAGCCGCCATGCCGTAAAAACCATATGCTCAAAGTATTTGCAGTAGGAGAACTAACAGTGAGAAATGTAGTATCAGTTCAATGTTAAGAACCCATTCAATCTGGGAAAGCATCTGCGTCATTTTATACTTTGGCTGTTTAAGAATAGCAGATATACAAGCTCATCACTTTGCGCCGTGCTATGAGCTTGTAGATGTCCTATTTTTGAAAAATCGTGAAAAGGTGTGCAAATCTTTGAATAAATATATATTTTGCAAAGCAAACATTTTTAACTCAAATCTTTGCTTCTGGGGGTCCCTGGAACAAAATATTTTGATGGGGGTCCGTGGCCAAATACAGATTATTTTGGGGGTCCTTGACATAAAAAAAGGTTCGAGCACCACTGATATAGCAACAGCAATTTTAGAACACTTTTAGAATGGGCCTCAGGTCTTAAGGCTTCCCCACCTGTCTGAAGTAGCGGTTGCAGTTGATGAACTCCTTCTCATGGCTGTCCTGCAGCTTGTTGTTCTTGATGTAGAGCCACAAGGCCTGCATGATGCTGGCCCTTGTCTGGGTGTGCACGCCCAGCAGCCGTGCCAGCCGCGGATCCAGTTTGTACTGAGGTGGCTAGCATTGTGGGGAGAGAGGAATGGCCAAAGTTAATAACGGGAGAAAAGCAGTTAGGCAGAGTAGGACAGTGGGAGGAAAGGTAAGGGTGTGCTAGGTCGCTCAACAGGTGGAGCAATGCAGTAACTCTGCCAAGATAAGCGATCTGATTAGCAGTGCGCTGAGCTACAATCAAAAGTATGTAGTCGTGCTGCTATAAGGAATGTTGGATCGAAGGGTCTTCAAAATAGCAAAGCGTGATTCAATGAATGCCGACCTATTGATTGATTGATTGATTGAAAATTTTATTAACAGTTTGCAGAATTACAGTACATTTCAAGCACAAACTCAATACTAAGGCTGTTAACTGTGAGTGGACGACCCAATTAAGCATTACACTTGTTTACAACAGGGTCCACCATGTTCAATTCATCAAAACATTTAGAGACGTACAAATAGACACTTCTATATAGACAAAGAACAGTACAGGAATTCATCATAAAACCTAAGCCTCTGCTGTACGAATTGACAGACTCAAATGTTCTGCAAGCACTACCAATACAACACAAGCTGCTGATATCAACTTGGAGGTCTGTGGTCTAACATTCCTTACATTGCAAAAGCACACTGATACACATTCAAAATGTGAAAGATGATAACGAGTACATTTTGTGTGGCTTGTGTGTAGAATAGATGATCACATACCTGGTGGTCAAGCATGAGCAGTAGTGTACATTTCACATTCATGTCCCCAGGCCGTTTCACTTGGAAGCCATCCGTCTCCTGAGTGGTGGGCATTCTGTGCCACTAACAGAGTGAATTACATAGATGGAAATGGTATAGTCAGCATAGACCCAGAGTGGATAGATTTGCATTTTCCTTTATTTAATGAATGGGAATTATAGTGTAAGCGAAGCATGAGAAAACACTGCAAGTTGATATTGGTTGGGTGCCAGCATTAGCAGGTGGTGTACTTATCCTAGATCTGTTGCAATGACTGTAACCTGCTGGTGAGGTTTGAGTGCTTTTGTGGGTGAAACATCAACAATCAACATTGTAGTGCCATCTACTCTTTCAGTCTTGTGAGACACATCCTCAGGTCAATACATGCTAAACCAATATCCTGGTATTGGTACTAAAGGAGGACAGACCTATCTGTTCTAGATGCTAGATCTTCTTTCACTTCTTCACTTGTTCATCAGACCATTCCAAATAGATTCTTAAGAATACAACAATATAAGTATGATTACAAAACAAATGCACTAAAATATTAATTATAAGAATGATTCCAGCTGAAACTAGTGCTTTCAAATTACGATTGTAGTACCAACAGTAACCATTAGGAAAGCTTTACTTTGGTGTGCACCCATCAATACATTACAGGTGCACATGTATGGTTACAACTTAAGTATGTCCTACCTCTACCAAGTGGTTGTCAGGTCCATAGAGGTCCTTGTCGAGCTCAATGACCAGGCTCTTGAAGAAAGACGAGAACTTCTTTTTCTGTTTGCCGGGCTAAGAGTAGAAATAGCAGGGAAGGAGGTGAAAGGACAGAGGTTTTTTTTTAAAAGACTAGTTTCTGAGTTGCATTATGTTGTGTGTCCTTCCGTGCAGCTGCATTGTTTTGGCCGTGACCACATGGGGGTGGGGCTGTGGAGAATAAGCCAGAGATGTTGCACACATCCCCCCGCTTCTCTGAATCTCTGCCAAAGTGTCTAGTTTGCGCAACATGCCCCCTCTCACCCTACTCCCCAACACTCCTACACATGCCTTAACTGAGGCAGACGAGGGAAGAAAAGAGAAAATAATAAAATACCCTACTTTTTCGTGTGTGCGTGTGTGTGTGTGTGTGTGTGTGTGAGTGTGCGCGCACGCACACTACGGAGAGTGGGTTGGGGACTAAACACACATCTGGTTGCATGGTGTGAGCTAAGGACACAGACCAACTGGGGCTGAGTAACTAAGGAGATTTCTGAACCGCCTGAAACCCGGACATTGTTTGGATCTGACGATGACATGACTATGTGGACAATGCCCATGCTGGTAGAAAGGCAGTTACAGTGATGCTGTGCAGGGACCAGTTGATGCTAAGGTGGAAGACGTGGTCTGGTGAGAGAGAAAACTGATTAGCAACCATCTTCGGTACACAACAGCACGCACGGCCAAGTACAAATCAGGAATTAGAAACAGTTTAGTCGCTTACGTCTTCCAGAAGTTTGCCTTCCACCCTCAGCTCCCAGGAGGACACCTTCTCCACTTCCTCACCCTCAGGCTTGCCAGGCATGTAGGTGTTTGAGATGTAGATCCTCAACTTGCGCTTTTGCTGTAACGATGGAGGGTTAAGGTGGAGGCTCATATCAAAAAGTAAACATACTCAGGTATTCCACTGAAAATAGCGTTTCTCAAAAAATAAAAGGGTTCACAGGGTTTGGACAAGCTGGGCACATGTTAAAATTCCATCTACTGTATGCAGACAATTGTACTATACTATTTATGGACAAAACTATAAACTCTGCAAACATAAATAAAAGCAACATTAGTAGCCCCATAATGTTATGATTGGGTTGATGTAAATGAAGCTTCAAATGTATCTTACATTCATCATCTCAAAACCTTATAACAAATTAGTTGCTACCGTGATGGGCTTCTTGATGGCCTCCTGAATTTCCATGCGTTTGCGGGCAATGGTCTGATCCAGTTTCCTCTCAAAGGCTAAGAGGTCCATGTAGGCCTGGGACTCTGGAACCAGGTCTCGGATCTAAAGAGCCAACAGGAGAGTTGGGTACTGCAAGACTACAGCTGGTGATATTTAAAATGAAATATGGGGGCTAACGTCATCTTACCCTCTGAGGGAGAACCTTGTCAGCCATCCTGCGTCTTTTGTTCCTAAAAAAAGGATTTTTATTCTTAAGTAATATAGTAAGGTCCCCAAACCCCAAATAGAATTAAACGAATGCCTATGAAAGCTCAAGAAATAAGATCAAGGCAAGGCAACCACTAATTTAATTATCAATTATTTGTGAACAGCTCATTTTGTTTTCAAAATCCTGTCTCTTTATTTTCTCCCTAGACTTACAATTCAGACCCTCAGGCTGCCACTTATCACTAGTACTGACTCAATAAAAGCTTGTTTTGTTTCTCTAATTAAGTTACACCACTCACTTTCTCTCTCCAATTGTGACAAATCTAATTCTCAAGAGCTTTAATGAGAACCTAAGATGTCACTTTCCACCCTGTGGCTCCATAGTACGTAACATTACAGAGCATTTGGTCATGAGCTAAACCTCATAAGACAAAACACTTGTGGATGGAATCATAAAATTCTGCTGGGCATCATTGCTTGCAAGATTTATGATCGAGTGGCGTCATCATGCGTTTTGATGTCAAAAATATCCCAGCTACACTTTGCTGCTTTGATACGGAAGGCTGGTCATGAGACAGCCCTATTTCTTGGGTTAATTGAGTCTTTCCTTCGCTTGTTGTAAGCAGTAGTTAAAACCCAGACTGCAAGGCTGGGGTCTGGACTGGGAGCTGGGTGCTGCTGGATTGTTAATATAAAAACTACATTTGAGTATCTCTTTATCTTGGTGAAGGTTTCCTGAATGGAAAGACATCACCCATCTATACGTCACGGACCAATTTGTATGGGTCACGAGTAATTTTTTTTCTTCCATTTCCTATAATATTATTTAAAGAAAATATGTATTTTTTCAAAACATTTAGCATAAATCATCAGCTTTTCATCATTTCAAAACTATTCCAACATTTATTTGCACATTTATTATACACACAAGTATTTGATAAATACAATGAAAATATTATCTATATTTCCATAAATACATTTTAAGAAGTTTTCATTAGTAGTGAAAATAGCCAATCTACAAGCTCACAACACGCGACGCGTTGTGAGCTTGTACTTTAAGTTCCGGCCGGACAAACTTGGTTGGGAACCACTGCAGTATATTATTATTATACTACTAGACTGAATACTAAGCATTATATAAAAGTGCATCAGAGATGGCCAAGGTAGGACCGATAAAGCCACCTGTATACATCTTAAAATGCTAAAAAAATAAAAGTAAAAAATAAACAAACATTTGTTTATTGGGACACTTGTCTCAAGACAACCTGATGAAGGTCCCAAGACCGAAATGTTGCGTTTCCCAATAAAATACTATGGCTCTGATATGGCTTTTAACAGTCTCTTTTGTGTGTCTGTATCAACATTATGGGAATTGGTTCCTCATCTCCTTCCATTCATCTACACATTCTCATCTACATACCCACGCCTTAGGCCTCCCAGAGGCCCTTGCTGCTGCTGCTGTTGTTGCTGCTGTAGGAGCCTCTTCCTGGAGGAGTCCATGGTCGGGGGCCCCATGGCAGGCCTTAAGGCCATGTTCCCAGCACCGTAAGAGGGCCCGGGGACTTGGCCCCCCATTGACATCAGCCCCCCTAACGTGCCCCCTACCCTAGGGGGTAGTATTCCCGGGCGCTGAGGAAAGCGAAGTAGAAGAGAGTACAGATAAAAATGTTTAACGAATGATATTAAGATGATAATCTCATTGAAGAAATGTAACCCTCAGTAGATTACAGGATTGTTGGAAACTTTCCAACAAGAAAATACGGCAAAAAAAGGGCATAATTTCCTTGCAAGACTAAATTAGTTTGGCTTTGAAAGACTACTTGCGATTGATAAATGATAGACTCTTTTCTTTCTTAGACACACCAGAACATACTGTATGGTCAAATGAACTATGTTTTTCAAATTATTGGTCTAACAATAATAATAAACATTTAGCCTAAATCTAAAAAGAATCTCTCACTCTTTTCAACTTTTATATCATGTTGTTCTTTTATAAATGTGCTGCTGCTGACTTGACCAGGCTGCTTATGACAGATGTCGTTAATCAGTAGAACTAATTAGGCTGGATAATTAAATGATAAACTGTCACACACAGGCAGATGAGATCAGTAAAATTGAATACAATCCACAGTCAATAGGAATCTACAGATGGTGATAAAAAAATATGATAATATATGCTGATCTAGAGCATTGCTTGTGACAGATGGTGGCCATACAATTTCAAACTATTGTTTTTCAGCAAAATGACAGAGGGCTGTGAACTGTGTAAAAGCAAGTGAGTGAGTCTTCCTCTTGCTCCCTCTCTGTCCCTCTGTCCCACACACACACACACACACACACACACACACACACACACACACACACACACACACACACACACACACACACACACACACACACACACACACAAAGTTAAACAAATCTAGCAACATTCATGTCCAGCAATCACTTGAACTTGAACCAGTTCTTGAACTAAAGGCATGACAGGAAAACTGTAAAGCACGTTCAAATGCGGAAGTGATGACTGTAGAGCACTTATTTGTTTTTTCCCCCTTTCTTTTTGACAGCTCTCACCTTTCCCCTTTTTAGTTTACAATCTCTCAGCTGTTCTGCTGTTGGGATTTAAGCTTATATAGTTTACACACACATGTGATTGTGCAACCGCAAACCAAGGCAAGGACGCCACAAAGTAACCCGACCTTCCACTTGTCGAGTAGCGCGTCCCTGCATCCCATTTATCACACACACAGTAAAATCTGTGTTCATTAATTTATCAAGTTGTATAATGGAAAGGACATTTGAGTCCCTTTAAAAGAGCATTCATGACTGATTTCTGGCACAGAACACGTGGTAAAGTCACACTGATCAGTGACCTGTCAACACACTGACCTGGTGGTACTGGTGTGGAGAGTTGTTCATGGGTCGAGAGGGGAACCCCCCGGCCGGAGGAGGGAGCGGTGGCGGCAGCCCTGTCATCCTCAGCCCCGCAGCATGTGCGGACAGTGCAGCGTTCATGGGGCTCACGCTGCTGGCATTCATCGGAGGAGGACCCGAAGAAAAGATTCCCCTTGAAGTCATAATTCTCCAATCTCCACAGAGAAGACAAGAGTGTGGGTTCGAAGCAGCCCACGCGAACTTTGAGAAGTTTCAGTCTCTCACAAGTAGTAGAAAACTTTCTTGAGCCAAGTTTGAGGGGCTGAAGTTCAAGTTAAGCTGAAGTTTAATTAAATGAGGTGAGAAGTTCCTGACTTGACAGCACGCGCACACACTGTCAACAAAAAGCTAGCTAGTGTTAGCTAACGTTAGTTCCGGGAACTGGTTCTTCTTTTTTCTTGTTTGTTTTTTAGACACCCAGCCATGCAGCAGCAGTAGTGGCCGTGGTGTGTGTCATCCTTAGAGTATCCCCTCCCGTGGTCCCTGTGCTCACTGCCTCGCTATCTTTTCATATACTCCGCTGTTTCTGACAGTTTGGCACATAAAAAAGTGACACTAGAAGCGTCCATTAAAACCACGTCTCTTCAACGCACCTGGCTGCTTTCACTACTATCTGTGTACTACTACTACTATACTGCCTACAGTACTGAACTCAGGGCAGGCAGACGTGTGCATAGTGTGAAGTGTCTCCATCTCCATCCCATAGCCGGGAGAGATGGGGTCGTGCAGTAATTGGCCAGTTAGTTGTCAGAAAGAATAATGTAAAAGAAACGATTTTTTTTTTTAAATTAAGAGAGCAGTGCTTCTCAAACCTTTTCATGTCAAGGAAGGACCCCAAATTAAGATGTAATTGGCCGCGTTGCCAAGATGTTCCAAAATATTCCACATTTGCACATTTTTTAATAAGCAGATCTACAAGCTCACAACGCCTGGAATAGCAATGTGGTTTTTTGATTGATTGATTGAAATATTTATTAACATTTTGCAGAATTACAGTACAATTCAAGCACAAAGACTGTTAACTGTGTGAGTGGACGACCCAATAAAGCATTACACTTGTTTACAAGACCTTGTTCAATTCATCAAAACATGGGCTTATATATCAGGTTAAAGAAAGGGTAAAACGGATTTTGATGTTTTAACACATTTAGTTGGGGACTTTGTGGAACTCCTTCAAGAACCCACTTAAAGAACCTATAGTCAAAGCAGTTATAGTTTTCTCAAAGTGACACAATTTGATTTAACTGTGTGCTGCAAGTCATTTTTAATTAAGAGCAGACATCACTTTCTCCAAATGAATGTCACATTTCGGAAGACTTGCAAATTACTATACAAATTACGACATCATCTATGACAACACATACTACATAGCCTACTACAATTACAACTTGCACATTTACTTAAGTTACCCCAGGGCCCAAACCCCATGCAGAATTAAATGAATGGTCATTAAACTTCAGGAAAAGGACATCTACTGTAATGATCAATTATTTCAAGTCATTTTGCTTTCAAAATCCTGCCATCTCATGTCCCTTTATTGTCTCCCTAGGCCTAGACTATGCCCCCCATAGATATAGATAGCTAGTGTGTGTGTGAGTGATATTACCATTATGATTGTCAATCGTCATCACTATCATTATTAAACGGCCTGTATGACCTGCAATATCTGACCCTAATCCAATAGCCCCCTCTAGTGGCAAACTGCTCTGTAGGCCTTGCAGGTAAATTTGCTTAGTTGTTAATTATGGAAGTAATTCGGATGAGGTACTGAGGCTCATTGCTCTCACTGGTTAAACAGGAATCTACACTCGCTGTACATAACATGCACACAAATTTGCATTGAGTTGAATTAATAGCACACCATAGCACAGGTAACAAATCATTTATTATGCTAGACAGATGAACACAACTGAGCCAGGATAGCAGCAATTCAACTATTGGAATATTTACACTATCACATCACACCGAGGATACATGTAACCCTTTACAATGTAAACACAAGATACAAAGACATTTTTGAATGCTAGAAAACAAGCCCAACGATCCACTGAAAAATTAAACTATATAAACCCGCTTTTCTTAGCAAATACCTGCTTGTAGAGTAAGGTGGGTTTGTTTGCTGAGGGTTTCAAAAGAAATGTGTTTCCACAGGTGAACAACAACTGATAGTTCCTTCTCATGTACACTGTATTAATGAATGAATTAATTGGCTGGAGTCAAGATATTGACTGGATGAATGAGAAAATAAAAGACCAACCATTACTCATGATTGTCTGTAATGTGACCACTTATCATAATTCTGTCATTAAAAAGAGACCTGAAATTGTGAGAAAATTAAAGTTGACATAATTCCTAATTACTCTATGTGAACGCTTAACATGATTAGCTCTTTCATCAGCTGCCACCATGTGGCCACTGTTTGTCTTCCACCTACATCAGTCTCTGTGCAGTGAAAAACTCTATGTCGCTATTCTTTTATTTTGGACTCCAGCAAATAATATACATAACAAAATGAATTGTAAAGAGAAAAAAAAACAATGAGTGTTGGTACAATTAGTTTGTGAAAACAACAAAATGCGTCAAGTATACTGTGGAAGGTCTGGACTGCTTCTGCAGAACCGCAAACACCGTAGATGTAGATGTCACCTAAAACATCAATGTCCATCCATTTAACAAAATAATAATAAAGAGTGAAGTGCTATTGGTCTTCCCCTTTCTGTGTGTGTGTGTGTGTGTGTGTGTGTGTGTGTGTGTGTGTCAACATACAAATGTGACAGTTTTGTGCGCTTGTGGGAGTTGGTGTGTTACTGGGGGAACGCTTCATCTTTCATCAGCATACGTGGGCTCTCCTGGTTTTCCATACGCCGTCTGGGGCCCATCATGCCTTGGGGGGGGGGGGGGGGGGGGGTACAAATGACTTATTATGACTTCTAGAGACCGAGTACATTCAGTCTCTACCTGACCTGATCAACTACTATATAGACGATCAATGATGAAGCTCAATTCATACTCCCAGTCCCCCACCACATGACAGTGTTGCTTGCTGAAAAGAACCGTCTTTCAAGCCAACAACGCTTCACAAATTGCTTGTTTGGTTCAATCAGTGATTTTCAGCAAGTGACACTATCATAATACAGAGTATAAATTAGGCTTAAAACACATCAAACAAGTCAAAGCAATAATAATAGTCACAACAGCATAATAGTGTGATAATGTGACAGGAATGAAGTGAAGGTTATTTGCAGTCAGGATGTTGGGCCTCACATTTGCCCAAATGCAATCAAACCCAGGCCTTATTATTAAAAAAAAAAAGGGACAATATCTCAGCATCCATCATTGTCTCTGAAACACCACTAAAGTCACTGGTCACATCTCTGAATGTGAAACTACAATCCTTACTTCAAGCTGTTATTAGCTACTACCTTCAGTGGCTGTGACACTGTCCTTGTTTTGCTGTGTTTATGGAACAACAGCACTCTTGCCTTCAGAAATACTGAATCAGGTTAATGTAATGGCAACCACAGAATGCATGGGTACACCAGACTGATTCTTGCCCATTACATGTATACATTATAGGAATTGTAGGAATACAAAGAAAGGCCAAAGCACACAGAAAGTGGAATTTTCTATATCAACATATATTATTGTAAATATTGATGTTTCTATAGACTAAGACAACCATCAACAATTAACTGAAATGTACATAAATAGCATAATATTGTTCCTTTAAACTGAAGTTTGTTTAAAGGAGCATTCAGTGATTTCACTTCATTCAAATATCAGTTATTTTTTCTTTTTTTTTTGGATAATCCTCCCTACCATAGAGTGTGCTGACCATATAAGGAGTTCCTCCCTGTCCCCAGTGAGCCCCTGGGGTCAAAAAACCCTAGTTTCAGTTTTGGTGGCGGGTGGCAAAGCCTTCATCCAATCAGGATGAGAGGGGCCTTCCTCCAATCATGATCGAGTGGGGGCACATGCTGTTGGCCTGTTGCACTTCCCCCCACTGTAGAGCGTGTGCATGTGCACATTGTGTTACCGGGCGGACCGGGTGGTTGTCCAAATCACCCAAATCACTGAATGCTCCTTTAAACTTGAACAAAGTATCAAATGGGTGGAGCATATTATAATGCATTATGGGGAAAAACTGCAAATATAACTTAAAATGCATTGTTGAACTGACATTGAAACAACACATTAAAAAGGTAATTAAAATAAGATCAAAATCAACCCTCTATTGTTGTACAAAACTACAGAGACGTCATCGTATATTAATGTGAAAGATAATTTAACTTACCACCACTCTTATGCTTAAATGATTTGGATCTTCTAGGTGAGTTTGGATTCTGAGGTAGGAAGAGAAGCGAACAGTTCAAATACTAAACAAAACAACGTGCAAACTGTTTTTTTGTGCAAACATTTAGAGGAATACAACATTGTTGTGCATTTAATATAGTTAGATTTATGGTGATTTTGAATTATAACCCTAAGACTTCCATGCACAAAATGTCTTGGTTGTCTATAGAAGGAATGGCATTATTCTTTCACACTCCGGCTTTGATGTGATGCTGGATACATGACAGGGCAAAGGATTTCATTCTGCAGTAAAGTGGGGCAACTAGATAAAGCTGTCATCGAAAGGCAATGCAACATTCCCCAGATCAAAGGACACACTGTGCCAACAGGCTTTTTCAGTGAACATGACAGTACCTTGTCAGATTTCCTTTTCTTGGCTGTAAAAGAAACACCATAAGTTTAGATTTCGGCAACAGAGATATGGATGATATACACATGAAAGAAAAAAAGAAAAGGTGTTACCTTTGTTGGTGTTGGCATTACCTTTCTTTTCTGCACCATAAGACCAATCATTGTCATTAACGTCATCATTATCCTCTTGGTCACTCTCCGACTTATTGTTGGTGTTATTACCAGTGACTATTCTGTAGAGAGCAAGAGAGAGAGGAGAGGGGAGGTGACGCAATGACTCAGCAATAATCAGCTATAACATGATAAGGCATGATTATGATTTCAATTTTATGTTTTTTGTCTACAACTGCCACGTCCTGATTTTGAACATTCATATCTGAATTATATATAAATGATGCATGGCTCTATAACAGGCAAGTGCAACTGCAGCAATTTCCCTCTGCATGCTTTGACTATCAATCGCCGTCACGAAGTCAAACACGGACACAGCCGCAACAACAAATAAAATATACATTCATGAGGAGCAGTATACCTCTGCAACACTGCCAGTCGCATATCGTTGCTGTCAGGCAGAAAGCTTGTATCTCCATATTTTCAATGTTTTTTATCATAACGTAATGCACTACTTCGTCGCACAAGAGTGTCACACAAAAGTAGCTAAAATAACCGATCTACGAGTAATATGTGTCGCATTGTGATCTTGTAGATCAGCTATTTTCACTTTTTTATTTTTGAAACATGCTTACAGTGAAAGTGGATGAGGCTGTGGGTTTTATAGATATTTAACCAATAAAAGTATTTAAAAGAGATTGTGACTAAATGCATTGGATCCATTAGAATATCCCAGATAATTGATCTATCCATTATATAAACTAGAGCGGTACCGATTGGGCACTGACTTACTTGGAACGATGCAAGTTGGAAATGCATGGCTCACCCAGTTAATACTTGGGCAACAGAACGAGCAAGTACTGAGGTCGGCTGGACCGAAAGTGGTATGTATGTATGGTATGCATGGTTATAATTGGCTGTTGATGGTGACGTAATTAAGATATGTTTCAATGTTCGGTGGGTAAAAGGTAACGTACAGTATAGTAATAATAATAATAATAATAATAACACATTTTATTTATATAGCGCCTTTCAGGTCACCCAAGGTCGCCTAACAAAACAGAAAAGAAATACAATATAATAAAGCAAGTTTAAAATAAACACAAAGGCCTGTATGTATGTTTCGGTAAAAATGGTGGTCCCTTATTGGCTGTTGATGGTGACGTAACTAAGGTAGGTATAAGGTCAATAAAGGGTCTAAAGGATTCAGAACAGCAGTTGAATAGTTTTCACCTCGACAGAGTGCATTTCTAGTTATGTCTGTGTCCCTTTTATGCCCATATATAGAGTTCTTTGTCAGGCATGCCCAAATATGGAGTCTATGCAGATGTCAGAACAGCATTGTCGTGATGCGAGAACAGGCCAGCTCTATATATGGAGCCTGGGCAGGCAGGGGCCCTGTCCAGAGCCCAGGCAGAGGCCTTTTGTCAGTTTTGTGGTGGCTGTGGATAACCATGGGTTGACCGACTCCAACACCGGGCACTGCATTCCCTGTGGGGATGGAATGTGTGTGTCGAATTTGAAGTCAGTGGGGCGAACGGTTCTCAAGTTACATGGTGCATTTATAGATAGATATATGTTGGTCAGGCCTGGGCCGTGGCTCAGCGGTCCAGGCACCTTGGCTGGTAATCCAGTCTGGCAGTGTGCCACGGGTTCGACTCCCGATCCCGACGGCCTTTACTGCATGTCATCCCCCCATCTCTCTCCCCATTTCCTGTCAGCCTACTGTCTGTCCCTCCATACAAAATAAATAAAAATAAAGGCGAAAGCCACAAAAAAAAAAACTATTTCGATATATGTTGGTCTGCTGATGTACCTGCGGTTGGCTATGCGGCTACTGTTGCGTCCCATGCCCAAGCATTTCTCCAGGTGAGGAGCGAAGCGCGAGGCAGCGATGCTGCGGCTGCAGTTGGGACAAACACACTCCTTGTTCTTCCACTGGTTGTACACCTGGCCGAACACATCCACCCCTGGCTGGTCCACTATTTCTGGAGGTTTGAAAAGGATGGTGCAAAAGCATTCAAATACTACCCACCTCTCTCAACCTTGTAGCCACATCTTCTAACAAAATATTTTATATAGCTATACTATATTTATTTTCTTGTTTTTTTTCTCTTATATACAGGTTTAATGTTTGTCTTTAGTTCAACGTTTGTTTTGTAAGCGCCATTGACAATGAAGGGAAAGTGTACGTCATATTGTCTCTTTATTGTTAATGGCATTTAATGTTTGTGTTGGCACTGTTTGTTTTCCATCTTCAGTACATAATATATTAGCGCCCCTCACTTCACATGGGTGTGATTTTTTAAAACTATAGTGCAGTGAGCCAGGCAAGTTTGTTTCTGCAGCCTGCTACCTTTTTTGAGGGGCACTAGGCACTCCTATTCCCACTTGCCCAGCTTTGTGTGTACCAAATTTGAGATGATTTGATTGGCTGAGCACCTCCTATGCCCAGCTTTGTGTGTTTGTGGGCGGCAGTGGCTCAGGTGTAGAGCGCAGGTAGAGCTGGCTGGGAACCGTGAGGTTACCAGATGCTGATGTTTGACGCTAAGAGTGCCCCTCACTTCACACAAGTGTGATTTCCTCTTTTTGAGGGGCCCCTCCTATGCCCATCTGTGTGTCTGTGTGTACCACGGAATGTGATGATTTGATTGGCTGAGCACGGAATGTAATGATGTATGATGATAAGAGCCGCCCTGAAATCTATGATTACTATTAGTATTTTTCTTTTGCAGCCCTTAGCTGTTGTCCCATTTATTTGTATCTGTCCTGTTTCTTTCCTTACTGCTGAACTGCCACTGGTAACTTAATTTCCCCTGTGGGATCTATCTACGGTTTGTATATTGCTATGGCTAAGTGATGTCTCTACTTGCACCAGACTGAGGTACTAAGACTAATACATCTACAGGTATTTGATATTGTGATGTTATTTGACATTTTCCCCTGATTATCCTTTAGACTGCAATTTGTTGAAGCTTGTAAGGACAATAACTTCACCCACACACCTGTGGACTTGTGTTGTGACAACAAACTTGAAATAATACAGGCCATAAAGGGTGGTGGGAGTAATTAAATGCGCCCTTTAGATTAGCAGGCCCACGCAATGTCTTCACGCTTACCAAAGTCCCTCATGCTTTCTTGGTCCGTGTCATCCAGGAAGAAGTAGCCCTGTTTGACGGCCCTGTGGACCTCAAAGCACAGGCCCAGGCACGCATCCTCCACCAAGTCAGACAGGATGTCCTGAGCTAGACTCTGGCAGGCAGACAGCCAGTCGAGAGCCAGGGGAGGAAACATTTGGAAGTTATACCAACGACACTAGAACCGGGTTGAATCAACATTTAGGATCATTGCCATTACACAGTCAAAAAACATTGCGTTATTGTTGCACAACTTATGCCACTCATTCAATTTGTATGCAACAGCTCTGCACACTGTACCTCCAGTTTGCTGTTGTCCAGGCTGGACATTGAAACCTCCTCCATTTTCATTTGCCAGAACTACAAGATCAGCCAACACTGCTGTGGTCATGCTGTAGCGCAGCAAGCATTGGCCAAGACAGGGCTGAAGCAAGAGAATAGCAGATAGACAGTTAACATAATTGTAGCATAAACAAAATGGTCAGACAGTGTACACTCACTCATGGGGGTTCATTTAGCTGTAAGAGTACAAATGGGTAAACCCTTAGCCATTTGCGAGTGTGTACAAAATGGAACCAAATTGCATAATTGTACACTGTGTCATAACACTGAGGATTTTAGTGTGTAGGTGCGTGTGGTCTGTGAAACGTGATGTACTTACAAACTGCACGTTAAATACTGCGAGGAAGTGGATGCCAGACTCTCCACGTTTATAACCTTCTAATGACACAAAAGATGAGAAGTTAGATCGCCGTCACAGAACTGCATCATTTCTATCGAAACACACCAGCGGCGACATCGCACACAATTCACGATAAACAGTATGAAATCGGCGATGACTATATTGCTAATAATGTCTGATGACAAAAGTAGCTTAGCTAAAATCTTGCTAAACAAAACAAAGAGCATGGCCATTGATGGACAGGCTACATGAAACATATACGCCAAGAATAGACACACGTTAAAATGGCAACATACTGTATTGTGCGTGTAACCCTGCAAGCAAACAGGGATCCAAAACGATTTACTTAACGGTTTGAAATGTGTCCAACCGAGTCGTTCGTTACATTAAGAGATCAGTTACATTGTAGCAGATCAGTGAATTGGTTTTGTTTGACTCAAAGCTTGTCCAACACACAACCCAGTCGTACCACACTGCTGCACTGCGGCTGTTCGGACAACTCTCTCCCCACATCAAATGACGCTTATATCACTAGAGTCTAGATCCGAACAATCCACGAAATAACATTAAAAGGTCGCATTTCTGCAGATTGGTAATTGTGTTTATTTACCTAATTCGGCAAGCATCCATCTTTATACCAGAGTTCAGGCAGTAGCAATCGATCGCTACACGGGTCGGGGTTTATGCTGTAATGCTCCAGATCTCCTCAGTGAACTCCAGCAGTCAAGCGCATGCATTTGATCATCCAGACAGACTGCTCACGTGACCTGATATTCGTCCGCAGTAGCTTTTATTGTCATTACTTTGTATGGACTTGTATCACCTGAAAACGACTCATTCAACTAATCACACCATACAAGAAATTATTACAAAAGCCAGCCTTTGTTTATTAAGAAGATCATACAAATGTACATTTGGATATACTAAAACAAAAACAAAAAAAAAGTTCCACATTCAGTATATTTATAATACATCTGAAACAAATGAAAGTAATTTCACAAACATAAAACGGCTTGATAGATCAAGCAATAATCATGGCACATTTCATTTCTCATACGGTCACTAAACCCAAATAACGGATTTTTAACTAAAATATATTTTTTTGCCTGTGAAGAACATATAACCTAAATAAAATTACTTTTTAAATTGGACAATGGCCACTTGAAAATCTTGAATATTTTTGCACCCATCTCACCTGATCACTTAACACCGTTAACACGGCGCCCACCAAACTTGAAAAATGCTGTCTTTTGTTTTTATACTAACTAGAGCGGTGCCCAACGGGCACCGAGTGCCTACTTGGAACAATGAAAGTTGGCGACACTAGCGTTGACTCCCATTGTAACAATGGAATGCGGAAGTGCTCATTCTATCTCAATGAGATAGTTCCAATGTTTGGAACTATAGCCCATAGCACCCTGCTTTGTGGCGAGATCAAACCGTGTCACGACTCTCTTACTTCTGGAAATGCCATGCCCCACCCAGTTGTTATGTCTGTGTCCCATTTATGCCCATATGTGGAGTTCTTTGTCAGGCATGCCCAATAATGGAGTCTATGCAGATATCAGATATCATTCTTATGTTAGAACAGGCCAGCTCCTTATATGGAGATATAGGGGTGATCAGGTCCAGAGCCCGGGCAGAAGCTTTTGTGCTGGTTCTGGACCAACCGGATATCCGAGGGGGGTGAATGGATATCCACCAAGTCTCTGTGTGTCTGTAGTACGTACGTACGACAGACACACAGAGACTTGGTGTCATTTATAGATAGATATTTGTTTAGGCCTACGGTATATTAATGTTATATCATTCATGGGCACTAATGTAGATGATGGAGACGAAGAACAGCACTTCTGAACAGTTGGGGCGAAGGGATCTCCATCATGTCCGTTATGTTAGCAGGCCTCAAACATCATCCCATCCTCTTCCTCCTCCTCATCATCCTCATCCTATGTATCAACAGAACCAACATTATTGATCATAAAAAAAACAATGGAATCAATATAAATGAGACCCTGCTTCTCGGTTATTTGATTAGCCTTAAGATTAAGTTGGTTATTGATTTTAAGTGTCAGTTTCTATATACAGGTACGTATGTTCGGATGTTTTTCCAGCCCTATAATGGAAGGTTGCAAAATGGAGGCAGTATTTTAATATTCTAACCTCGGTTGACTCATAATCTTCATCGTCACTGCTGCAGCTGTAGTCCTCATCTTCAGAATCCTATGAGAGATGTGTTGTGGTGAATTGTGGTGCAGAATTGCAAAAAGATGACAATACAATACCTGTTGTCAGAGTACTCGCTGTACCCGTTACCACAGTACTACAGTTAACAGACATCCGCCATTTTTTGGTTCTTGACAACCGTTTGTCATCACACCACGGCAAGTTTGAAGTAAATTGGTCGAATGGGATGTGATGGGAGATGCATGGTCTTGGTCTTGACACGTCAAAAGCCACGTCTGTTAACGACTCTAAAGTACCAAAATCGTGGCATAATTCCTTACATTATTCATGTGGATCCCCATTGACACATCCACTGATTGACACATTCACATACCGATTGGTCTGATTAAGCCCTTCGTGTATTGATTAGGGAGCAGCATTATACTGTGTGCGGACATGACCTGTCTTTCCTTAAATGTTTTTTGGACATGCACTACGGCTGAAGAGTGTTGTCCTACTACATATTTTCAACTTACAGATGGTATGTTCAAGTTCTCGTTTTCAGCTTTTTCGGGAACCCTTTTTTTTCTGGGTCTGCTTTTCCTCATTGCCTCTATGTCCAAGTCAATGATTTCACAATTCTGCAAAAAAGAAGTGAAAAGAAAATTTAAAGAAATTACTTCTTGAAAACCATTGCAAACAACAGTATCATGAAGTGCTAGTAATTTTACCTGGGGTTTAAGTTTGCGGTACTCAGTCTTCTTCTCAGGTGACAATTTCTGAAAAATGGTGTAAGTAAAAGATCAGAAAAGGCTGATAAAGATGTAGCTCTATCTACAAGCTTGTAGATAAACTATATTTTGCAATTTGACATACAACTAAGTATAAGTGGTTAATGTGGCTTGTATACAATACCTCGAACCATTTCTTCAGCTCCACAGTGTACTTCATGAAGCTGTCCGCAGCCATGTTGCGGTAGTGTGTCTTGTCAGTTAAACAGAGCGCCTGCCACAATGGACTAACCACACTTAATCGCTTTGTTATCTCTGGGACCTCAGCCTTCAGGAGGTCCATATGCTCTCTGCAGAACAATACATGGCCTGATCTGTGTGAGGGAAAGATGATTAAGATAAGATTAGGCAGGGGGGCACGGTGGCACAGTCGGTAGTGCTGTCGCCTCACAGCTAGAAGGTCCTGGGTTCGATTCCCACTGGGGATGCTGGGGGCGTGTTCTCTCCTCCGCGTCATCAGTGCCCATACCCGAGGCGGGGTTGGCGAAAGGGCCTTTCTGTGTGGAGTTTGCATGTTCTCCCCGTGTCCCCTAGGGTAGGTACCATCACAAAAACATGCAGTAATCCTGGTCTCTAAACTACCTCCCCCCTGGCCAGCCGGGGTGCCTGCTTGAGGGGAAAGGAACTGGTCGGAATAACGTGTTCCCTCCATGCGCTACGTCCGGCCTGGGAAACTCCCCCCTGCCAGGTGAAAAGAAGCAGCTTGGACTGCTCATGCATAGAAGGAAGCATGAGGACAGTCCGCTGCCCCCCCAGGTTGGCAGAGGAAGTGTAGCGCCCAGGATTACATTAGTTAATTGACACTGGGTGAAAAAATGGGTTGCAAAATCGTGGGATAAAAAAAAAGAAAACGATTAGATTAGGCGTACAACAAATCAATACCATATTTCCCCAAATAGTAGCCAGGTAGCAAATAGCCACCGGGAACCTAATAGCCACCGGGGGGTTTGACCCCATTTTGCGTATTAAACGTTGTGGTGATTATTAGGGCTTCGCTCACATAGTCACGTAGTTTTGACGAGACAAGCTTGCTCCATGGGGGGAGGAGGGCTGCCCTGTTAAGGCATCATTTAAAAAAATAAACAAAAAATAAACAGAAAAGGGGAGATATTTACAAAAAATTGGTCCGCGACCCAAACATGGGTCCCGACCCACTGTTTGGGGAACAGTGCTCTACATGTGCTGTACATCCCAGTAGATTATGATTTTATTTATCTATTACTTAATTTACTCTTTTGTGTCACATGACTAAGTAAGTAGGTAGGAGTGGATTATTATCAATATCAGTTGAGAATGAGGGGGTCAATCATTTTTTCAATGCGATAGACCCCTTGGGAGTGCAACGCCTACCGCAGTGCTTACCGCACAATTTACCGGTAGTTACCCAAGCCGTGCTACTCGTGTTAACAGTTTGACTGCGGGATTAAATAATCATATTCCCCAAGGTTAGTTTTTCACTAACCTTTGAAGAACCACTCCGCCGACATCATCGTACTGTTTAATGAAAATCCGGTGTGATCGCTTGTCATCGAATAATCCGAATTGCTGATTTACAACAAAGATTGGAGGAGGAACGCTCCCGTTGCGCGCCACTATTGCAATAGGAATGCATTGGGCCTCAATTTCCCAGAAGCCTTGGCAAGCCAGTGAAACTGATCTTTTTTCCGGTGACGTCATCCGAACGCGTCACATATCCCACATTTCACACAATGAAAACATAACTTGTGAACGGGAGGGAAGCTGTTCTTTATCAATTACCGTGTGTAACTCGTGAATGGGAGGGAAAGTGTTAAGTTGGCGGTGCCCGGGATCGAACCCATGAACCTGCATCAAAGGAAAGTGCTATACTGACTGACCTAGCCCGACACAAAGGAGCCAAGTATAAATCAGGCTTCAGGAAGCATTTTAAATGCTCCGATATGATTCAGTTATACTCACTGAGTCGGCTTCTTGGGTTCATTTGGGAACTTTTCTGCAAGCATGACAGAGTTCTGTAAGAGCAACAGAAATGTTTGAGAAATGAATTTGAAGCAACAGAGCAGTATTAGTAGGGCATTAAAGGCAAGCACACAAGTCAGTTTCAGATTTGTAATGTAAAAGTGAAAACCGGCAGATGAGAGGATGCTTTTTTACCTCATTTGTCTTAACTCTCCAGCCCTCAGCGCTTATATCCTGCTGGTATTCATTCTTCATCTAAAAAGAAAGTAAGCAGTAATACATTCAGAGTTATACGCTATGTGATGATGAATTGGAATAAAGGTCAAGATGTGAAATGAGTAACCTGCTTTATTGTGCTTTCTCTGTATGTGTTTGATATGGTTTCACACACTGTGGGATCGGGATCCAAGCAAAATGAGGAACTGTCTAAATTATCCAATTTTCCATCTCACAACAAGACGCTGTACAACATGTTGTGAGCTTTGAGATTGGCTATTTTCGCTATTAATTAAAAATAAATTAAAAGCAAATATTCAAATTGGGGTACTTGGCACAAACCTGTCGGAAGCGCTGTTGATACTGGGCTTTCGTTAACTTATCCAGCGCTCGCCAGCGCTCGCCACACACAACAATGAAATTTGAGTTGGTGATGCCCTTCCTGGCAGCCCACTGATCCTTACAGAAGAGGGTGTAGCTATTGCTAAACCCACACAAATGGAAATGTTGAGTTATCTATTATCAGATAAAATATGAATTCACAATCAACAGAAATGGACAGAGTAAACACTTTTGTTGACAGTGGTGTTAGTACACTTTAATTCTGTGACACAGTGAATGCTACAAAGATTTGGCTAACCCAGATGTTCTCAATCTATGGATCGGGACCTCAAGTGGGGTCAAGGGAAGGTGACAGTGCGCAACTGAAAAAAATGGAAAAAATAAGGTACACTACTAGACATGCAGAGTCCCTGTGGATGCTACAGCGCAAGGGCTCATAGGCCAGTGCTCTTGGCTATTAATTAAAATATACAAAGAATTACTGCTATTTTTCAACAGATTAATGGATACATGGAATACATGGAAACTCTCAGAAACTTGATTCTGCAAAAAAATAGCGATTACCTCAAATAATTGAAATGTATGTCAAATAATTGCGACCAGGCAATGATACAATGACTTACGGAGGAGGTTTGACAGGCACAGGCGTGGTTGGTTTAGTTGCCTCCTGATCTTCAGGCTGTTGATGAGCAATTCAATATCAAATTATTATACATCCAGGGAGACAACTTGGGAGCAATTATGAACATTCATGTGTTAAGCCTGAGTACTGTATCTTATGAGTGTTGTGAGCTTGTACTGTGCGGAACACCAACGTATGCTGGTGTATAAATTAGGCATTATAGATTATAGAAGATGTCCTGACTTGAGAATGATCATCTCATGTATTCCAAGTTGCTCTATTGAAATGTCCACTGAAGTTTTAACCAATATGAATCCGATCATAAAAATACGTACATTTAAACAAGTGATGATGACTGTCATACACATACACATGTTTCACTTACAGCACTCTTTTTCTCTTTACTGTAGTACTGCCTCCTGAAAGATAAAAGCTTTGAATGAGATGAGATGTACTTTATTATCCCCGCAGGGAAATTGATACGCTACAGCAGCATAATGTAAAATGTAAAAATACACAACAGACAAACAGAACACATTGGACACAACTGGACATAATCACAACAAGACCACAGACTTCAGACACAGGACCATAAGCATTGGGGGAGAAAGTTTGTATGTGTTGTATAGTCGGGTGCAGTACTTAGTTTAGACAGTATTTGGTTTAGACTAGTCATTGGTTAGACCAGTCATTAGTCCTACAACTACAACCTATCTCAAACCCTCACCCTAAACCCAACCTCCCATGGGGCAGCACACCTAAACCTAACCTTAACCCATGTCTAACCAATGACTAGTCTAAACTAAGTATGCACCCCGTATAGTCTGATGGCGGTTTGCAGAAAGGAGAGTCTATACCGCTCTGTGTTCATTCTCGGAGGGAAGGTGAGGCTATGGCTAAAGGTGCTAACTCTGTCCTGTAAGTCACCATAGAGTGGATGGGAGGTGTTAGCCAGCATGGAGATCAGTTTGTCCCCAATTCTCCACTCTGCGACTGACTGCAGCCCCTCCATCCTGAGGCCCACCACAGAACTGGCCTTCTTTGTGATCTTGTTGAGCTTGTTCAGCTCCCAGGCCTTAATACCCCCATACCACCCCAGCATACCACTGCATAAAATAGAATGCTGGCTACCACGGACTGATAGAACATTTTCAGTAGCCTGCTACACACATTAAAGGACTTGAGCCTCCTCAGGAGGTACAGTCTGCTCTGTCCCTTTTTGTAGACAGCCTCCGTGTTGTCTCTCCTATCCAGGTGTTTGTTCAGGTGGACACGAGGAACTTGTAGGAGTCCACAATTTCAACCTCTTCCCCCTGGATGGTGATGGGTACTGGGGTCGTCCTTTTGCTCCGCCTTGTGTCTATCACCAGCCCTTTGGTCTTCTTGATGTTGAGAAGAAGGTGATTTTGTTCAGCCCAGCTGATGAAGTTCTCCACCACACCTCTGTACTCTGTGTCATTGTCCTCAGTGATACAACCCACAATGGAGAAGTCATCCGTGAACTGAATGAATGTGCATAACCTACAAGACTACACAACACGATCCTGAGTGTTGTACCTCACAAATTGGCATAGAAAGATAGAATGAAGAACACAGACAGACAGAAAGCACTGCAACACCGACAAGACATTTGTTTACCTGAAAAGCTTCAGCTTGTCTTCATATTCTTCGCTGTAACGTTTAAATTTATTTATATATTTCTCCTATGGTCAAAAATAGAAAATAAAAGGTTTTAATGCCCTAGTTAAAAATCCTAGAGAATATAGAGCAGTGTTTATACAGGTATTAGTAAAGAGTGACACATTAAGTGGAGTAACATTTGGACAAGGTTGTGAGCATCCAATAATATTGGATGCGACACAAATTTTGATTGAGCTTTTCTAGTGGTGTCAATATGATATGATGCGAGATATGCCACATTAGCCTACTGACAACCATACAGTGTTGTCCCTGAACGCATTCAAAGAACGATTGTTCACGAACACGTTCATATTTTGGGTGAACATGAACTGAACTGTACTGTATCACGTCATTGTGAACGCGTTCATTTCTGGCGTGTGTGAACGTCACTTTCTCACGTTCAACTTCGTTCAAGAGTGAGTGTTTCCATAGAGCCTTCCAGAGGAAATCCCCGGCGCTAAAACACACCAATAAGTCCTTATCCGACACAAATTAACTAATCTTTCTCAGCCATACAATTTCACTGGAGCGCGCAACTGCTGATCCTGTCATGCAGGCAGACAGCAGACACAGAACATCCCGACCCAACCCAAACACTGAGGAAACTTGTTGTTTGATTAAACATAATGTGCTACGAAAAATAGCTTCCAATAGCTTGTTAATTTTGCGTCGAGGAGGTATGTGTCCATATCACGGCCAACGAAGACATCTCCCTCCCACAGTGAGTGAAGCACAGTAATGCCCGATTTATTCTTCGTCGTACGTGTTCCGTGCTGAAAATAGCTGATCTACTGTACAAGCTCACAACGCCACGCACTGTGAGCTTGCAGCTATTTTCAGCACGCAGAGATATGCAGGCTGTGAGAACCAAGAACATTCAGAAACGTTTGCCTTCACAATAAAAGCATGCAGCTTTCACAAGTTGGCCCATAAAGACAAGAACAAGGATTAAGAATTTGGTGGCATTTCACATTGCAAAAGAGCAGAATTAATTTGGATAATGGTAATGGAGATATTGTAAAAGTTGTCACTTAATTCCCAATAGGAATTGTATATGGGCTGTGGCAATAATGTTGAAAAAAAAGAACTATAAAAGTTCATTTTTTTGGAACCATGAACTCTGGTTCAAAATTTGTAATGATGAACTATGAACTGAACAAGTTAATTTTTAAATTTTTGAACTGTGAACTGAACTAGTTCATAAAAAAGAGCTTTCCCAACACTGACCATACACAAACACATTCTCACTTTCCAACTAATGAAGTCATGTCGCGCCTGTCGGATGCAATGCCAGCTCAAAACCTTAAAAAAAATCTCTAGCATTACCCTCTTCACCTTATAAAAAAAATCGTACCTTTTTGTCTGGTGGAAGCCGTTTGTACTTTTTATTCACTTTCTTCATTAGCTCACTGAATTTTAGGTGTGGGAATTTCTTCTTAAAGCTGGCCTGTTTCTCCTGAAAAAAGATGCTGTTCGGAGGCATGGGTTTCTTTGGGTAGCAAGGATGTATCTGCAGAAGAGGGCATAAATGTACAGAATCTGTGTGGTATTCACAAAACTTATTCTGGATATTCCCCATCATACAAAAGTAAAGGTGGTTGCACACTGGGCGCGTTTTTCGGAAAACCGATGGAGAAACACCGCTAAAAATCCGAAAAACGTGCTCGGTGTGTGGGGACCTTAAGGCATATTATTTTTGCATGTTACGTTGTATAATGGATCACTGCAATGTCTTCAGTGTGCTAGAGCTAGAACAGTGGTTCTCAAACTGTTCTGTGTCAAGGACACTCAAATGTATAGTATTTAGCCATGTACACGCCCTTCTGAAGAGATTTTATTTTCACAATTTCCCTCGATTTTTCTAAATGCTTCAAAAATAGCTAATTCACAAACAGTGCATCAGTCGCAGTCGCATCATGATGGGTTGTAACTAAACTTGGATATCTGCTAGTTTCGCATATCCAAAATATAAAATGGTTAAAGTGGCTAGACTGCTCCTCATTTAGCTGGGGATCCCTTTGAGAACCACTGTGCTAGAGGACATTGACCATGACTTTTAGTTGTCGGCTTTGCGAGACAAGCACTCAGTTACTTATTCTCAGTGATATTTTCCTTACCTTAAAGTTCTTGGTATTATGATTACTTATGGCGTCCTGTGCTTCGTCAATGAGGTCTGGGAGTGTTCGAACCTTGCGCATCTAAATATTTGAAAAATAGTAGTAGGACACACACACACACACACACACACACACACACACACACACACACACACACACACACACACACAGTACATGAATTTTAGATAACCAATATTGGTAGCCAGATGTATCTGCAGTATGTATCAGGGATTCTGGGTAATATATCTTTTTTAACATTCTAAGCAATGTCATGGTTTCAAAACATTGTGCGAAATTGATACCCATTTATAAGACTGATTCCCAAGTCAGAATATCGTTTAACTAATTTTGAAGTGGCTACTAGTCACACTCATTTAAACAACATGGAACAAAGTGTTGCTTACCTTCTGTGAAATCTGTTTCCACTTATTTTTGCATTCTTCAGGAGAGTATGGATGAAAAGCCACGAGGCTCCAATCCAGCCTCATCTGTGCCTGGTTGTATGCAGACTTTCGGTAGACACCAGCGATGTTCTCTTTAATGGCATTCAGGAGCCTCTCGAGGTCTTCTGTGCTCCAGTCTATGTTCAAAGAATGGACAAGATGAATACTGGACAACTCACCCCGGTGAGTTGTCTTCACTTTCTGACATGGCGGGGTGAGTTGTCTGTACTTTCCGCTGGGGCAAGTTGGGCGAGTTGGTAAAGGGAAAAGACGGACAACTCATCCCGGTGAGTTGTCTTTGCGGGGTCCGGGGTGAGACGGTGAGTTGTCTGTACTTTCCGTGGTAGGATCGTTTGGGGATAATGTTTGCGCTTCAAAGGCAGAGTCTCACAGCTGTACAAAGTTGCTAATAGAAGACTGCACTCCCAACGAACACAGTTCTAATAGGCCTACTTACTGACTGAATGACATCTGAATAGCAAAGCAATATTGACACCCCCCCAACAACGATGATGATGGCTACTGCTAGTTATATATTAGCATGTGAGAAAGTACAAGTGACCTTATATAACCATTCAGCCATCTTGAGTAAACAAATTAGGAGGGGTCCAGGTAATATTAACATATCTATGGCCAAGTTGCCAACACAGTTTTACATATTTCTTCAGAAGTTTAACACACACACACACACACACACACACACACACACACACACACACACACACACACACACATATAGAGAGAGAAATCAAGAACAGTGGATCTATGCCGTAATTCAGGAAGATAATGTTGAATGAATCTAGATTATCATTATTCAGTAAAGTATATAAAAGAGCTCAAATGGTACATATTCAGTCAGACAACTCACCCCGAAAGTGAAGACAACTCACCCCAAAAGTGCCCGAAAGTGAAGACAGCTCACCCCCGAAAGTGACAGACATCTCTCATCTCACCAGGGGTGAGATGTCTGGTGAGTTGTCCGGACTTTCGGGGTGAGATGTTCACTTGGAGGTGCAAAAAGGGTGAGTTGTCTTGTTACCGACAAGATGAGATGTACCATGTCATATGGAGCTCACCGTTTTGTTTATCCATGTCAAGGACCCCCAAATGAATATGTATTTGGCTGCAGACCCCAATTTTCTATTTGCAGATCAGTTCTCAGTTCCGGTCTAGAGCCAGCCTACTGGATCCGGTAATTATCATACACAAATGCATGCACTCACTAACTGTTTCCGTGTCCGCTCTAGTCCGGAACTCAGACTGTAACGCACAACAACAAAACAAGGCAACATGCAAACACAGCAACGTTCCAACCCAGTCAGGACGCCACATACCTTGTCCTTCTTCAGTCTCCATTTGAGAAACGTCAGCATCATTGTCGTCACTCATTGTCCTCATAGAACAAGTAAAGCAGTAGTGTGGTGAAGACTGGAACGGCCGCTGGGTTCCAAGTTATTTGAAGTTAAACTAAGCACGCTGACCCGGGGAGCTAGCGTGCTTTATCGCCCCCAAAACGTGGCGTTGCTGTTTAATAAACAGCAGGCAGACACCACGTTGAAATTCACACGATCAAGCCAAACTGGTGTGGAAGCAGAACAACTAATTATTGCTTGAATGTATCGATAAAACAGAACCCGGCGGGATGTAAACAAGAATGTCTCCACGTTTTGAAGGCGAGTGCCTGCTACTGCCCAAACAAGGAGGCGGAACCACTGACGTATCATATACGTATGTGTGACGTATCACGGCCGTATTTATAAAGAGGCAGTTGATTGTAAAACTCCTCTGTTCATCACATGAATGCTGTCAACTAGTGCAATTATTTATGTGAAGAAAAACATGACACCCAAATTGCATTTACCTACACAGATGGAGGAAACGAATATCATCAAATACCAAAACAGAACAATGTTTATAAGAGTGTGTACTGAGTAAGTACACACTTGAACAAGTGAACAAGTGAAGGAGGCAAGACCCAAGCTGTTCTCCAGCAATTCAATTCCGCTGTCAAAGGTATACTGAGTCCGAGTACACGCAGACACAGTTTGGACTGGATTGACTTGTTGGTGTCGTCAATTCAAGGGCCGTGTTTTTTAAAAGCGATTTCCATTGCCGAGAGGGGAGTTTTGACTGAGACAATGGTGAACCTATGTAGGACCCTGCTAAAAGTGTCCATCCGCTCATTTCTGGCCGTGATCCTGTTCTTCTTCCTATCCACTACGTGTATATACTTTGTTTACGCGGCTCCTGGAAAGGTTAATGAATACTTTTATGTGGGAAAGGCCTATGTCACCAGCATGTTGGGCGACCCAGATGTCAGCATCTCCACAGACTATCCAGACCCAGGGACATATCTACCCGTTAACTTCACCCAGGGCGAGAACCTCCCCTGTCCAGAGCGATTACTTTCTATGAAGGGTCCCATGGAAGTAAACATGTCAGAAATCTCTATGGAGGCCGTAGTGGCTAAGCATTTAGATATCCAGTTGGGGGGACACTGGAAACCACAGGACTGCAAGCCACGCTGGAAAGTGGCCATCCTAATCCCATTCAGAAAACGTCAAGAACAGTTGCCCATCCTGTTGGACCATCTCACCCCCATGTTGCAGAGACAGCGGCTGCAGTTTGCCTACTATGTCATTGAGCAGACAGGTAGCCAACCCTTCAACAGGGGCATGCTCTTTAACGTTGGCTTCCAGGAAGCCATGAAAGACCTGAATTGGGACTGCGTGATCTTCCACGATGTGGACCACCTCCCCGAAAACGACCGCAACTACTACGGCTGCGGCCAGATGCCACGCCACTTTGTTCACGCACTCGACAAATACAAGTACAAGCTACCCTACGACAAGTTCTTTGGCGGTGTGACTGGACTCACCACGGAGCAGTACCGTGAAATCAACGGTTTTCCCAATGCATACTGGGGGTGGGGAGGAGAGGACGACGACTTAATGAACAGGTTGATTTATGCTGGACTGGGGTTCACACGGCCGGAGGCGGAGATAGGGAGGTACACGTCAATTCCACACCACCATGTAGGAGAGAAGCAGTTCCTAGGGCGATGGCAGCTGTTGAGATATTCCAAAGAGAGGCAGTATGTGGAAGGCCTCAACAACCTTCACTACAGCCGTCCCGCCAACGTCTCCTACAGTAAGCTCTACACTAACGTCAGCGTGGACTTGCATCCCATCCCACTACTGAACTGTCGTGGCTGGTGGTGTGGAGGCAACACCATGAAAAAGCTGCCTGGAATCCTTACTTTGAAAAACCCCAAAGATATCCATATCCCCTAATCCCCCCAAAAAGAGGAAAGATGAAAAGGAAAAGGCAGTCTCTTAAAGATAACCCTTGATTGTATATGTGTCAAGTGAGCCTAGTTAATTGGCCAGTGGTGCCGAGCTATTGCCACCACTGCAGGATACAAATAGGCTGGTACCCCCCGGGTGATGATCCCCTTTTACAGCCCCGTTTCTGATTCTGTGTTTCATGTGCGTCTCTCTCTTTGTTCTTGGTCGAGTTGGATGCAGGACAGCCCAAATTAACTTTTATTGTCTGCTTGTGCCAGGCAAGTGAAATTGATGTTGATTCCTATGTGACACTTTAACGTGTTCTGTCTGAGACTGCCTGCAGGTTGGTTATAGGCCTACTGGGGAGAATTGTGGCTGTATTTCCAGCTGGTGATCGAGATGTGGAAGCATTGACAGCGGGGAGATCAGAGACTACCATTTGCTGTTATACCCTGTACTATTTTCTCTTATAACTACCTGCCCTAGTTTTTGTATGGAAACCCACTGATCCATTTGAATGTGTCAGGTGGAAATTAAGGGTCTCGGCTATAAAACGGACACATGCTTCTGGAAGTATGTGCCCCCTCTGCATTGAAGTTCATAATTTCTATATATTATATATATAGGGGGGATTACTTTCTCACGTTTGTCTGAGGATAATCTCACAAAGCACTGGACTGATCATCGCCAAAAAGTATTTTTTTCCCCACATACATTGCAGCCCCAAATATGCGGCCATTACATCATAGATACAACACGGGTGGCAGAGGTCATGGACAGGACTCCTTGCCTGGCATACAGTATGCTCCACTGAGTTGCGTGAAGTGAACCTGTCCAGTTTCTTTGTCCGTGGCTAATCGTGCATGCTGCCAGTAAGCCAAGGAAGTCGTACATCCACACACAGGGGTGCTAACCCCTCCAATGAATTACTTTTGAAGATTACGTCATATGGCAGACAATTCTATGGGATGTTGAGCACTGACGTTTGTTGAGCACTTACGACATACCGGTAAATCGTTTGTCAGCCAAGTCTATGGACCTTATACTGTTTGTTTAGGTCACTAAATGACGACGTAACATCTCATGTGGCCGATATAAAAACAGTGGGTGCCCCTCACTTCACTCAAGTGTTTTTTTATTTTTTTCGAGGTCCACATCGGAGCCATGCTGTATAAGACCCTGTCTTCGACAGTCGACAGATCCATCCAGGTTGCTCTGAAAGCGTGCACTGCTGCTTATAATGCAGTACTGTGTCTGGAGTAAGGGAATAACGAGCAAAACGATCGACATTATGCCAGCAGCAAGGACAGAGTAATGGAAACTCAGTTCAACAAAGTGAATTGTGACACCTCACATGTGACAGGGATTAAGATACATCATCACAGACTATAAACTAAAGTCTAGCATCCGTCTATCCAGAGTGCTGATATTGCACTGATGATCTCGATAACGCAAGTCCGAAATCCACATTAGAGCCATTCCGCTTTTATGTAGAATTGTGACTCTCACTTCCTCCCCTCACTTCATACGGGTGTGATTCTTTTTAATATATACTTGAGTAAAAGTGTGTATGTTGTATTAAAACTACTCTTACAAGTACAAGGTATTAAGAGTTACTTAAGTAAATGTAACTGAGTAGACTAAAGTCTGTTAGTACCCAACTCTGCACAAACTACATAGGCCTATTACCCTTCTATTGCAACTATACACAAAAAAAGGAAAAAGAAAAAAAAAGGAAATTTCCTTTTTTTTTTTAAATGTTCATGTTTTAATTTTAAGTACACACAATGCCATCGTCAACATGTTTTGTTAGTCTTTTATTTATTGAAAATGTTTTAACTTGTTTTGTCTACAATAGGGATGCCGGGGTAAAGTGGTTTAATAAGAACAGCGAAGAAGGCATTATAGACCACACCCTCACAGCACACACTTTACTCTGTTCTGGGAAGAGGTTCTGTCTGTGTCCCATCGGTTAAAAAGAACTGGTTCAGGAACTACGATTGTGCCAAGAGACATTGCTCTACAAATAGCACTATAGTCTGAAATAGACCACCAGCAGTTTTATTATGCACTTTAACTTCTAATCAAGCGGGTCTGTACAGTATGTTGTTTTGTGTAAATGGTAAATGATGCATTTATCCAAAGCAATTTACATAGATTGTGCATTACATTCACTCATTCACAAACACGTTCATACACCGATGATGGAGGAAACCATGCAAGGCACCAACCAGGACATCGGGAGCAATTAGGTGTTCAGTATCTTGCTCAAGGACACTTCGACACGAACTCTGACTCTCTCTGCCGCAGTATTATACTGTGTGTATTTGTTTAATGTTTTGTTAAATGTCTCCCTTGTATCATGACACTAAATCCAATCTCCCACCTACCCACTTACCATACCATGTACCTACCGTCAATTAAATATTCTTGTTTTAAAAATGTTGTCAATGCAAAGTGTTTTAACATTCTTGTTTTTTCATGTGTGATGCATGTGTTTGTGGACATTTTAAGTGGACATTTTATTCATATTTAATGAGAGATTAACAGCATTAAAGACAATATAAAATTCACAATCACACTCTTAAGCTTCTTTTTAATCACATGAACCCTAGCGTCCCAGTGTTCATAAATCAAACATTCAGTAAAACAGCCAATCTACAAGATCGACTATTTTCAACAAAAAATATTTGGTGTAGAGAGGAAAAAACGAGGGGGCCAAGGATAGAACCTTGGGGGACCCCGGTCAACATGGCACAATTAGCACAGAGTGATTTCACCCTATTAGGAAGGCACAAATGTGTTGTAAAATTACTTACGATTTCTTTGTACAAATTATTTTAAATAATGCAATTGGATACAATAGGATACTGATACTTCTGTTCCCCCACTATGACGTCAGTGATATAATTTGTTAGAAGGCTAACAACACTGGACCTTTAGTGGGAAAAAAAGTATGTTATAATGTTTATAATATTTCCATACCAGTGTATCAGAAACAAAATACCAATAATATACTAATATTAAAAATCGAATGAATGATCACATGCACAGAAATCTATAACGATGGCTTGTCAGACAAAAATATACATTTTGGAATACTTGACTAAAGGCAAATATGTACAGCAAATAAATTAAAAATTAAAAATGTATTGTTCAATAATAACATCTATTTGACTAACAAGTGACAGATAAAACATGAAATCTATTTGGGTTTTACATTATAAAAACCGAACAAAATATTTCTTTACTGTATACTGCTCATGTGCAGATCAAACGATAAACACTTTTTGTTGTGTCAATAAAAAAAAGAAAAAGAGCTGCTTTTTACTGTTTAGTTAAGGCATAGTGGGTAAATGTCATGACATCTACAATGGCATTTGAGATTCGTAGTATACGTCCTGTCCTGGTTCTTCCTCAAATGTCACCTTAGCATCATCGGCGTCCAACTAAAATACACAAATATCAAAGAGGAATGAGGATTATTCATATAAAGGTAAATACAAGAACAGACAGAGCCAACTCAGGTCCGCTTTACTAAGTAGCCTACAGAGGGTTTAAGTGGTATTACAATGAATGGAAATGACCACTTACACATTTCATCTCCAGTTCTGTGAAGAAGCGTCCCGTCATAAACATACGTAGAGGGATGGTGAGGATTAGGATGAAGGGTAAAGCGAGGGAGGCCGGACTTGACTTAACGATCCACAGTACTGCAAGGCACACTATTTGGATGGCTGTGAAAATGTGCATTCTGCCCGTGTTGACCTGTTTGCAACAAGCATCATCAAAACATTATATATTAGTCAAAAGGGAAAACATGCACATGTACATATGTTACTATTATTTTTACACTTTGATTGCTCTTTCTTGCATTCTTTATTCTCGTTTGCTGTGGTTTTGTTGTTTTTGAATGCTGCTGCATTATCTGTAAGGAAGCCAAACTAAAATAAGTTGTACCTGTACTGTACACATGATGAAACAATAAAAGTACAACCTTGAACCTTGACTAGACACATCATGTTGACCACACATTTCTATTAGGCAGAAACCTTGTATGACCAAAACCGTTACAGGACATGGAAAAAAGAACCAGTGATAATGGAACCAATATAGATATTTAGTTCTTGTTAATATTTTTCCTTGGTTAAGTATTTATAAAACCCACAGACAGACTTAACCCCTTTGATACTAGATTTTTGGAGAACAAGTACAAACCATAAATGCACTTTAACCTTTTTGCTATTCGTTTTCAAATGCCATATTATGCCCTTAATGCTATTTCATCCCTTTTGCAAAGCATTTTGAATTGCTTTTGTGTATGTAATGTGTACAAATAAACATGCATTGGTCCTTGTCAATGTAACATGAGAGTAACAACATAACGTGCGCTTGCAAACCACTAAACCTAGCAGGGGTTATGTCATTTTCAAGTCATCATTGAATCAATGTGTGATCAGTTGGACTCGTACCCGGGTGGCATAGGGTTCATCAGGGTGGTACTTCTTAGGTATGAGGAGGAGACGCATGCGGTCCCACAACTGGATGCCATTAAGTGAAGTAATACCCATGTAGAGGAAAATGCCAAACAATGCTGCCATGGGAATCATCTTCAAGATCGGCTCCATCAGAATAGATAGACCTGGATAGGAATGGAGGATCGATAATTTAGATGCAGTGACTGCATGCTACAAGGACTTTTGCCATTAGTACTAAATGATGGAGGAGGTGTAAAAAAGTCTTTAGAATTCTAAATATCAGAAGAGAAGCATTCAGACATTTCTTTGCACATTGCACCTACCGACGAGCAGAGCCACCAAAATCCCACTGATCCTTTGTTCGTTCACCTTCTCAATCACAGGCTTTGCCCCTTTACTCATGACGGTAAGGGCGTTGGCGTGGGTGACGGAGCGCACGGTGGCAGCGCTCAGCCACGGCACACCAAAGATGGCACCGATCCCTCCCATGCCAACCAGCAGGAGAAGGTCGAAGTGAAACCCAGAGCCTTTGACCATCTTCCTCTCAGGTTTACTCACAATCAGACTGGCAAAACAATGTGTGAATACAGAGGGATGTAGGTTAGGTATGGTATTGATCACATAATCATATACATTCATCATGAACCCTAGCAGTAGCGTCCCTATTCTGGGCATGTCATAATACACTAGGTGAACATTTGGCGAAAATAGCCGATCTACAAGCAACGTCAGCTTGTAGATCTGCCATTTTCAGTGAGGATATTTGGTGTAGACCCCCAGTCAATGAACTATATAGAATTGAAATATAGGGTTTAAAGGACGACTTAGAGAGAAACGTTTAAATAGTAAACAGTTATATCCAGTGAATTATATGGGGAATTTTATAATTATAATGAATTATAATTTTGATGCCCCCTCGGCAGTGGTGCCCTATACGCACAGTGCGTGCTGTGCGTGTGCAAAACTGTGCATAGCAGTTGCACTGGGCTGAAGAGAGAAAACATTCACTCACGTAGTGATCTGAGATTCGAGAAAGATCAGGATGAAGACGAGCACAGAAGGGACGCAGCATGCAAACATCAACCACACTGGGAAGGACTTGTGCTCTCCAAAGGGATTGATGAGCCATCCTCGTTTTTCTGGGTTGGACACCGTCAGACCTTTAGGGACCACGAGTTTCTGGTGAGAATAAAGGACACCAGTTGCAAAATGTGGTCTTTACAGATTGCGTGTAAAGTTCAAAACTTAAATCACTAATTATCAATAATACATTCAACTGTTTCAACATACAGTAGCTGTCCAGCTAGACAATAATTAAAGACAATCATTCATGGACCAACCTGAGTATAAGTATCACCAAATTGGAGGTCCACAACACACATGAGGAAAATGGCAATGGGTACACCAAAATCACCCATCATACGCCTGACCTGGAAGAACAGGTCCGAAACACTCATTTTAAGCAAGATAAGGCAGGTTTATTTGTATCAGACATTTCATACATGAAGGCAATTCAAGGTGCTTTACATACAGTAAAGTATTTAAATACCTAAAGGTTATCTAAAAGCATACAAATAGAAATAATATTAAGTCTTAAAAATGTAATAAAAAACAATCCCTCACCTTTCCAGGCAGAAATGTCCCATTCTTGAACTGCCGCAAGAAGTATGCAATAAAGAAACAGCCCAACATAAGGCACATGGAGAGTAGGGCTGTGTTGGGAAACACCCCGTTTATGTTGTTGATTTTCAAAGTGGTGTTGCCCGTAGCATTGTCATAAACGTACTCCTTGACCAGAATTGGCTGCCAGGGCTCTGAGTCTGTTGCATTCAGGTCTTCATAATTCAACTGCAGTGGGTGAGCTCTGAAGATCTGGAGAGGTGCAGACAGTATAGGGTCAATAAATCAACATTTCTCACCACATGAAGAGATTTAGTAGAGGGGAAAAAGGCACCAAGTAGAGACCCCTGGGGTATCCCGGTTAGCTAAATAAGTAAGGGTTTAATTAAGAGATTAAAGAGAATCAATTCAAAGGAACAATTCAGGCATCACTGGATCACTTTTTTATTTTTATTTTTTGAGGGACGCTAGCCTCTCCTTAATGTTTGTCTTTAGTTCAATGTTTGTTTTAAAAACGCCATTGACAATGAAGGGAAACTTTACGTAATCTTGTCCCTAACACAAACATTAAATGCCATTAACAATAAAGAGAATTTAATGTTTGTTTTGCATCACCATTACATCACCTAATAATAGCAATATGAGTTAGACTTTAATATATTAGCGCCGTTCAGTTCACACGGGTGTGATTTTGGACATTGATTTTGGATTTGCATTCTTCATGGACGTTGCCATGAAGAATGTTCAGAAAACAAGTCAAAACATATGCAATGGTAAAAAACAATGTGGAAAGACATATGTTCTGAGGCCAAAACCAATCTAAAATATATTGTTAATTTTTCGAAATAGTAGGAAATATAATGGGAAAGCATAATCGCTGTCGGGCAGAAACCTTGTATGTCCATATTTAATGCTTCTTTTATACTTAGACGAATGACAGTGGCATCAACAGTAGTGAAAATAACTGATCTACAAGCTCACAAGATTTTGCAATGTGGCACGTTGTGAGCTTGTAGATCTGCTATAGTTGGAAAAGTCTTTTGCCTGAGAAGAACATTTGCCTGAACATTTTTGCCTTTTGGTTAAATCTGTCTGTGGGTGACTGCCTGACTGGGTGTTATACATAATAAAAATAATAATAATAATAAAAAAAGAAGAAAAAAAAGTGTGGCTAAATACATTGGATCCATTTGAACACCCTTTTTCCATTCCCTGAAAAATAACGTTTTTGGACGTGCAAGGTTTCTACCCGACAGCAATCTGGGAACCCATCTGCAAAACAAAGGTAAAACAGCACCCTCTTTTCCTTAATGGCGTGAGTCAACAGTCTGTCTTGAGAGACTTGCCCGACAGTGACGAAGTGAGAATAGGATGGACGTGGTTTACCTTGCCCAGCTTGGCGAAGGTTTCATAGATGAAGATGAGTGAAATGAGGATGGAAAAGATCTCCTGGGTGAAGCGGGAGATGAATCGCACCAGGAAGCTGCCCTCAAACGCCACGACGAGCACCACGATGATTACCAGCCACACGCCAACCCACACTCTGCCCACAATGTACTCAATCTCCTGGGACTTGCAGAACTGAATGGGGATGCCAAGGTGGATCGTGAGTGTAACTTGTGTATTAAAGACATGAATAGATGGAACAATATTTTGTTGTAATCATCTTTAAAGTTAATCTAGCATATTTATAGTATGTTTGGCACTTGGGTAGATTGCATTCAATGTAGTAATTTACAGATGATCATGACCAATTATCTGAGTGTAACAGTAATACCGGTATGTAATCTAAGCAAGTAATGTAATCTGCTTACTTTTTAAGTAGCCTATGAGTTACTTAATCTAATAGTAATCTAATATTCAATGTATGAATGAATGAACCATTGTAAAGTGCTTTGAGCACTTGGAAAAGCGCTATAAAAATGCAATTCATTAGTATATTCTATTCATTTTGGAGTAATCCAACACATGTCAAATCATCAGATTACGTATTGCTTTAGGCTACTGATTACAATTGCATGTACGGTAATTAGTGATACATTTAGGGCTTATTCATACTCCAGTTTTAGGTGATAAGGTGACCACCGAAAAGTACAACATGACGTCACGCAGCGGGGGAAACGACTCACCGCTCACCCAAACATATCTCTTGTTTTACTAACCACCATTTCGGTGGTCACCTTATCACCTAAAACCGGAGTATGAATAAAGGCCTATTCATAGTCTGGATTTTCGGTGGTGAGGTGACCACCGCTCCGGTGGTGAGCTGACCACCGGAGCTGAAATAACGTTGAGCGGTGGTGAGTAAAAACAGAGAGAAGGGCTGGAGCGGTGGCGGTGGTTTGCTCTTCACCGCGGCTCGTGACGTCATGTTGTAGTTCGGTGGTCACCTAACCACCGAAAATCCAGACTATGTATGAACCTTAAGTCTTGATGTAACCTTCTTAGACATGACTGGCATAACTCACGGCATAGAAGGCTTCCTCAAACACTAGCAGAGGTCCTGAGAAGCCGATGACCAGCACAGGCTGAGCAGCCAGGATGCAGAAGATGATCCCCTGGATAGACGTGGAGACGAGGAGTTCGGACACCCCCATCATGCTGTCCACCTTATCAGCTGGAAGAACACACACCACGTACAGCACGTGATTGTTTAGACTTTAGACCAGATGTTCCCAAACTTTTCAGGTCGAGACCCAAGAGAGAGACTAGAGGTTTGCCCGGGACCCAAACTAGTGGAAATAGACGATCTACAAGCTCACAACACGTCACTTTAAAAAAATATATTTATGGAATTTGTTTGGGTTTGTTTGTTTTAACATTTATTTTAAATAGTCAAAAAATATTTTTTTAAATATATTTTCGAGCTAAAAAGTTTGGGAACCACTGGTTTAGACTAATACACCACAGACCATTTAAAACCCTATTTAAGAAAAATGTTCAAATGCGTGTAGATCTCCTATTATGTTTACTTATCTAATGATGGCATGCCCAAAACAGGGATGCCAGGTTCAAAGTGGTGTCTCCCTCGAGACACATCGGATGCATAATTGCCGATACCAATGTCATCAAAAGTCAAGTAATGGCTAATATATCAATAAAACCAACGGTCTGCCCCGATGAGGGCTGATTTCACCCAACACCGCCTCGCACACACACGCACGCATGCACATGCACACAGACAAACACACACACATACACACCCAGCAGTCCTCCAAAGGTGACGGCAGGAGACAGGGCAGCAAAGTAGATAAAGATGACGGCAGCAAGGACTTGGCCATTGAGAGCGTCTGTGATGTCAGTCTTATAGTGTTGGTAGCGTCTCTTCACATCTTTTATCATCCCGCCAAATGGCCGGCCAGTACGGGCCAGGGGGTCCTCAGGCGGAGGCCCAGACGCTTTAGAGGCTGTGGACAAAACACATTTTCTTTTTTATTGTTTGTTGATATTGTGTTGTGCTATTGTCTATAAACAGCATAGACTATGTGTTCTTAGCACTAGGTAGGGCATTAAGCAACTAGTCGACTAGTTTACTAGTCGACTAGTAAATCCACTAGTCGACCTTGTTGGTACTAGTTGACTAGTTGATAAGAAAAAACTAAACAAAAAAGTTGTTTTTTTTGGGGGTTTTTCCCCGATTTTGTAGGCCTCACGATCAGGTAGATTATAGTTATAGTCACCATGTACACAGTTTTTCAATGTACAAATATTTATAAAAAAAAAAAAAAAAGTTTATTTTTTTAATTTATTTTATTCTTTACATAATAGGTAGTTAAACAACTAGTCGACTAGTAAACTAGGCAACTAGTCAACTAGTAAAAATGACTAGAAGTGAATGCCCTAGCACTAGGTAGTATTTCGCTGTCAATAGGTGCAGCGTTTTGCAGGTGGCAAATGTGTAGGACCAATCTGAAACAGCACTTCTTGCAGTCACAGAGGCACTCCAACCTGCCCATGCAGGCTGCCTCCCACTGCTCAGTCCTCATCATTCTTGACCTGTCTGCAGCATTTGACACTTTCATCCATCAGTTTCTCCCGGACACCTTTTCTGACCTTGCCTGGTATCACTGGGATGGAACTGAAGAGGTCCTGCTCCTCCCTGACTTGTCGGACCAACCATGTTTGAAAAGATTGCTTTCATTCCCCTGTACCATCTTGCCCCAAGTACCCTGCAGGGGTCTGTACTGCAGACCCCCCCCCCCCCCCCTTTAAACCAGATACCTTGGCGCTGTTATCTCTGCCCAGGATATGAGCTCACAACACGTCACCTTATGATGCTTTGTGGATTGACTATTTTCACCTAATGTTTGCCGGTCTTTGCCCCAAAATAGGGATGTTACTGTAGGACTCATGTTAAATAAATGGTAAATGGTGAATTTGTATAATCCAAAGTGCTTTACAATGTGCATGAAATTAACCCATTTACACACTGGTGACGGAGTCTGTGCTCTATACCATGTGAACATGGTTGTGACTCGGTTAAATAAATGATGATGATGATCATGATGATGATGAGGAAACCATGTAAGGCACCAACCTGCTCATCGGGAGCAGTTAGGGGTTCAGTAGCTTGCTCAAGGACACTTCAACACTAACACAGGTTGAACTGTGAATCGAACCTGACTCCCAAGTGGCCTGAGCCACTGCCGCCCCTAAACTGTATACTGTACATTTCAAACGGTAAATCTAGTAACACCAATCCCGTGCAAGTATGTTTTCCAATCACATGTGCATGCGTCCACTCACACGCTCGAGGCTTGACATCCAGACGCAGCTTGGGGTCGGAGGGCCGCAGACGGTCCTGCAGGAGCTTCTTCTGGAAGCCGATGATGGAGGTGAGCATGGCCTCGCTCTGGATCTCAGTGGGCGGTATCACTATGCTGCAGTCCATGAAGTCGGCCACAGCATCCGTCAGCTCGCGGGCCTGCTGTGCCTGGAACGCCGTCTGGTTGAACACCTGGCATAGAGAAAGCGGGGTGAAAGAAATAATTCAGTCGAGACATTGTAAAATGACATTTGAATTCAACAAAAATGAAGAAAGAAAAGTTAGAACACATTTAAGACGCAAAAACAGAATATAAAAGAACATTATGAATACAATAAATGCAAAGAAGTGAAAATAAAACGGCAAAATAAAAGTACAGTGCAGAAGCAGAATCAAAGAAATCTCGGTTAAAGCCAGCAGAGAGCAGAAAGATTTTTAGCTGTGATTTAAAAGACCTCAGAGTTGTAGGTTGTAGCTAATACAGAAATGGAGTGAATGGAACGGAACGCTTATCCACGTTTTGTTTTGACTGTAGTATTACAGAAGTTCACATTTTTGGCTGTCTGGCTGCCTGCTCCAAACACTAAAAACAGAATAGGGTCAAATAGTCTGGAAACATAAATATTATTCCATGCCCTCTATTTATCCAGATGTGGAAATGACTGAAATCAAATTCCATACTTTCCCACACGGAACCATGTAGAGGGGGTAAAGGAGGTTATCTAGAATAGAGCACTGGTGGACTCTGAAGTATAAGTGGTGTATAATTGTGATCGTAAGGTCGCATTTACTATGCGACCTATGGTCACAATTGCATCTCCCGTCCGTCCGTCCGTCCGTCCGTCCGTCCGTCCGTCCGTTCGTTAGTTAGTCACCCACGCCTCCATATATGGTCACGCCTCGTGATATCATGTCTCCATATATGGTCACGACTCGCAACATCAAGCCTCCATATATGGCCATCTCCATATATGAAGATCACTACACTGACCTCATGTAACCCTGGATAACCATACATGGAGAAGACTGGATCATCACCTAGATGACTTAGATGTCATCTAATAGAAGAGTTGCGATATTGAGGGGGCAGAAAACAGCCCGGTCACGTGGTTCATGTACTCGCGCGAGCCCATAGACTCCAATGCATTCCGTAAACTTCCGGTTATCCCCAAGCTCAATAGAAGAAGAGCCGCCATTGGACTGGCCCCATGAAGTGAACAGAGTTTGCGTAACTCTTTCTTACTCTATGGCTCTGGCCTGGGGTGACTACGGGGCTGATGTCACGATGACCTGGGGGCTTGCCTGGGGTGAGTGACGGGGATTTGAGTTAGATGACATGACAGAGTGACGGGAATTGTTGTGAGTGACGTGACAAAAACACAAGGTTTCATAGTTATCTGCGACCTTTGATCGCAATAAGTGCTAAGTGTAAGTATATGTTCCAGTTCCAGACTCACTTTATCAGCCATGAGAGCTGCCATGGCGCGTCCGGTCTCATGATAGTCCATGTCAGTCTTCCCAGGGCCCACCAGCATAAAGACAAAGCGAACAGGTACAGGGGCCTCTAGGGCAGAGTCCAGTACCGTGGCCTCCTTCAGACGCACAAACGCAACTGTAGGTTTCTCCAGGAAGTCCAGAGAACCTATTACAGAGAAACATGCATTTCATACATAGACACCCAGGCACATGTGCATAAATACAAACACACACACGGACACACACACACACACACACACACACACACACACACACACACACACACACACACACACACACACACACACACACACACACACACACACACACACACACACACACACACACACACACACACACACACACACACACACACACAAACACAGCAGAAATATAGCTCTAAACAACCACTCACCTACTAGAACCATAGAAGCTTCTACACTGTCAGATTCATCCCTCTAAAGGAAAACAGATATACAGTATGTATCAGTATCATCACACAGTAGTTTATTTAGCAGTATATTTAGTAAAAACAGACAGTATACCATAATCAGTATTTCAAGACAAAACATACATTTTCATATTTTAAACTGTGTTAACTAATGAAATACTTACTTGAACATTATGGTTGCCATGAATGACAAATATAATGTTTCCAAACTTTCAGCAGTGCACTTTGGAAATGAATAAGATCCACTGTATCCCATGAATTAGCATTTATTAATACATTTATAAATGAATTATTATGTATACTTACTATACTATATGCATCTATATCTAATGTCCATTTGAATACAAGAGAACACAAGTTGAATACTTGCTTGTTTAAATCTTAAGGGAACATTTTCAATCCTACAATTCTCTCAACTAGTACCCAAATGATAGGCTGATGTCAACTCCATCAATTACACTATCGTGAAAGTGGTTGATAACATCAGTGGGAACCAAAATACACACCCTCTCTTTGACGGAAAACTTCTGCATCTCCGTGCCATTGGTCAGGGCTTGGCTCTCTGGATCACTTGACTGGCTGGAGGGAGAGAGAGTTAATTACAATATTGATTAGCGTGATATAAAGGGGTGGGGAGAACTGCTAAAACACTTAAACCCTAATTTGTTGACTGGGGCTCTGTACTTGGTCCCGTCTTGTTTTCCCTCTACACCATTTTCTTTGCTGAGACTAGCACTACTGTATCTACAAGCTCACAATGCATTGCAACACGATGCGCTGTGAACCTGTGGATCTACAACTTCTGGCGAATGTTCACCTATTATGACATGATGCCCAGAATAGGTACGCTAGGGTTGTGTTTGTTAGGCTTTCAGCAACAAGTGTCAACCCATGTGTCGCACAACAAAAGTGATTTCAAATCACATCAACACATGTGTCACGGAACTGAAGACCTCTGCTGACAGTGTCATGTACAGTAAAGCTGTACTGAAGACTACATCTACTTCCTTGTTTACAGTATCATTCGAGAGACACGTTGTGCGACAGTCAACACTCATTTGGCATTTACATATTTCCAACTCAGTACAAAAACCTACTATTTAAGTGAACACTGAACAGATTTATTACTGATTACTGTATGTATCATCTAAATGCCTAAAATGTGAATGACAGGGAAAATTTGGGTCACTGGTGGGAGATCATACCTGCGGTTCTGAAGTAATGATCTTAGCACGCCCTCCCGGTCTGTCGGTCTTATCTCCTTCTTGTTGACCAACTCGTCCACCATCTTCTCCGCGATGTTGGCCAGGCTCTTCTGCTCGCAGTCAAACAACACTACACCTGGACATGTGTATGGCCACAAACCCAATGAAGAAAAAGGGCCAAAGGTCAGATAGGAACAGCAAAGTTTGATTTATTCTTAAATTTGCATGCCGAATAATGACAGTTTGTAGATATGCTATGTTCAGCGTATGACACTGTGCAAAATGAAGTATTATGAAGCCCTTAAAGGAGCACTTTACTCTTCAATCTTATCTTCATATAGTTCGTCCTCACTAATGATCATAAGATGGCACAAGTTCTGTCTACTCACTCTGTGTCTCATTGGTGGGCTATGGACAGCTATGGACCAATCAAATATAGCTTTTCTCTTCCTGGAAAGTTAGCTGAAATAGAAGCCATCAAGCCAGTGTTCTTGCTTCATACATAAATCTCAAATCCTATTTGAAATGACCAAATCTGCCTACCAATGATGTCACTTGTAGGCAGGCTTCTGAACTGTGCAGAGCCCTCCTCTGAGACACAGAGCAAGTAGAAACGAATGGTGCCATTTTATACAATAATGAGCATTTACTGAGGACCAATTATATGAACAGAATGTGCATCAAATGGGGGTCCGTAGGCTAATGCATATCAAACTGGGCGTACTTGAGGTTGAGAATCACTGTGCTAACCTGTGGTCATGGTGCGTCTGAGGTGGATGAGGCTCTTGAACGTAAGGTAGGAGATGTGTGACGGTCCCCAGGACCCGTCCTGGGGGTCGTAGTTCTCCTCGTAGCCCACCCATCGGCCCGTCTCCTGCCAGTAGCCCTGCTCGTTCTGGTCCTTCATCAGCTCGTTCAGCTCCACGTAAGCCTGAGGACAAAGCAGAACACAACGCGTTCTATACTCAACGGAACAGCCGGGGCAGGTGTCTCTATAACGATGGTGTCGCATCATCATGCCCCCAGTGAGTTGTCACCCAAAAGAGATGTTGACTGGTCAGGTCAGGGTACAAAAGATATTATAATAAAAAGTGGGGAAAAAGCAGTGCTTCGGACTACCACAACCTGGCCTTTGGGGACATTTTGCGTGCATAATGAAATAACATGTCGTATCCCTTCGCGCCGTTGTCCTTTCACCTAGCTTCATCGTCTCATTCAATGTGGCATGGAGAGGTGACAGACACGGTATCTACAAGGTAAACACAGTGTCTGTCTCTGACGGACGCCTGACTGGCTCTGTGCCGCGCTCTGCTGCTCGTTTCCGATATGGAGATGAATGATGGCTCTCAACATGCCATGTTTGGACTGTCAATAGATGTAGCGTGCCTGGATTGTGCGTACATGAGTTTGTACGTGTTTGTGTGCAGAGAGGCGGGCATTTCAAAAATAGATGTATGTAATGATGTAATGTAATATATCTGCTGTATGTTGTACGTGTATGTGTCATGTGTGTATTTGTGTTTGTAACGCACATGCACATGTCTGTATGTTTGTGGATACATGTGTGCTTAGTCGTATACAGTATGTGACAGAATCGAGGAGATTATAGGGGATGACAACAGAGAATGCTAGACTGAAACAATGTCTATCGTGGTACAAGTTTTCAATGTGGGGGCTGCCAGGGGGAACCAATTGGAACGGAAACAAAAATACATATATACGCATGCGTGCGTGCGCGCGTGCGTGCGTGCGTGCGTGCGTGCGTGCGTGCGTGCGTGCGTGCGTGCGTGCGTGCGTGCGTGCGTGCGTGCGTGCGTGCGTGCGTGCGTGCGTGCGTGCGTGCCACTTACCTGATCGTCTCCTCTGGGGTTGGCGTTGGTGTTAACGTTCCAAGCAGCTGGACCGCATGTAATGGACCAAGTTAAAAAGTTATATTTTGTAACATGTACAACAATAAATCTGTCAAATTGTTCCTGTCTGATAAAAGATTAAGCAAGATAATTTGGAAAATCTATTAATACTATTTTGTTTCTCTATGCCCATGAACTACTGAGGTTGATTATTATCTCAGAATGTGCTTTGAATAACTTTGATGGGTCATTTCTGGGATTTAACAATCAAATGTAACAATCACTAACCATTACAAGTATAACATTGTCTTCAATGTGTGCCACAGGAGTGTGTGTGTGTGTGTGTGTGTGTGTGTGTGTGTGTGTGTGTGTGCGTGTGCGTGTGCGTGTGCGTGTGCGCGTGTCTTAGGCTGCACAGTGACACTTGGTGGTGAAAACCAACGAAACGCTATTTTCGTGCTCGGAAACAGCCAGCCATGAAGCCAGCCAGCGACCTTTCGTGCTCGGACACAGCCAGCCAACCAGGGACCCAGGGACACACATAGTCTATAGGAGTGGTTGCACCACTCAAAACGTGTGAAGAATACAACTATACAATATTTTACTATATCAGTAGACTGGGTTCCAGCCTGATTCGCTGCTTTCCGCGGATCTGAAAATGTCATGTCAAAATGAGTTGTGAAGTGACATTTTCAGATCTGCAGAACACAGCGAATCAGGCTGGAACCCAGGCTACTATATATATCAGTACTTATTTTGTGTGCACTCATTCCCCATACAGAGGCATTTATGACACGCCTGGTTCAAACATACATACATACATACATACATACATACATACATACATACATACATACATACATACATACATACATACATACATACATACATACATACATACACATATAATTAAGTAATGTTGTTTGTCAACTTTTATGTGCATTTTGTATGAATACAGTTATCAGCTTTGAGATTTTGCCTTGCCCTTTGGTGTGCCTTGGACACGCACATTTTGAAAACCACTGTGCCAATCAATGCTATGTCTATGTTACGATAGTGGCAAATTAATAGCCACTACAGGACACCCCCCCCCCCCTCTCTCTGTCTTCTTTGCTATGTCTTATCAGAACATCTACATCTTAGAATGGACATGCAGGACCACTGAAGTTGTCTCTGACAACATCATTAATTATTTCCAAAACACAGCCTGGAGGCCAGGTCGAAGAGACGGATTAGTATGACTCTGTGTGTTCGTGTGTGTGTGTATGTGTGTGTGTGTGTGTGTGTGTGTGTGTGTGTGTGTGTGTGTGTGTGTGTGTGTGTGTGTGTGTGTGTGTGTGTGTGTGTGTGTGTATCTACACATCATCCTTTTAGCATAACCTTTGACTCTACTACCTGTACTGTTAACATTCATGTTAGAAACTATTTAATCGGTCAATCAATCAATCAATCAATCAATCAATCAATCAATCAATATGATGCAGCACAATATGATAGTTTCAAACGATTGCAATTTTCTTGCACAGTATTAGAAGTTGTTGCTTCATTGTTTGTTGTTCATTATAATTAAGTATGAGACACATGTTATGTGTAACCTTAAACACATGACATATTTGCACCTGACCATGTAGGCTATATTGTCAGGCATTGTCAGGCCATCTTTCAACTTTTTGTTTTGTTCTAAATTATTGCCCTACTAATATTTTCACCCGACAATGTGAAGTGTTCATTAATGTGCACTGTCCCTGGCAAATAAACAAAAAGTATAACATAGCATTCTGTTGTGGCAGTTATACCAGCACTCATTACATGATAATAACATTTAGTAGAACAGTTTCTTACATAGTTACATGTGCCTCTCTATTGCTATGCCATTCCCATCAGAAAAGGGGATACTTACCTGCAACAGACAGCAGCAGCTAAGCCAGAAGCACTGACGAATGATTGACACCACAGTGCCAAAGAAGAGTGACTTTATAAACGCCGCCTCTTCAGAATGGGATGTGTGTACTGTATGCATGCTGTCTGATGATGGGTGGGACCACAACACATGCATACATGTGCACGTACGCGTGCACAGACACATACCAATGTGCACACATGAACTTTAAACACCAAAATAATAATAACACCAAGCATAAAATTCACATAAAATGTATGTATAAATAAAGTCAGAGTGTGCCAAGGTTGGCCTCCGGCTGAATGCCAAGACAACTGAAGTTATCACCTATAACATCCCATCCCACCTCTGACAACAACAGGAGGCACTGCTCTGAAGGAAGTCAAGGACTTCAAGTACCTGGTCTCATGGGTCAATTCAACGGAACAAGATCTTAAAGTGAGGAAGGCATGGAGCTCCAACCTCCGCCTTCAAACCAAATTCAGCTTCTATTATGCAATGGTAGAGTCTGTTCTCCTATACGGCAGTGAATGCTGGACCCTGAAGCCAACCCTGCAGAAGTCTCTAGATGGGTGCTACACCAGAATTCCAGAAAGTGTGCAGTACTTAACATCAGCAATAGTACACATGTTACCAACAAGAATCTGTATGATGGAATGCCAAGGGTGAGCCAGAAAATAGCAGTCAGGAGAATGAGACTAGCAGGACACTGCCAAAGACACCAAGAGCTACCTGCAGGCAAACTAGTGCTGTGGAACCAACACACGGGCACCGGTCACGAGGACGTCCCACATTAACATGTGTGGATGTACTCAAGAAAGACGCAGGAGCGCAAAGGCCAGATGTATGGAGAGCCGGGATGACTGGAATTAAGCGACGATGGAGGGCTCGTCTGATGACGGCCTAGAGAATGCATATACATGCTCGCACACACGTACAGATACAGTAGTTACAAAAGACACACACACACACACACACACACACACACACACACACACACACACACACACACACACACACACACACACACACACACACACACACACACACACACACACACACACACACACACACACACACACAGCGTGCGCTCTGGCCTCACCCATAATATTGATAGTAAATACGTCGACTTGATATGGAGAGCAAGCCACATAGTGTCTAAGCCGTAGTGTCTAACCTGCATCTGATCCTATTTACTGTCTGTGTTTGGAGAACAACAGAGGCTAGGATTACACTCTCACCTTCAACATCGCCAGGATAGATGGTGAACTTTTGGAAGAAGCCGTCTCTCACTACTGCCTCCTCCTCCTCCTCCTCCTCCTCCTCCCTGCCTTCGCCACCTATCTGTCCACATGAAGGCCTGCAACAGGACATTGGATATTAGGCAGGCTTGTAAAGTAACTAAGTACATTTACTCAAGTACTGTACTTGAGGTGTTTTTTCCAGTTTTCAGTACTTTTACGTCTACTCCATTACATCTTATATAGGCAAATATTTCGACTTTTACTCTTTATTTGAAAACTTCAGTTACTAGTTACTTTTTATTAGTATTAAAAAACCATACATTAACAACTTTGTCCATTTAAATAGCCAATTTACAAGCTCACAATTCGCCGTGATGTGACGCGCTGAGCTTGTAGATCTGCTATTTGAAGCATGTCAAATATGCAATACAAATACATATCAGTTACTGAATAATTAGACATTTAGTAGAAAGAGTTAATGGACAAAAACGAATCAGAGAAGTAGAAGTGGAAAGTGTGGAGTGGCAACAACACTCCATAACCAATTATCTGGAACCCATCCACCACACATGACCATTTGTTTTGATTTGAACTCTTGTTTCAGGTTTTGTTGCCTCTATACCAGCTTGTCATCAACCTCCTTGAAACCCTCATGGAATAAAATCAGCAGTGATTCAAAGGGAAGCCTATATGTTTGCTTTACTGCAAAGGGTCATTAACCTTAGAACATGTAAACATACAGTATTTCAGACTGAAACTTTAACTGGAGAACCACTGGATAATCCATAATGGATATTATTTATATCACTTATATGGATGTTATCATGCTGATAATAATACAGTTTGATCTGACAATAGTTGTGTGAGACACAATTTGAACAATGTATGGTGTTACAATTACTGCTGAGTTACAATCAGTAATATTCATGTTTGGTGTCTCCCTTTCTTGAGCAGGGCCAAATTAGCCATTGGGCTAGTGGAAACTGGACCGCGGTACTGGTTTTGAGGCCCTGAAAGGGGCTCCTGGGGGCCTTCATTGGCCATTGAGCCATTTAGGCCTGACGTCAAAATAAAAAAAAGTATTCTGAAAGAATATATATTCAAAGATTTGTGCCGCATTTTCACGATTTTTCAAAAATAGCAGACCTACAAGCTATGAGCTTGTAGATCTGCTATTTTCCAATAGCTAAATACTGCTTAGTTAAAACACCCAAAATGGGTTCCCGTCCAGAATGGGTTAAATTTAGGTAAAAAAAGATGATAAAAAAAAGGTTAATCCATCCCTGTTATGTCCAAACTACAACGACAATGGTGGCATATCTAGCTGTCTGTTTCAAGTAAAAGTAACTATAGCTGTATTAACATTGTCAACCAATAGTTGTCATTCCCGGCTCCAGGGTCTAGATTTCTCAGTGGAAGAGTAGGGAGACCACCTCCAACCAGGTTGAGTATGTAAAAACACCCTCATGATCATATCACATCTTTAACAGCAATGAGAGGTTGTAAACCAACCCACTCTAACCCACACTACAGTCGAACAGTCACACAGTTCTCCATATTTTATATATATTCTTTGTACAAGCTAAAGTACTTGCCCACAAGTGACAAGATCAGCATCTCACTATGCAACAAGGAATTATACCAGAGCCACTTTGTCTGTTGCAAGCAAAGCGAATGTGAGTTTCAGTTTCGGTGGGCTGAGGTGTGGTGTGGGGTGGGGTGGGGTAGGTGGGGTTGGGTTGGGTTGGGTGAGATGGGGTGGGGAGGGGAGGGGGCTTTGCTGGGAACGGGTGGGGTGAGTGGGGGGTTTCTGATCTACGTATCATGAGACATTAACACATTGTTGTATTGTAATAACTATTTCATTCTACATATTTTGTACCGATTCTGTTTTTGGAATTATTCAAAATTGTGGGGGTGGATTTCTACCATTTTGGGCCAAAGTGATCTTTTTCTGATTAGCAAAATGTTCCTTGTGCATGTTTAATTGCTGGGTGCCAATTAGGGCTGCCAATCACTTAAGTGAATGGTTTATTATTAAGGCTTTGCTGTATATCAGTTCTGTGAACTTTAAACACAAAGTCGATGGGTGTTAGGTCAAATGCATTTAAAAAGCAATGTCCAGATGTGGGAACAAAAATCACTTTCTATGCACTTTTTCTTAGTCATGTGTGCATCAAAGAGAGAAAGTTGTCCCTGTGTTGACACAGCTACAAAAAGGGTATGCTGCAGCCATTAGCTGGAATGGAAGAACATATATTGTCACTTACCCTCTGAGAGGGATGTACAGGGAGGAGTCCTCATCCTCAATGACTGTACCATTGACTGTACCATTGCTCTGTGACAGACAGACAGACAGACAGACAGACAGACAGACAGACAGACAGACAGACAGACAGACAGACAGACAGACAAAAATAATATGTCAACAGTGTTGATTCACGGTTCAAGTAGATGAGTTTATATTTGCAGCTATTTGTGTTTTGAATTTCGCATCTGCATGAGCGAGTGTGTGTGTGTGTGTGTGTGTGTGTGTGTGTGTGTGTGTGTGTGTGTGTGTGTGTGTGTGTGTGTGTGTGTGTGTGTGTGTGTGTGTGTGTGTGTGTGTGTGCGTGCGTGCGTGCGTGCATGCATGCATGCATTCAAGGGTGGATAGAGTGAGTGAGCGGGTGTGTGAGTTTTACTCACAGCTCCGAACGAGAGGTCAGATGCCATCGACATGTGTATGTCCAATCTTTTGCTCTGTGTAGTTTGGCTTACTCAGCAACAGTACCACATAACCTGCAATACATGAACGCCATGACAGCAGGAGAAAGAGCAGCAATTCAAAGGTCAAACATTTCTTCTTGAAGTAGGAGTTTATTTATTATTATTATTATTATTATTTTAAAGCAGGCTCTCTTATCAGGGGGATCATCCTATATTGGGGCTCCAGTTCAATGCTCTGAGGCCTTACAAATGTTAAAGGGCCACTTCACCTTTTTTGCAACCAGATCGAACAAACAAACATATTTGTTTGTTTGTTTGGGAGACAAGAAACACTTTCCTGCAGCTTTTTATGTGTGTAATATGTGATTTTAGATATTTTAGTATTTCAAATGGCCAGTGATGTCATGGACACTGGTCTCACTTCCTTCCTGGACTACATGTTGTCTCAGTAAGACAGCCGTCTCCCTCTCCACAAGGTGGGGTGAATGCAGCAATTAAAGCATTATGGTCATTGTAGTAATCCAGCAGTGAGACCCGTGTCCATGACATCACAGACATGTTGAAATACTAAAATATCTAAAAACACAAATTACCCACATAAAAACCCCAGGAAAGTGTTTCTTGTCTCCCAAACATCATTAAAATACGATCTCTTGTAAAAGGGGTGAAGTGGCCCTTTAAGACCAGTGGTGATAAAAGTACAGTAAAGTGTCAATACTGCAATGTAGAACTATTCCGTTTAATTAAAAGTTTGGAATTCAAAATGTATACTTGAGTAAAAGTACAAAAGTATGGGCATCAAAATGTACTTAAAATACCACAAGTAGAAAGTACTCATTATGCAGAATGTCCCATTTCAAGTTTTCAAAATTTGAACATTTTGAAAACTTTGAAAACTTTCTTTAGAAAATAGCCGTTCTGCAAGCTCACAATGTGTCGCGAGTCACGATGCATTGTGAGCTTAGAAGTAAAAGTATTAGAATTAAAAGTATTGGAAATTGGAATTACTCACGTAAAGTACAAATACCTCAAAATTGTACAGTACTTCAGTAAATGTACTTAGTTACTTTCCACCACTGGTTAAGACACAGGCACATAAACACACACACGCACGTGCGTACACACGTATCTGTCCTCTGATGTCACAAGCTAAGCAATGGACAAATAAATTACACACGCGTGCCTTATAAACAGCTATAATATGGGAAACAAGTCTCCAGGACTTTTTTGTGTTACCCTTTTATCTCAAAATAAAACTATACCTCGTGCCGTTTCATTTCTGTCTAATAAAGAATTCAATCAATCAATAAGTATGTTTCTCAGGTTGTCATTAAAGTATAGAAGCCAATGATAATAATGGTCATAATTCTGTCAAATCATCAGTCATAAATGCATGTCTTAACTTCTATGATATAACATTCAATGCAAAAGAAAAGTCAATTTCCATGTGCAATGCCATTAACGTCCTCAATGTAAAATGTATTTTGTGCACATCACCTGTAAATCCTCGTCATTAACACAATCAATTATGTCATTAATGCATTATGCCATCCCTTGATCATTGGGAAAATCAATGATCCAATGAATCTAAAGAGATAAATTCATCTTACCTGTAGTAGTAGTATTCCTGATGTGGCGTCGCGCCAAAATGTCCCAATGATTCACTGTGTGTCGGGCGGAAGCTGCTCAGAGACTGAGATGCGGTGTACTGGACACCCACCCTGAGGTACCCCTCGCCGAAACCGAACATGGCCCATCCTGCCCTGACCGGGGGTCAGTGTGCTCAGGTGTCTCGTCACTGTGTCCAATAGGCACATATGCCAGGTTGAACTGATCCCAGACCAGGGACCATCAGCTGTAGAACCAGTAACGCATGGGTGGGAGGAGATAAACTCTGTCCAGGGGGGTGTCTGGGGATATCAGCCCTCCACATCTGGCTCACACAGCGGGCTATCCCATCGAAACATCACCCCCTCCCTAAACCCCCAGCCACACCCATCCAGGGGCCATAGGTAGACTCCCCTATTTACTTGTTTATGTTTTATGTGTTCTTAAAATAGACCACCGACGGTGCTCAGTTTAGCAAATGAGAGGGCCGAGACTGTGAAATAAGGGAGTGAAATAGAATATGACATTTTCATGGTTGTGACATAATATGACGAGTCATGGGGATTCCCTTTTCAAAGGGCCAGGTGAGAGTAGTTATTATGAAACACGGCACAGTACGTTGTGTATAAAAATCAACACATATATGCCATATGACAGTTATATACCTGTACCGGATCGGATCAGCATAGCAGTGCTGGTTGTGATGATTTGATTGCACACTGAATTGAAGGTGAAATACTGTATGTCTCTGTTTTGATCGCTAAAGAGACAAAGATGTCAAATCAAATTATTCTGAAGCTTTCGGTGTACTATGGTATAATGTTTTCATTGTTGTATAGGTCTAGTATGGTAGGCCTATGTCACCAATACATTTATGCTATTCAAAGAGTAGAATAATAGGCAACTCAATTTATACCGACCGGTAAAATCTTTAGATCAATGTTGTTTGCAAATATATCATTTTCTTTTAAGTCTTCAAATACCATAATACATAATACACAATTCACTTTCACCTCATATTCATTTAACAGTGTTCGATCCCACTCTTTTACAGTAACCACTTAAGCCATATACTACATCCGAATAGCAAGAATAGCCATACATATTATATTTTGGCTATTATGGGGGGCTGTGGCTGTGGCTGGGGCATATTCTCTCCTCCGCGTCATCAGTGCCCATACTCTAGGAGGGGTAGAGACCAGGACTACATGCAGTAGTCCTGGTCTCTATATTAACTAATATTAATTTAATTATTGATTCATAAATATCTTAATATGTGCTCCAACCAACAACCAGCAATACAAATACAAATACGTACAGATCCCATAGACTACGGGGACCGTTACTGCAACAAAAGATCCAATTGCCCATGGCAAAAATGCAAATAAAAAGCTGCAGATTTTGGAAGAACCAGTTCCCTCACTCCCTGCATATCATTCCCTACCAGCCCAGTATTCGACTAGTATCCGCCCAGAGACTGGGAGATCGGGGTTTGAACAGTAGGATTGGCAACTCACGATCAAAGGCAGGGATTTGACACTGATATTTGAGCCCTAATGGGCACATCTCTGTTGTGTATGTTGTGTGCATGATACTTATTCAGACTTCCGCACACCCGGTTCAGTTTTATAGCAGGTGCGTATAGGTCCTGGCAGTACAGCAAACGTTATGAGGAAGGAGGAGAGACCCGCACACTGCCACTTACTGGTTCAAGAACTTTATTTTAAAGAGTCATATAGCAACGTTTCGGCCTTTCGGCCTTCTTCAGGCATAGTTTGAGAATAGGCTGACATTCATTAAATACACAACAGTAGGTTTAGACAACCAATCAAATTGTATATAGTAATCATTCATCAGATAGCAGCTGTGAGGAACCTTCATGTGACTCAAAGGTGCAGTACTTCTGTAGAACATTCCTAGTATATTATTGAAAGTCACCAATTACAATAATACAGGGAATAATATATAAGTCATGCCATAATACATAAGGAAATCAACATGCAATTAATTAATAAGTAAATAAATGTCAAAAAAGGTCCATACTCAAACAAGAGTGGACATAATGGATAGAAAAGAAGACACATGGTACTTTTAGTACCCCACTGGACATGAAGTTCAAATCAATGATATAATAAATACAGTTTATGGATTACAGCATAACATTTAATAATAGCTCATCATTCAACCCTTTCGGGTAGAGGGTTTGCAATGTGTGTATCCAGTACGCTTCGCGTTGTTTGAGCAGGACATCATGGTTACCACCTCTGGCTGGTAGTTTGACTTGTTCTATACCAATAAAGCGAAAAGTGGAGATGTCATGTTTAAGATCATTGAAATGAATGGCAACAGGATATTCACGGTCATTTCTTCGAATAGAGCTCTTATGTTCGCTCATTCTCTGTTTTAACTGTCTAGTAGTTTTCCCAATATATGCTAAACCACAAGGACATTTGATCATGTATACCACATGGGTTGAGACACAAGTTATAATGCTGTTAATCTTGAACTTCTTGCCAGTATGGGGGTGATTAAAAGAGGACGTCTTGTGTGTATTGCCACACTGGGCACAATGGCCACATGGATAATTGCCCTGTGGCAGAGCACTCAATAAGGTCTGTCTAAGTGAAACCTTAGGGGACTGAAAGTCAGAATGTACAAGTTGGTCTTTTAAATTTTTTCCTCGTTTAAAAGAAAACAAGGGAGGGTACTTAAATAATGCCAATAATTCAGGGTCAGAGGTTAAAATGTGCCAGTGCTTTTTGAACATAGCCTTTATCTCACGAGAGTGAGGAGAATATGTGGTGACACATGTTACCGAAAACTTTTTTTCTTTTCTCTTTGTTTTTGTCAACAGTTCTGTACGGGGCTTCTGTAGAGCCAATGTATATGCTTTCTCAACGTTTTCAATGGCATGCCCTCTTTGGGTAAACTTGACTTTCATCTCTGACGATTTGTCAATAAAATCCTCAGTGGAGGAACAAACACGTCTCAGTCTATAAAACTGACTAATGGGCAGGGACTTGATGAGAGCAGGGGGGTGATTGCTAGTGGCCAATAATAGAGTATTTCGATCAGTTTCTTTCTGATATAGGGTGGTCGACAGATTGCCATCATTTAACTTTATCCACATATCTAGAAAGTGTACCCGGGACTGACTACATTCCATAGTGAACTTTAGATTAGAGTCAAAACTATTTAATAATGTTACAAAGTGTTGGACTTCATCTGAATTACCTTTAAATACACAGAAAATGTCATCAATGTATCGATACCATTTAATAATGTTTTGTTGGTATATGTTCTTTGTAGAGTCATAAACACACTTTTCCTCAAAATGCCCCATAAACAGGTTAGCAAAATTAGGTGCAAAAATTGAACCCATAGATGTACCAGATACTTGCAAATAAAATTCATTGTCAAAACTAAAGTAGTTGTACTTCAAGACATATGAAGCTAAATCAATGATGAATTCATCAGGTGGTATAGCTGGGTGGTCTCGACTAGACAGATAATACTTTAGAGCTTCCAGACCAGCATCATGTGCTATGTTAGTATATAGGCTAGTGACGTCTAGGGTGAGTAACCAAATGTCCTCGGGTAAATCAGAAATGTTGGTAATAAAATCAGTAGAGTCCCTAATGTATGAAGGTAATTTGTGAACCAAGGGTTTAATAAAACAATCTACATATTCTGACAAAGGAGATAAAAGGGAATTTATCTGTGCCACAATTGGTCGTCCAGGTGGATCAATCATTGTTTTGTGAATCTTTGGAAGGGTGTAAAACACAGGTCGGACTGGATGTTTGTTATACAAAAAGTCAAATTCAGATTGTGAGATGAGACCATTGATTCTGGCATTCTCTAAAAAGATGAATATCTCACGTTGAAATGATACTGTGGGATCACGTTTTAACCTTTTATAGAACTTTTTATCTGCCAGTTGAGACAAAATCTCTAGTCGATATTTATGAGTATCCTGAACCACTAAACCACCGCCTTTATCTGCGGGTTTGAACACTAGGTCCTTATCATCAAGCAACTCCACAAGGGCTTTCTTCTCACTTTGGGACAGATTACTAGACACTCGAATAGGTTGATCATTAACTTTTAAAACATCCTGTTCTACGAGTCTACAAAAAGTATTAATAGAATGATTAGAAACATTCGGGCAAAATGTGCTCTTAGGTTTAAAATGATTCGCAGCCAAAGCTCCACTAGACGTGGGAGTTTGAGAAAAAATGTTTCAATTTGATTTGGCGAAAACATTTAAAAAGGTCTACCTTGAGGCCAAACGAGTTGACCCCACTAGAGTTTGATACAAAGGACAATCCTTTTGATAACACTGAAACTTGGTCATTCGACAGTTCCTTTGTTGATATATTTATTACCGTCTCTTGGAGTGACTGCGTGTCCAGGGACGGTGCCCTTTTCCTGGAGGCGCGCTTGCCCCGTCTGCATCTTTTTTTCTTGGGTGGTGGGCTGTCTTTCGTTGTCCTAAAAAAGGACGGGGTGGGATACTAGAGTCACTCTCTCTGTCCGTCGTGTGCATGATACTGGAATGTGGTCTGTACAGCAAGAGATTATTTTGAGAACATTCTGGTAAACATTACTTTGGGTGTGGCTCTATTAAGGGTATTAAGGTAATGTGCTACCACGCTCTGTGACTGGTTCTATACAATGAACAAGTTGTTTTGGCACACATTGGACATGGCAATTGTCACCACCTTGCCTTTGGTGTTGAGTGACTTGTGAACAATGAATGTTAACATTAAATCATTTTTAAAAGCCATTGAATATTCTTACAGGACACCGCAACATCCTGCGTTAATCTACACTTTCTACAGTAGTTTTTCTTTTTTTTTAAGAGTGTACAAATAGAAGCATTTTTTTTGCACAGTTCAATTAAAACGTGAAGTGTAAGGGACTGTTGGGAATGCATGCCCCTTCGTTATGCAACACACGTTACACCTGGTTGTACCCAATGTCAAGAGTATCCGTTGTACCAATTTGTCAGTATTAAGTACAGCTTGGAGGTCAGTCTATGATGTCAGCTTATTAAATCATCTGTTGGCTCTATTTTTGTGTGACACTGATATACGACACAGTATAAAACAGGGCTTAAGTGGATAGATTGAGCCTGTGCTGCATGGGCCCATGCAGAGTGGATGGTCCTGTGCTGTGAATGTTGTTTCCTCTGTACAGAGAGGACAGAGCAGTGTGTTATCACTGCTATAATGGAAACTGTTAGTGAGCTATCAGTGAGCTCCACGTGCTTCTCCCTTCACACAACACTATCTGGATTGAAACAGAGACATAGAAGACTGAAAGCAGGTCTATAACCTGTGTGTGTGTGTGTGTGTGTGTGTGTGTGTGTGTGTGTGTGTGTGTGCGTGCGTGCAAATGTGCGTGCGTGCGTGCAAACGTGCATGTGTGTGCGTGCAAACGTGCATGTGTGCTTGTGCACACATGTTGCTCGGTTTATATCTGTGTTTATCATATCAAAGTAGCAAAGTGGTTCTTAGCCACATGAAGCCTAGCGTCACTATTATGGGCGTGTCATAACAGGCGAACATTCTGCAAAAATAGCAAATCTATACTCTCACAACAGATCAAGGAAAGATGCATTGGGAGCTTGTAGATCAGAGATTTGGTGTTGAAGGAAAAAGGAAGGGGAGCCAAGTACAGACCCCTGGAGGACCCAGTATATTAGCCTGGCATTGGGCAGACACATAGGCCTACTGTACCATAGATTCACTGACGCCTCCTTGTCAGTGAATCCACGGTATGTGTCTGGCCAAACGCCAAAGCCAGGCTACCAGTATATAGGGTGGTTAAAGGATAGTTTTTGTATGTGTGCACCCTGGGGTTTTTCAACTTATGGCTCACTTATCATTTATGTAAACCAGTGATGTGACAAATACATCTGATAATGATTGTGGTTCTAAAAGTTCCAAAATTGTAAAAATAGACTATCAACAAGCGACAATTATGAAAGTGAATAACATTTATAATTTCAGTTCACACAGATTCCCTTAGATGTAACCCGCAAGGCACAAGAAAGAGGGGAAGGCCAAAGAACACCTTGCGCAGGGACCAGACATCAAGCAGTGTGGACTGACATGGAAACAGCTGGAAAAGAAGGCCCAGGATAGAGGACTCTGGCGGACTGTAGTCAACGGCCTGAAATGAAATGAAATGAAATCTATATTTACCCAGGGTATCTGGGCTAAGCTCAAGAACTTGTTTCCAGCCAGGCCCTGCTCATAGAACACATTTCATCGTAGTGGTTCAATGCCTTGTTCAAGGGCACTTCAGCGGTGGTAATTTTAACGTGTCGGACGGCTGATTCGAACTAGGAACCTTCCGGTATCAAGACCGCGCCGCTATCCGTTCGGCCACCGCTGCCGCTAGAAAAGGAGCGATAGGCGTAAAAGTAAGTAAGTCACACAGATTCGCAGAAAAGGTCGAGCAGGGAGTAAAAGCTATGAGAATTCAGAGAAAACTATATTTTCATCATGGTGTCTTAGTGTCTGTCAGCTACTACAAAATTGAGACAATTCCATCCTGACTCATGTTACGATTAATCCTTGGGGGCAAATTCACCTCAAACATGAGGCTTTGAAGCCAAATCCCACACTTCTGGCTGGGTCCATGAATGGAATGTGATAACCTGTAAGAGAAGATGAAAGTCTCTTTACAAAGTAGCAGGACAGAATCGGTGGCAGTTAAAAGGAAAATGAGGAGGCCCAATGTACAGAACAATCACTATCTTGAAACACAAGGGGTAAAAATTACAATGCTAATCAGCCATGAGAGAACAAGACAGCAGGGGGCAGCATTGTACTTTTCTTATTAGTAGCATTGTGGGAGATCCACCTGCTGGCTTCATGTCCTGTGTTTTTCTCCCCCCCTAGTGCCGAAAAATAAAACTTCTGGGAACTCGGATTACATGTCATGTAAAAAAGAAATGGTATTTACCGTATTTCTGATTATCATTGATTCTGATTCTCTGTCCCTCATTATTCCAATTAGTTCAGGACTGTTGATGACTTTCTGGGACATTGTGTTTTCCTTCATAAAACATGAAAACCATATAAAATACATATGTTTTTACTAAAGCTAAATGAACTGCAGACTTGTTCTAACGTTCTAATCTGTACTAACAAAAAAAAGTGTTTTGATTAAATGAAATGCCAATTCGCATGCTCATGCTTGGTCTTGCTCAATGAACCATCCTGCATCCTGGTGTGTGTGTGTGTGTGTGTGTGTGTGTGCGCGCGCGCGGGCGTGCGTGCGTGCGTGCATGAAAGTGTGAAAATGTGAAATCAATTTCTGTACAATATGTGTACACAAGTATACATATTTGTTTGAATCTCTGAGCATGCACAACAGTCTGAATACGTGTCTGTGTAGTATGATGGGGTTTCACTTGTGGTTGTGTGTTCATGTGTTTGCCCCATATCTGTCTACGCACCAGCATCAGGGTTGCCATGCCCGCTTATTATAAGTAACTTTGGGCTTGTTCTTCTGTAAAGTTACGGTACGTTAATATTGGTAGTTGCGGGTTGCATTTTTTGGGGGGCTTGTTTCTAAAGTGTAGTTGCTTATTTGGGCTTGCTTAAGTTCCTAATGTTATATAAATCAGCAGACCGCCATCTGAAAATATGTCGTGCCAGGAACCCCCGTACCAGATTTGTGTTGTTGTGTTTGAAAATAGCAGATCTACAATAGCAGATCGGCTAATAACTGATAAGCCCATATATATATGTGTGACCAGATTTGACTGAGAGCGTGCGACCGTGCAACCTCCAGCTTTTCACCAGAGGAGAAACTGAATTTATTTATTTTGATCCAAAATGGGTTAATAGCACAGGCAGCCTCTTCACATAATTAGAGCATGTCTGAAATATAAAAATATAAGAAGAGAAATACATGCTTAAACATGTAGCTAGGTGTAATAGAGACCACAGAAGTGAACCTTTCAAGCCTGTTTCCTCAACTCGCTGTTTTCTGCAAGACATTACTCTATAAGGCATTACTCTATTATACATTACTATATAAGCCATATCTCCAAAACTGGTGTGTTTTTGTAGAATGGTTGCTTATTTCTCTCTCAAAATCTGGCAACACTGCCCAGCATCCGTCTGTGCATAATGGCTTGCATTGAGCCTTGGGCTCATCAATGCCAACATGTCAAACTGAACTACGTCTGGCCACATCTGATCAATGCAAATGACTGTTCACCCCAAATAAGCCCCTTCATTGTCTGTCCTCGTTAGGGCAACACTACAAGTACTTGAAGTACAAAACAACACTTTTCTTCTCATTGATTCAGGGAAGAGAATCTTTTAAAACACACTCAAATGTGCATGTAAACTGATGTTCACACACACCCAGATGCAGACAGACAAGACAGACACACACAAACACGCAGCCACACATCCTTGGCTGCTGATATTCACATAAGAGATATGTATTGTTGTATAGCTCACACAAGAAATGAAAAGGAGGACTGGGTGAGCTGTTATTGGTGGGTAAATAATGTAACTATTGGTTCCAGAGAATGAATGAAAGACAGACGGACCAACCGACAGAGCATCCATTGCGCAGTAGGCCTAGCCTATATCCCTTATAGGTGTGAGAGGTGGTGACTGTGAAACTAAGCTAACTATAAGTGTGGCCCATTTAATGCCTAATCTAATTGATCTTTAAGCTAACAACAGGTTGCATCAGCTTAACCTACTTAACTTCTTCACTTTCTGTGGGCAGATTTGGAAATCAGACACTGCTTAGTAAGACAAAGTGGCAGTTAGCCGACCCGTGCACTCAGATCCACACACATACATGACAGAAATATAGACAAAGTGACTGGCAGAGGTGGACTGGTCACACACACACACACACACACACACACACACACACACACACACACACACACACACACACACACACACACACACACACACACACACACACACACACACACACACACACACACACACACACACACACACACACACACACACACACACACACACACACACACACGCACACACACACCATCTGTCATCATTGAATGAACAGGGAAACGGAGGTCCAGGAAACATCCACTGTCCCATCTCAGGTTCCAAACGATACAACACTCTGTTGCAGGTGGCCAGCCCTAAGGACAAAGTGTGTGTGCGTGTGTGTGTGTGTGTGTGTGTGTGTGTGTGTGTGTGTGTGTGTGTGTGTGTGTGTGCGCGTGCGCCGCGCAGTAAAGCAGGTCTACCTGCCTCTGTGCTGTATGTGTCTTGGTAGTATACTGTATTATAAATATTCTTGTTGGAGTGTAATTCCATGCAAGCATATTTTTATGACAGGCACACGTCTCTCAGTGCCAGTATTGTTTCTGCTATAACAGAAATCGAGCTAGGTTTCTATTCTTCTCCCTCAGTCTGAAGTGGAGACCACCTGTCAATCATGTGACATGGGCAGCAATAGACTAGTACCGCTGCAGGCAATGTGATCCAACATCTTCTAGCTAGCTTCCCATCTAATGTACTGTAATAGATGGAAGGGGCATCGTATGACTGGGAGAAGAAAGCCCTTAGATTACTCTGAGAGCACTCACAGCAATAACTGACCTGAGAGTGATATCGTGCTGTCTACAAGGAAAACTTTCAAACTACACAACTTGCATCCTCATCGTTCGGCCTGCCTGCACTCATCCTAGTGCTGGGCGAAATGGACGAAATCTAACATTACCATATATATATATATATCTTTTTTACCAAATACCTCGATAATACGGTTGTAACAATAATATCCATGTTCTTTTAAATTTCTCAAAAAGAAAGAAAAATAGCGAAAATATAACGCGTCATGATACAATGCACTGTTTTTGAGCATAATTGACAAATTGTATAATGCACAATATAGTATACAGTATAGCACTACTATAAACCCAATTAAAGTGGTGATAAGTAGTAAGAGAGTTATTAACATTGATTATTTTACAGTGAATGTGAGGACTATAATAGCCTACTGTATAGCCAATAGCCATATTACATATCAACCAATATGCTTCATGTAGATAATTGATATTGGTTTAATTGTACTGCGGTCCATTTTGTACAGTATCTTGGCAAACTGGGGGTCAGCCAGATGGTCACAGTCCCCCTATCTTCCTATGGGACCCACACATCTGTGAGCTGTCCATCAACCCCTCTCTCTCCTTCTGTCCATCCCTCGCTCCATCGACCAGCTATGTGTGCCCCATTTTCTGCCAAATGTTAAGTGAGGGGCAAAGGGTGGGATTATGACATGGGTTTTCAACAGATGGTCCGTGGACCACTGGTGGTCCGTGAAGGTATTGCATGTGGTCCCTGACCATGCATTTAGTAATGTAGGAAAGGGAAGATTTGTATTTTAATTTATTGTATTGACCACAAGTTGAGAAACAATGCAGTAAATGACATGGTGACATAATGAGTACCAGACGAAAAACAGTCTAAGTCCAAATTTCATTCTGACCCCTCCACGAAAAGGCCTCGTTGTCCTGAACCCTTATCTATCATTTATACATTATGGATCAATAGTGTGGACTTAGACTGTTTTTCGTCTGTGGCATTCTTGCTCGATCGATGTTGTCAGTTACTGGGAAGTCAGACGTCAAGAACTTCCACAGAAAAGGGAAGTGAGAATCTCATGGGAAAACTGTACCAGATTGCCTGGTTGAGTCACCATTATAAGGAAATGTGCCCATAATTAATTGCATGTGTCATGCTCGCTCATACATACAGTAAGTTACAATGAACAGCAACATGATTTTAATATGGAAGGTTAATTTTCCCCCCACACCACGCCCATATCCCCCGTCCCAACACAACAGTGGTCCCCAGGTTGATTCTCAGTCAGGGTGGTGGTCCCTGGTTCATAATCAGTTGAAAACCCCTGGATTATGATATACAAATAGATGTATACTGGCTCTGACCGACTCTTCTGATCTTCTGCTACATCATGATGAACCATCCACACTTCTTGGGTAATCTTGGACAGGTGTGCTTTCTGAACCCAAAGGAGAAGCAGCAATCAGTTTTTAAGCATCACATTATAACTGTTAAAACTCTCCCTTCTTTTAAAGCAAAGCTAATAAAATGAATATTTTAATTATATCTTATGTTCCTATTTTTCCGTTTCAGAAAGAAATTATGTTCCTTGTACTTTTGTACCTTTTGGCATTTGTATTCTTTCAGAACATAGGCCATTGATGAATTGTTTCCACCCTCGAACCGTCTTGGAGCAATCCTCTCCAGCTGTTTCCATATCAATCCCTTCTGAAATATACAACCGTGAGCCTAAAACAAGATCATATTGGACTTTGAGAAAATACGATTAATTCATAGTGCTCCAATGAGTGGTCAGTGAAGTCAGGAGACCTGGGAAAAGGTGAGGTTTCAGAGATGATTTGACATTTCAAAATGCATTTTAACCCCTTTTGGTGTTTTAAGCATTATTTTAAACTTTAGCTAGGCCTATTGAAGAATAGCAGATCTACAAGCTCATAGCGCGGCACAGTCGGCACCGAGTGCCGCACTACGAGCTGATAGATCTGCTATTTTTGAAAAACAGTGAAAATGTGGCGCAAATCTTTGACTATATATTCTTTCAGAGCAAACGTTTTAACTCAAATTTGCTTCTGGGTGGTCCGTCCCTGGAACAACATATTTTCAGATGGGGGTCCGCGGCCAAATACAGATAATTCTGGGGGTCCTTCCATCCATTCATCCATCTTCAACCGATTATCCGTAGTCTGTCTACGGGGTCTCCTCCCAGTGGGACGTGCCTTGAGGACCTCCCTAGTCATTACTTGTATTCGCAACCTAATTCTTTCGGTCATGACCCATACCATAGGTGCGAATAGGAACGAACATTGCTCGGTAGACAGAGAGGTCCTTGACATGAAAAAAGCTGAGCACCACTGACATAGAAACATAGGTTTTTCAGAAAACTGTCAGGATTCATGGTGCGTTCAGACGGGCAGATGAAACGATGCAAAAACGTGTTGTGAGTTGACTTGGAGCAGTTACAGTATACATCATTTCGTCTTTGCAACGTCACGTCACTGGCCTCCATTGACAATGAATGGTAGACTGCATTGTTTCATCTGCCCGTGTGAACACAACATTAGAAGCAATTTTTGTAGAATCGGCCTCAGGTTTAAATGGGTTAAATTTGGAAATTATTCAGTTATTTTCTGTTGGGTATAGGAAACTGTTGGTATTGTGTGCTGGCATCCTCAGGGTGTAAAACAAGGTCAGTTATACACCATGGGAGAGAGGATACCGGTAGCTATTCAACCTTTCAACGAACAGAAAGTAGACCGCAGACGCAGACTGGCTGATATCAGCCCCACTAGAAGTAAAGGGGCCAGACGGAGCTAAGGGCGAAGATTTATATTACACACTTAATGTATCTTGGCTGCAGTGGCTGAGACAGTGATGACACTGCATTGTAGGCTATCCCGCATGGAGAAGTTGTGGATAATTTTAGAAATCCGACTTTGGTCCTGCAAGTTAGGATGTTTTTTGTCTGACACATTGAGAAAACAGAAGCCCCATTTCCCTATAATCTCCCTCAGTCTATATCCAATATAGTGTCTCTAATGATAGAATAATTAAATAAACAAGCTATTGAACAGACCAGCAATGATGCTCATCTGAATCGGAAAGGGGAGCATGTGTCTTGTGTGTCACTCGATCTGTGTGTGTGTGTGTGTGTGTGTGTGTGTGTGTGTGTGTGTGTGTGTGTGTGTGTGTGTGTGTGTGTGTGTGTGTGTGTGTGTGTGTGTGTGTGTGTGCGTGTGTGCGTGTGTGTTATTATTAATCACGTTTGTGCGTGTTCTTCATGGGAGTGGGCGTGGAGGAGAGGAACTCGTTTCCTTAGCCCTGAGAGACGTTGAGAGGCAACGCGGTGTCATATATGAGACGAGTCCAGAGGAGAGCATCAACTCAGAGCTCCGTGCGTCCTTTTTCCTTTTTCGCTCCGCGCTCCGAGCAGAGCTGCTGTTGCGCGCACAAGTCAAGTCCAGTAGTCCAAATGCGTGAATCTCAGCGAGTCAGCGATCTGTTTTGAGAGAGGATATTATTCTCCTGTGACTCGAAAAACGGACAGAGCTATTTCAATCTCAGAGACACGCAGTTTTAAGAAGTTTTTAGTTGAAGGCTTTTACTTTGCCGGCGAAAAAGAGGGATACAAATATGCAGCGATGACAACTGAGTCTATTTGCCCTCGAAATAAATAAGTCCCGCAAATTCTCGTTATTTCGTCGGTTCGTTGGCCTCCTGGGAATAATTGGGAGATGCAAAAGAGAAACGGGATGAAGTCCCTTTTCATAACAGTGTTACTTGGAGCGGTGAGTAGGCTATCCTTCTGTGCAATTTTCTAAACACCTGACCTCTTTGAATATTTCTGATAGTTGTTTATGAAACTCGGGACGACCTATATAACGATTCCAGAGGTGCCGAGTACTTCCGAGCTACACCTGCGCCTTTGCGCGTTCAGCCAGCCAGAGCGGAGCAATATCCTGACCTGACAAACTGTGATTTTGCGAGAAAGTTTGAGGTGTTCAGTTCCATGGATTCCTTCGTGATTCGACGTTGGGGTGAAACTTTAAAAGAACCACACGCGCAACGAGAGTAGCGCCTAGTCTATATATATAAGCCAAATAGCCAATAAAGCAGAAATGATTACTGTTGTAAAACAAAATGTTTGACTGAGGAACTGTAACACCCGTTTGCACTTGTCTTAGCCACAGCACGGGTTTCATAATGCATATCCTGCCTATACTTACCTATGCAGCAGACAGAACGTTTCCATAGCTGCATATTGCTCAGTCCGCAGTAGTTCCACCCTTCATGTGAACCCACTGACAACGGTGAACGGGCAATAACAATGCCACAGTGGCCTACATGCAAGAGGTCAGACATATAGGCCTTGGTATATATGATTCTAAGTAATTCAACTAATAACAAATTACTATTACCATCACATTTGGTATACTTGAATGCAAATATTGTATATCTGATACCCTTTTTATTTCTTATTTTATCCAAATGTTGCAGGAACGTGCAACATGCTTCACATGCACACACATTCACATTTCTCACCCTGGGTACAGGTGTGAACGTCCACTCCAACCACAGTCTGATACTGTTGGCCACTGTGCAGTGCCTTGCTCAAGAGCACGTAAACAATGGGTTTTGAGGAGGTAGGGTTGATGCTCATGCACTTTGTTTAATCTTTAAGCCACCATTGCCTCTACGTGCCCTATGTAATTATATTTATAATTTATTTCACTATAGCCACAACTGGAGCCAAATGGAGCCTTACATTATGTTGCCTTACTGTCCTTACAGGTCCATTTTGTTCATACACTCAGAGTTAAAGTACAGTAACTGGGGATTTTTCAGTGTACAGTAGTTACAGGATCACAGGGAATCATAAATGGTGGTCATAGACCACCATTTAAAGCACATAATAAATAAATACACAAATAAGTAAATACATACACAAAAAAAGTTTAGAATCACTATACTGTACACATCAAGCAATGCATCACACAAGGCATGCATCCGATGCATCCGAGGACATGGGGTCACAGTCACACAAGAGAGCACAGAGCAGCAGAGATTTACTGTAATCATTATCATTGCGACTTTTCTTACACAATCCCATGTGGGCTGTATCTGGTCTGTCTTACGTTTGACAGCCTAGTCTGGGTCTTGGTTTTGGAACAGGCTGCATCACTGATACAGTTATATATGTGACAGCTGCACCCACTGATGGCTATGCAACCTCTGCTGCCTCAGCACTGAGCACATGCAATATTTATACAGCCCGAAACCCCCCCTTCTTTCTCATCCATGCACCTCTCACCCGCACGCGCGCGTGTACACACACACACACACACACACACACACACACGCACACACGCACACACACACACACCCCTTTCACACCCTCGTTTGGTCTCTTTCTCACTTTCTACAGTATCTCTTCTATCTATGCACCCCCCCCCCCTTCTACTTTATAGGGGACGATGAGTCAGCTTTAGGTTGGGATGCTCTTTATTCTACTGTCATTGTCACAAGCGTTCCCACAGCAGTTCAGGAGCCATTCCTGAACAGTAGTCTTTAAATGAAGCCCAGCTTTGGTGGTTGGCTGCGGCAGTAGAACTAGAATGAAGCCTAATGGCTTTAACAAGCGCTGACAGCCGAGGTCCAGAGGTTAAGTGCATCCAACTGAAAAATGACTGAGCACTAGTAAGATCATGTGAAACCTCACATCATGTGCCCACATGTAATTCAGAATGGTCTGTGTGTGTGTGTGTGTGTGTGTGTGTGTGTGTGTGTGTGTGTGTGTGTGTGTGTGTGTGTGTGTGTGTGTGTGTGTGTATATATATGTGTGTGTGTGTGTGTGTGTGTGTGTGTGTGTGTGTGTACGTGTGGGGCGGGGGGTGCTTGCACACAGTGTGCTAATGTGGTGTGTTGAGGCATGTGTGGGCTGTTGTGTGGACTGGTTTGTAGATGACATGATAGGCAATTAAGGCAAGATTTATTTGTACTAGTGCCTTGCCCGTTCAGGGCATGGCCGCTGTTCGGAATCGGTGGCCCTTCGGGACGGGGCGTTTGTGGAGAACTGCTCATCCAATTGACTTAACAGATTCCTGGAATGTATAGATAGTGTAGGAGCCATATGAGGCATGTTGTTATTTTGTGATTTGATGACGTCGCTGCAGGGCTTGGTCAAGGCCAAGGTTGCTGAGGTATTTAACCAGGTCCCTAATCAGGCGCAAGTGTTGCTGATGGGAGAGGCAGACTGTGTTTTGACTGTGTTCAGGAGGGCTGGTTGTACGTCGTCACTATTTATTTTGCCTTATTTATTTATGCATGCTAAAGTTTTGGACAATAGCTACAGAGAATAAAGCATTTTTATTAGTTTTTATTTTTATTTGAGCACGTCTAAACTTTTCCGTCCGTGGGCAACCAGTAGTGTGAAGTATAGGACTTGACACTACAGAACAGATTGATACCCATTTGAAGGTGCTTCACATACATTTGAAGCCAAAAACGGCTTTAAAGTCATAAAACCAATATAGTCACCAACATTATCCCCTTATGATCATCAGAGTACAAATAATCTTGGCACTCCCATCTAAAAAAACAATTACAAGAATGATAAGTCGAGCCGCAACTTGCGTGTCAAGCATCATTTTCCTACCACGCTGTGCATAATTGCTTGAATCAAATTACCTCCTTATTCATCGACATGCACAACAACTTCATGGGCATTATGGAGGCACTTTGTTTTGGGCTTCTTCAGCCTCCAACACGTCTCGATGCTGCTCCCACACCCCAAGCAAAGGAATCAATAAGCTGCAGACTATTATGCAAACGAAGAAAGTGAACTATGATGCCAAGGTATTGGGGAGTTATTTCAAAAGTATTTTAACTCTGAGAGTTCCAATACAGGTCCACATGGACCTGCAAAGGGTCCATTTGGTTACATTTGTACACTTGTAAAGTTAAATGACCCAAATGTGGTTACATTTGTACACATTTACACACTTTTGTACAACCGGATCCTGAGTTCATGGACTCCTGGGCTTCTGGGCGCGAGACTGCCTCAGGGCCCCAATGTGAAGTAGCACAGTGTGAATTAATACAGGAATGACCCTGGCTGGCAGCATATCCAGTCATTGCGGTGTGTTGTCTGTTTAGTAAGCTACTACTACTTTTCAACAACAACTAATGTGGTTAATGTGGTCTACTGATGTGACATCAGTATAATGGGTTTTGGAACAGACGACATGAGTCAAAAACACATTAATTAATTATTATTTCATCATGTGGCAAGGGAAATGTACTTGTCTCATCAGCATCAATGATTAAAGGGATCTAGGAAAGTTATGACAAACCACAAATAATAAAGACTTCTCCAGCCAAAAAAAATAAAGAATTTAAGTCTCAGGCATACTACTGTATGTGAGTAGGCCTACTGTAGGCCTACATGACACATGAAAGTGCTGCCATCAGTATTTTAAGAGTCAGATAAATCATTTTTGCATTACTGTTTGCAGGTTTTTTTGCGCTTGATCAGGGCTCCTCTGACAGAACCAGGGTAAAAAGCCCAGAGCTTTGAGACACCTCAGGTGCTTGCCTGTCGACACAAAGGCACAAACAGTCTGTTGCTGGGGTGGTGTGTGTCCTTCATAATCATTTTAGCTCTCTTCAAACAGCTGCTGTCATGCAGGAACTGGTGTGCTCCCTGTGCTGCGCTCAGCTGAATGCGCCACTTTCCGCAGGGCTGCAGTCCTGGGAGGAGCTAGTTCCATAACAGACGGAAAAGGCCCCTGTCAGGATGCTCTGGGACGTAGCACAGTATAAGGAATTCAGGACCTTCTCTGAGACTTTGAATTGTCTTAAGATGCCTTTCTTTGCCACAGTCTCTTTCTTTGCGCTTTCCAAGTTAGAACCTCAGAGCAATGTGATGCAAGACTTGTGCGATCTAGCCAACACCAACTCGGGACTTCTGAATCGCTGCCCTTCACACTCTCCTATCTAGCATAATGTCAGTGATGTGCCCACACTGAGGTACTTGAAACGTCTCAGTGCTCACCCTCACCACTGGCGTCCCTTTGATCAAGAGGGGGATGTAGGACTTCTACAGGACTTCTCCTGTAGGACATCTCCTCGGTTGTCCTGGCTCCACTGCAACAGGTCTGCCACCTCGCTCAGGTAGGCTCTCTCGTCGCTGTTTGAGTCAAGTTGCTTCTGACCACACAGTAGTGGGTTTACATGCAGTACAGCACACAACCCTCTGTGGCTGTGAGGGTTTTACACATGTGAGTGCCCAGTCTGCCCACCCAGACCACCTCAGTCCACTAGTTTGATATCTAGCCTGGTGGGGACTATGGTGTTAAAGGCAGGACTGAAGACTAAATGACAGGAACATAACATCCTTCCCTGTTGTCGAGGTGGGAGAGGGTCAATTTTAAGCTTTTGAGCTTATTCCAGTGTGCGGACCTTATTTTCTTTTCTATCATTTACCTTGGGCCGGCAACTGTCGTTTAGTTAGTGGATGTGTGTACTCTATTGTATTTTTCAGTTTTTTTTAGGTGGGAGAGGGTGACATGCAGAACCTGCGAGATATAGTCATCATCTGTTCTGTTGGGATGTAGGCAACCTGCGTTGGTGCAAGGTGCTGGGGAGAGAGGAGCAGATATAATTTGAATAGTTCAAAGAGCGCTCAATGTGTCGATCGGCTAGTTGAAGAATTTTTAAATGTTTTTCAAAATAGTAAAAAATAAGTTTAGGGATAAAAGGGGTATGAAAGGCACTGACGAAAATAGGGCCCATAATCTTTAACTAGCGTCTCAAAGCACTTCATGACCACTGAGGCCAGCGCTACAGGGCGGTAGTCCTCCAGGCCAACTGGGGATGCAGTTTTGGGCATGGGGGCAACAGTGGACTTCTTGAAGCATGTGGGGAGCACAAACTGGGCCAGAGATCAATATGGTGGTGAACACTGGCACCAGGAGATCAGCACAGGTCTTGATGACCCGTCCGGACTTGCCGGACGATTTCCTGATGCTCACCCCTATGCACATCACTGTGTTGAGGTGCTGGGTTGGAAAGTGACATACATAATAAGCCAACCTGCACACTCATCTGATCCAATGTAATGTATTGACAACATTTCAAGCCAAGGCTATTCATCGGGTCAAACCCGAAGAGCTGTAGATCAGCTATTAAAATCATTTCTGTGAACTCGCTGACGTCATTACCGGTGCTGCTATGTACATAGTCCAATTCAAGGCACTCAAGGCACCCTGCCGAGAAAGTTCTGCCTCCGCGCTCCAATACCTATTACTCACTTGGTAAGGTGTGTCTGCCAGAAAGTGAATGACAAGGAAAATAAACTGTATATATGAAGTGTATCATTGTCTCTAAGAAAGAGAATGACTAAGTAAAATAAACGGTACATATGAAGTGTATCATTGTCTGTTCATAGTCTCTTCATGTTGTAGTATTATCTACTGTACTGGACATTGATCAGCTAAAACAGCCAATGAATGGTATCACAACATATTATGTAAGATATTAGTTACTAGCATGGGGCATACTGATGTGAATAGTAATATTTCTTTAACACACACACACACACACACACACACACACACACACACACACACACACACACACACACACACACACACACACACACACACACACACACACACACACACACACACACACACACACACACACACACACATCCAAACCATGCACAGCATATACAGGTACATACACAAAGGCACACGCCAGTTGACAGCTGACTCAGAGTAGCCTGAGGGGAAACTTGCTGTGTTGTGGAAAGCCTCATCCTGTCAGCTGCATTCCAAACACACCTAAGTCCTGACGATTTATGTTGGACACACCTCCACTTCAGAAGCCCCTTTCCCCCATGGAACTGTGCCAAAGTTAAGATAGTTTATGAACATTTTCTGACACTCTCAGTACTGTTAAACAGCACTTAAAGTATTGAAAAACAAAAAAACGAATGGATGGCCACCCACGGGTACCATATTACAAATATGTTACACTATTTCTACACAAGAATTAACATTGGATTAACTACTTAATGGCAAAACCAAAATAGGGTCCTCATCAAATGAAATCTAAGCAAATAATTTAAATAAATGGGTCCTCTTCTCTGTATCTGGAAAAAACAAACCACACAAAAAAACATGAAACTATTTTGTACAGTACCTGATCTCACTGAGGAATGCACTGACCAACAGAACTCATAAATCGTGGCCTAAAAGGATCACTCTACACGTTTCTGATTCTGAAGTGAACAGAACACTGTTCAGGTTGCCAGTGATGGTTTTAAGGGTTTGCTTAGGAATTGTAACAGTCACATAATGCATATTTAATATCAAAAGACCATGAAAGGACTAGGATGTAGGAGAGGATATCTTTGGTGAGGCATAATGTTAATGTTTGTACAAGATCTCTGATCACACAAACCTGGTGTAACTTAGGTACATGCATGTTTACACAATGAGAAGTTGCGAACATACTATACATACCAAAACATTCTCCTGTCAGCTGCTAAGATATACTGTAGTACTCAGTATGTCAACTTTTTTAACACAAGACATAATTACAGTGCTTTGAACAGTGTGCTTGATGTTAGGTGTGAGTGAGTCTGTAGTTGTTTTGCCCTGGGTCTGCAGATGGAACTTTGCTAGCTAATATAATCTCTTATCATCGTATTGTAATGTATTTGTGCATGGTCCCTGAATAAATAAACATTACACTATAGGAGAGACAGGGATGTGATCTTAGTAGAGATTAATTATCAGGGATGTTGTGATATTTCACTATGCAGGAATACTCATCCATTTTCCCCATATAGAGGCAATGCACGTACTCTCATACCTAGAGTTACATGTATGTGGTACACCTACTGAGTGACAAAAAACTACTTTCTGGTCTTGACAGCCCATACATCCAAACAGAAACGTTTGTATGTATGGGCTGATTGTGAAACTCACCAACATTACAGCTGTACAGAAAGGTTGAATTATCCTCTTTCTATCTGCAATTTTTTTTTGTTTAATAAAGATCCAACAACTTTCTGTCAAGAAATTCCGTGCAGGTGATTATCTTTCTAAGAGTCAAAGTTTGGAAACGCTCATTTTCAATAACGCAGAATCCTGCTGCCTCCTACATTATGTGCAATTTAGAAACGGGTGGTACGCAGGACTGTTGAGTGATTTCCAGCAAGCACTTCCAAACTCCAATGCTGCTCAATGTTTTGCCACTCTAGATGAGGGGGGGGGGGGGGGGGGGGGTGCCGTGTCCCAGTGGAAAAGTGATGCATGTGCATATACTCTCTATTGACATATCTCTCTCTGTTGATCGGCAGGTTGGGGCTCTGGCTAATCAGGAGCAATGTGACTCAGGCCAGTACACCACTAACGGGGAATGCTGCCAGCAGTGTGCTCCTGGAGAGGGTGTCATCAAGCCATGCGGAGCCACACAGGCTGTCTGTGCCCCCTGCCTTGATAGTGAGTAACGCACGCACGCACGCACGCACGCACACACGCACGCACACACACACACACACACGTCATGGCTTCAATGACCATCTCATGATTTAATGTTGTGAATACTTTGGCACATGCAACTATTGGCACTTTTCAAATTATATGTGTTAAATGTATGTAGTTTTCGTACAAATAGCAAATACCCTGATGTACTTGTACTGTCTGTCTCTGAGAGTATGCATGGTTCATCAGCAGGATCGCACAAGTACTGGGAACTGTTTTTCCGAACTTGGTTCGCAGGAAGATTACAAGATTACGGCGAATTTTACGAGTGTGGAGTTACTGGTTTTGTTAGAGTTACAGCCTTGCCAAGTGTCGTCTGCATTATCATTTACAAAGGAATACATGTTCTCAGATTAGCCTACACAATAGAACGTGAATGTAGACTGGGTCAGAGGAAATACAATCTTCTGTAGAAAATGACAGGCACCAAAGCCAAAGAAATAGAATAGTATAGAACAGACACTTCCATTCACAGCATCCCTGTGCTTCCATAGCAAAAACAGAAGAGAAGGTAATCAATCCAGGGGGCTTCCGTGATGCGTTTGTGTGTTGCAGTGTGGTAGCTACTAGCCAGGTACCTACAGTATGTCTATAGCAAGTCGCAAGTAGTGTGGTTACCTATCTGAACTATTTTTGATCTGTGGTCTGAACTGATTCTGCTGGCTGTGTTGTCAGTGGTCCAATTTATCCAACATCAGTGTTGATAATGGACTAATTTCATCCCTAGGCCAGGGAAATAAGCCCTGGCCTAGTGATTCGCATACTTTAGGCCTAACTGCGTTCCATAACTAGTGGTCTCCACACGACCCTGTCCATGTAGGGAGAGAGAGGCGTGCTCGGTCTGAAAGACTGTCCGAGGACAGCAATGAAAAGAGGATATGAGAATGGGACCAATTCCAAATGTTGGTGCTTAAGAGGCCCTAAAAAGGAAAGAGGAAGCTATTTAGTATTAATGGGACAGGGCCGTATGGATATGTTACAATGATTAAGATCCTAAGCAGCGTGGATTTGGGATTTTGATTTCATAACAGGAAAACACAGAGTCTGATTTGCCGAGGAGCACTAAAAGCTTTTTCGACATCTCCCCGTGGGATGCACATCTCTGGCCAAAGTCGGGAATTTAAGAAAACACATCATCAAAAAAAAGTTTGTAACTTTATCTGACTGCATGTTAGACTTGAAAGGTCATAGGTCACGGTGAGAGAGCTAAGGCCAGGATTGTTTCAGGGTCTACTCCTACTCTATTCCAAGAGCTGTCTCCTCTGACTGCAATGAATCTCTTGGTTATGCATCCTCTACTGTAACCAGTAAGTGCACTGTAAAACCCTGAGGTTCATAGTGAGAAAAATTGACCCCAACGAGCCACTCTCAGAGTTAAATGAAAACTCAGCATTTTACAGCTGGAAGTCTTCCCCGGGTCAGTGCATTCAGTGAAGGATAACAGATGATGATTCCAACTTGGCCGTGAGAATAGCCCAGAAATTGCAGCAACATGATTTATCTGCCTTTTTATGGGGCCTCTAAAGAGTAAAGTATATTCATGTTAAGTTATTGAGGTCATGTGTTCCGTTACTATAATAAAAGCAAGGCTAAAAATATCTGATGTTTTACACTTTTAATGTTTTTCCCATATTCTACATTCAGCCCACAACTATTTTCATTGACAGAGTATCCCCTTTGATTATTGTGTTCTGGTGTAGCATAGAGGCATGAGCTGTTTACTTCCGAAATCATTTTCAATGCATTATTGAGACTTTTCTGCTCTCTGACATGAACAAACAGCGACTGTGTCATCAAAAGAAAGGAACATTTTTTATGAGAGCAGACCACACAAGTACTGCTGCAGTGACTCATGGAAAAAGGAATGATAGAAAGTAAGAGCAGAAAGAATGCAATGCATATCACGTAACGGCTCATCAGATAATGGCATAAGGCACTGATATTTCAAGCTCACACTAGAGATATCGATCATATCTACAATGCAGAACCGTAGTGCTGAGTTGTACAGAAAGAGTTGTGAGATAATGACATGTTTCCAACTGGAGAACTTTTATTTCAGACTTCATCACATCACAAAGTGTTTTTTTTTTTTTTTTTTGTAATTTGTTCCTCTGTCTGCTTTGGAGACTTTCTCATTTTGTTGTCCATCCATCATGGAGGAAACAGCACAAAGGGCATATTAACGTGTATTTTTGTAAGTCTTACCATTGCAATTCTGAGATAACAGCACTCCTGTCCTCAACACCTTAGATAAACAGCGTTTCTCTTTTTGGGTTGCAGATGCATTTGTTAAGTCTGTTAGGCCTACCGTTCCTCGATAAGCCCTCTCTCTTTCACCCCTCCATCCTCAGCCGCTCCCTACCATTTCATGCGTTTGTGTTATGTTATTTTAGGCACATTGCCTACGTCTGATAGTATCTGCTCTATCTATTGGCCGCCAAAAGTGCTCAAGCATCCATGTATGAGAGACAGACTGCGGTTTCCAGAGAACATTCAGGGTTCATTTAATGAGAATTGTTAACCGAGACCTGGCTGATCTGCTCTGAAAGAAGGCCAATGGAAACACGCAGAGGCGTTCTTGCGACGCAAAGAATGGATGGTCATGAAACGGAGCAAATGCAGCTGTGCGGTTGCAGGTCTGTGCGGTGGAGGAGAGCACATGCATGACAGCAAAACATGGCCCAGTCTCACATGCACACATTTGTCTGGCACACATACAGTACAAGTATCTCCGTTATAGCATGCAAACATCATATACATGTAGTAGCAGGTACACTAGCATTTACAAGGTACACTACCAGATATATATCACACAATAGCCACTCGTTTAGTCCAAATCCCACCTCCTCTCTTTGTCTCCTTCTCACATGCACGCGCCCACACATGGCATGCACACACAACAACACACCTTAAAGCTCTGAGGTTTCCAGAGCAGGCCAAGTCAGGAGGAGCCCTTTTATGGGAGTTGAAAACAAAGGGAAGGATTGAATGATAGACCGGGGGCTAAAGTACTGTATATACAGTATATTATGATATGCTGAGCCAGGCGAAGACAGTCTATACAGCCCCCCCCCCCACCCACCCCCCTGCCTCCTCTCTAGCCCTCAGCTGCAGGCCAGTGTTATTAATGTATTGACTTGCATTATTGATGCATGGCATTATGATAATGGCCCTGAGAGCACTCGTGGGGAGGAGGTGGGGGGGCTGTGTGTGTGTGTGTGTGTGTGTGTGTGTGTGTGTGTGTGTGTGTGTGGTGGAAGGAGTGGGTTGCAGGAGGAGATAATGGGTGAGGGGTTTAACATTGTAGCACTGGACACATGTCTAGAAGATATTCCACATCACGCACAACCACACACACGTGCACCAAAATGCATGTATGGCTGCATGCCCGTACACCAAGAAGTACCCAGACAAACTAAACTCCACTGTCCTGATTCATTTGAAACGGAGACTTACACAAGTCTGTCATTATCTCCATACCTCAAATGACTCTGCTTCCTCTTCAACCCGGTTCCTTTCTATCCATTCCTGTTTCCGTCTCTGTCTCTCTGGAAATCAGAAGAATTATTGGTTGTGCTTGATGGATAAGGCACTGCATGGACACATGAGAAGTTATTGGACACTGACTGAGCTCTGCAGTACACATGTGCACAAATGTGTGTGCACACTCCCACACACGCTGTAAACTTTGATAGGTGAATTGATCAAATATGATTCAAACAATTTATAAAACACAAGAGAGATTGATCTTTTCTTTTCAATCACTTTTGGAGGCAGAACTATTTATATAAAACCTCATAACAAACGTGCATGCAATGTGCTTTTTAGTAAAGATTATGTACATACTGTAGTAGTAATGCTCTGTTTTGCTCCCTTTCTCTCTTACATATATGCACGCGCACACACACACACACACACACACACACACACACACACACACACACACACACACACACACACACACACACACACACACACACACACACACACACACACACACACACACACACACACACACACACACACACACACACGCTACTCTTACAAATGGGTCTGTTGCATAATTTAGTGTTTCCCAGTTCTCTATCCAGCCGAAATACAATTCCATAAAACATGCCATATTGATTGGGTCCTCTGCATGTATCTTTCTTAAGGCATCTTCCAGGTATGCAAACCATTTAGAGGAGACCCCAATATGAAACTATCCCTTTTACTCAAATGTGTGTGTGTGTGTGTGTGTGTGTGTGTGTGTGTGTGTGTGTGTGTGTGTGTGTGTGTGTGTGTGTGTGTGTGTGTGTGTGTGTGTGTGTGTGTGTGTGTGTGTGTGTGTGTGTGTGTGTGTGAGTGCACAGTATACACTGTACATATAGTGACTTCTTTGCAGCTGAATTTCTTAGTTTTAGTTTCTAGCTTTACTAGTCTTTTCTAGACTTCATTCACTAACATTCACTTACTGACGGTGGATGCAAGGTATCATTATCAGCCTGCTTGTCGGGAACAGTTAGGGATTCAGTGTCTTGCTCAAGTACACTTCAACACAATGCCAGTAGGAGCCAGCTATCGAAGGAGGAACCTTCGGGTTCCCAGTCGGACAAATCACCTCCTGAACCACTGAGCCATTATGTTCTGTTGTTGTTTTTGAAATGAAATGCACTCTAATATTGTATATTATTATTTGATAATACTTTGGTGAACATACAGATCTTCTACCGATTAATAAAAACATATCTAGTTCACAGCTTCAAATAATGTTGAGTCTCTTACATAACAAATGCAGGGTTTTCCCTCTTGGTGACATGACAGATAGGCTTGGATTTTTGGTTTCTAGTTCTTGCGCACACAATGATTTAACGTTCCTAACATCACAGGAACAATTTACGGCTTACAGCTCAACTCAAGCACACAGAAGAAAACAGTTTTACGGCTGTAACATTATAGCCCTACAACAACTATATACAGATAATGTTTAAAATAACGTCCCTTCAATAAACCCTGACTTTCATAAGATGGCAGCTGAACAGCAATTATCTTTGCTTCTTTCAGGCGAAACCTTCTCAGAAAACTTCAGCCACGTCGAGAGATGCCAGCCCTGCACCCGCTGCATGGGTCTCCTCCGCATGCAGACGCCGTGCACCGACTCCAACGATGCCATCTGCGTGTGCGACTATAGCTATTACCTGAACGAAATCTCAAGCCAGTGCGAGCGATGCACCAAGTGTCCATGGGGCAAGGGCATGCTCTATGGCTGTGAACACGACCGCGACACAGTGTGCGAGGAGTGCCCCCGGGATACATACTCGGACCAGGAGAGCTCTCAAGAGCCCTGTCTTCCGTGCACGATGTGTGATGAAGGGGAAGAAGTGCAGATAAATGCCTGCTCCTTGGTCAGTGATACAGTGTGTCAAGGTAAGAGAACCGCAGTGTTGCGTGCCCAAGAGCCTCAGGGGCAGTTCATTTGTTATGGAAGCTTGGATCTCAAGCATTGTGATTTACAGTACTGTCAGCAAACCATGGAAAGACAGGCTTACATGGTGATTGTATGTGTATTTACGGTCTTCAAGACAATATAGAGAGGTATTGTACTTTTCTATTGTCTTGAAGGTCTGCTTACTGAAATATCAACTTACAGTAAATATACATATACAATCTCCAGTTAAACCCCCTGTATTTGTTGCTCTTTATGTGATTTTTGCATGTGGTCCTTTTATGAAGTGGAGTAATATGTCTTATAAGCTCTGGTGAAATTATTACGAGCATACAGTAACTGTAAACTGACTGAATGATGGGGTGGTTTGCCCGAGGCAAGTTGAACTGAAGAGAAACTGTCAGTGTCCAACACTTCTACTGACACTACTGTACGTGCGGTACACTAGCCATTTACAGTATCGACCGCACAGTCGGATCATCTCACTTTGACACTGTAGACATTGTTGGGCCAGAGACGTGTAAATGCCACTCCGATGCTAATCTCATTGTCTACATGGACTCATCCCTACATAAGTACAAAGACCGCTCTCTGAATGTGTCTCATGGGTTTCGTAGAAGGTCATTTCTGTCAGCCGGGCTCTGAATACTTTTATATCATTTCTACCCTGCGGGCATCGTCAGTCGTCACACTCCAAAATGTGAATTCCTTGTGATCAGCGTCAGCGCTTCATGCCAGTGACCTGATGCCTTGTAGATTAAATCAACGCTTTTGTGAGGTGACCGTGAAAGGAGTCTGTTGAGAAGCTGTGGAGTGGCTCTTTTGCCGAAGCAGTTTGAAGGATGTGGCTATGGCTATCACAGTGTTGCAGACAGAGGGAGTGTTGGGTTAAAGGAAGTCTTTTGTGCTCGTCCATGATCCCATTTTGTATGTCAAGGTCTTTGGTTTGGCCCATGGGGCTGCTGGGCTATGTGAGGGAACATACTGTATGAGTAAAACAGACAACAACAATAAAGGAGACATGTCACTGATGTATGTTTGTCACCAATAGAGGCCTTTGACAGACTAGGATTGTTCGTCATTTTTTACCAAAGATAGATAGATAGATTCTTTATTTTTGTGTCATGCACCCAAGGCGCCCAGCCCACATGGACTTATAGGACACACCATACAAATCATTGCGTCAGTATTGCATTGTGTACAAGAAACAGTTTTTTTACACAAACAAAACATTCTGCCTTTTTTCCCACGCTTTGCATAAAAGGTCTGCTAAAGCAAAAATACCTTTCCTAAAACAAAATTCCAGCTTTTCGTAGTCCTCTAACCAGAAAAAGTTAACACAGATGGTTGTCATTTTACAAAATAATATGTCTTAATTCTTCATATAATGGGCAGTAAAACAAAAAATGAATTTCATTTTCAATTTCTTTCAAATCACACACTAGACACAAATATGTGCAATGATTGTATAGTATAGAGTCAGTCAAGTCAGAACACAATACCTAAAACTACACTGGAGCAATTGAATAACTTAATTATATAATATCTGTATCATTTGACAAAGGTTCATGACACTCCAACCTTACTCCAACCTTACACACACATGTTGCTCTGGATAAGAGCATCTACTAAATGCCTAAATTGTAAACTGTTTTGGGCTGAATTAGAAACCCTGACAGTATGCTCCTAATGCTAAAGTACATTATGAGGTCAGCCCCCTAACTAGCTACGCTGAGCCCCCACATCATCTTATTGATTCCACTTGTGACAGTGTGGCTTCAGATCAAAACGGACAACAAAATGCTCGGGGAAGACAAAGGAAGGTTCTCTCAAAGGAGATAAGATCTGCAAAAGAGCCATGAGTCATCCCCTGAAAGTTCTGAATGACCTGCTCACTTCAGGACAATTTTGAATGCAACCAAGCGCCCCCCAGGCATGATGGCTCACAGACCACAGTATTTTGGCCTCGTTGTCATATGTTATTCCACTCTCTAACTCGATCACAAGCTCTTTATATCTAATGTAATCTTTTTGAAAATGCACATGGTCTATCAGTACTTACAAATCTGTGGCGTAGCCAGACGTCCACATCCATTAGCGCTATGGAGTGAGCAATGCAGCCCCAGAGGCTACATGCGGCCAGAACACAGTCAGCAGGGTGGAGAGCGAGAGAACCCAGAGTATTGCCTGAATATGGACATGTTCTAACTTGATTGACTTTCGTTCAACATAATGAGGAGGAGGACTAGAAAGTCTTCTCAACAGTACAGTGGGCTATCTTTCAAATGGGATGTTGACCTCATGGACGTATTTACCGTTTTGTAGGAGGCGAGGAGCGTAAACAAACACTGACCAATTCACAATTAGCATCTTTTTTTGCTATGTTGAGAAACCCCTTGTGATAACGACCACTTTGCACCCTGTGGTGATGATGTTGGCTCTGGCGATATATCTTCGCTCAAAATCCAATTTCCTGATGCGCTACCAGAGGGATTAGTGTTTTGTTATCTGTTATGCGAGAAGAAGAACACACTATGCTCATCCCCCCCACAGTGCTGCTCAAGCGGCCTAATGCAGAACAGACTGTGTGGGGCTAGACCCTCAGAGCCGACAAGACGTTCTAAAGCCGATGCTTATCTGCAGAATAAGTGCGATATGACTTCCACTCTGCTGCAGGCCACCAAGCAAGGTCAGAGGCCGGAGGTTATGAGAAGCTTGTACGTGGCGGGGTCTTTGTCAGACGGTAGGTCAATGTGGGATTCCCACGGGGACGTGCACACAATAACACGGCATAATCCTCCCAATCCCTTCAGGGGTCAGAACAACACTGGAGCAAGTGAAGTTGATTAATAGCAGTGGTCTTATTAAGCACGGCTCAAAGGAACCTCTACTGTGCCGTTATAAATCAACACAGACACGCTGGTTGGTACTGTAGGGTGGATATGATTAACCCCGATCGTCAGCGGAGGGCCCTGCTACGAAAACAGAGGATGGGGGGGCGTGAAATTGCCGTGTAATATGGCTGATAACAGGATTGGTTGAAATGTGGTGTCGAGACTGTTCACACCTGCGGAGCACGTGGTGGTACGCGTGTTGTGCTTGTGACGTGCATGTTTAATCCTGTGAAGTACATGGTGTATGACTGTGTGTGACGTTTACTGCTGTACATACATAGCAGGTGTCTAGCCAATGCAAACACACACTGACAGGCCTCTCTCATGCGTGGCAAACCTTGAGTGAGCACTGCTGATGTTTGACAGAGTGCAGCTGACTGTGTGCTTGTATCACTCTGAGCCATTGGCCAAGTGCCTTCAAGGTTAGATGGAAACACACCTTCTCTACCGTGACCCTGTTCCTTGTTGAGATTGTACCCAGGACAGGGCTACGTGTTTCTTGACCCGACCCCTCCTCGCTGCAAGCTGGGATCTACTAAGAATTCAGGGGCTGCCGCTGCAGGTTGACTTATGCACTTGCAAGTCAACACTCCAAAACACACTCCAAACAGACCAAATGCATTATGCAAGCCCAGGCACACAAGTAAGAGGAAGTACGCAGGCGTGTGCGCACACACACACACACACACACACACACACACACACACACACACACACACACACACACACACACACACACACACACACACACACACACACACACACACACACACACACACACACACACACACACACACACACACACACACACACACACACACACAGGGGCAGGGTGCAGGTTAAAGTCACTTTCTGATTGAACATGGCAGAATGAAGGGAACATGGAAGGATGAAGGTCAGGTGGGTGGGGTTCGTAGGTGGATGGAGGCAGGGCAGTTGGGCCAAGTGCATTTGGTTATTGAGCGGGGAGTTGAGGAGGAGGGAGGAAGGGCAGGAGCTGTTTCCTTCCTGTGTTTGGCTGACCTTAACGATTGACAGGCTGCCCTCCAGAAATCAGGAAGCAAGTCTGATCAGCTAACCAGCAACATACACATCACTCAAAGAGAGGGGACTTCAAACGAGGAGAAAACATAGGTAGAGGGGTGCCTCCGTGCCTGGTGGCTTACTAGTGCACAACCATATGCTCCTCGTCAGCGTGAGGACCCATGCAGGTTAGAATCAGACTCCTGTCTTGTCTCGCTTCTCTCTCTCTCTGCCCATGGGTTCCTGTTTCTTTTCACTGACCTATATCTGAAATAAAGTATTAAATATGGCAACAAAAATAAGGTAGAAATTTGGCAAGAGGGTTATGGTTAGGGCTGGGTTTAGAGGGAGAGAGGGGGAAGAAGACAGAGATGGAATGAGAGGGAAAGCTTGACAGGTTTGGCGCCAACATGCCAGTACAATACGCGACAACACTACACAACACGTGCATAGTCAGAGAGTCCGAAAAATGCAGGGAGAAATAGTGGGGAAATACCATCAACATTCCTGACTCCCAGTGTCCAAAACACGAGCACATCAACGGCTGTGACGACCCTCTGACCCAAGTGGCACAAAACCATTCTCTGTCTCTATATGCACAGTCACTCATTGTATAGCCATAGCCATAGCCCGGTCTGCCCTCTTTGACACCAACATCTACAGTCTCATATCAGTTCCACTGATTTTGGGCTCTCTAAGGCCATGGATGACCTCCTCTCTATAACCCCTCGCCCCCCGGTCAACACAATGCCAGGCCTTGTGGTGGTAAAGACAGTTTTGAAGTCTCTCGCCTCTTCAGCCCACGCGCAGCCCCTCCAAACAACCCCCCGTTCGCAAACAAGAATCGTCCCCTTATGGCAAATGTCCCAATCTCCTGAAGAAGTACCATTCTAGTGGAATTTGCCCTCTTGACATTGCAACGGGAATTCGAGAGACGGGAGGTGCTTTGGGTGCTAGTGAGCCAAGGGGTGACCACAACACTTGCTCCAGCGCTCGTGCAGCCCATTCCCTGCCTGTCACCCCGGAATTGAGAGCCAAGGTTTTTGTCCTTGAGGGGGATTAATGAGTTGAAGATTTGTTACTCTGAACACCCCCCCCCCCACCCCCCCCCCCCCCCCCCCAACATGACCTCATTTTGGCGCTGTGAGACAGAACGCCAGTATTATAACGTTTGCACAACTTTGCATCCTGTGCTGTGCTAGAGTACCATCGCTAAACAAAGACCTGTTAGTGAACATTTTTACTACAGTCAGTTAATTAACCATTTCAACCATAGCGTCTGTATTCTGGGGGCGAACAACCCGTTGCAATGTGAGCTTCTAGATCAGCTATGTTCGACGGATAGATTTTGTGTAGAGGGAACAAAAGTTGCTGACCAAGTATCAATCCCTGGGGGATGTGGATCAACTAATACAGGGTTTAAGTGGTTATAACCACTTCATCCACCGCATACTTATTTCGGGAATGTCGTTATAGAGTAGTCACTCACAATGTTTCGTGATGCGATTTGTTGTAGCAGAGATCTTCAGAGAAATAGCGGGGAGAAAGATGGAGCATATGTGTGTATGGATGGAGAGCTGTTGCAGCAGCAGAGCACGAGAGAGATGGACAGAGAGAACAGATGCTGAGAGAGAGAGCGTGTCCTGGTCGATAAAAGCGATGGAGTTACTTCTCTCCACTCTCAGGTTTCTCTGGGTGACCTCTACGAGTGCCGATCACTTTCTGCCGCAGAGCAGGAACACATGCAGCCCACCCCCCCCCCCACCACACACACACACACACGCACACAAAACCCAAGCACACACACACAGACACGCCCACGAAGGAACACACCCATGCAGCTACACAAACAAGTGCATATACCCACGTATAGGGGTGTGTTCAGACGCTAGCACGTGTGCAGAGAAATGAGCCAGATCTCGGGCAGAAGGTATGGGAAAAAACGGAGAGGCTAATGGAAGAGGGGATAAATTATGAGAAACACGGATGGGATGGGTGTGAACCAAAGGTCGAACAGTAATAGTGAACGTCTAAAGGGGATAAAGAAAAACTAAGGTTACAAGTCAGTGATAACCGCAATCATCCTTTCATGCTTCATCTGTATGTGCTCAACCATATCAATCCTCCCTAATGCCTGATGTATACTTCGTCGTACGGTGGTATCCCGCGGCAAACAGACCAGATCTACAAGCTCACAGTGTGACGCATCACCCTCTTACACTTGGAGGCCATCGATATTGTCCTTTTCTTTTTGCTGAGGTTTGCATGATCTGCGCAAAAGGACAGTTAACCCATTTTGGGCGGGAACCCCTTTTGGTGTTTTAAACATTATAATTTAGCTATTGAAAAATAGCAGATCTACAAGCTCATAGCGCGCCACCGAGTGGCGCGCTACGAGCTTTGTAGGTCTGCTATTTTTGAAAAATCGTGAAAATATTTATTTCAGAAAACTGGAGGATTTAGAAGGATTTTAAAAAATGTTGAGGTCAGGCCTAAATGGGTCAAATGATAAGGGACAATATCGGTGGCACCCAACTGTACTTCACGCTTCCAGGGCAGCTCATGGCCCACCAGGCCCGGGGCAACGGTTATGGCAGTGCTCACGCATATAATGACATGTAATAATAAACAACAAAACGCCTCTCGTGCTGGAAACCCCTCCTTATGCCACACGTGTGAAGTGAGGTTGAAAGCATACTGTCGAGGCCGTCACCACAGGAGTAACACCTGTTTGGAGGTTGGAATGCACGATTTGGCTCAGGTGTGGCGTTTGCAAATCTCACATACCCAACCCAACCCAAAACACACATGCACGCAAGCACGCGCACACACACACACACACACACACACACACACACACACACACACACACACACACGCACACACACACAGTAAATTAAGTGTTAATTTAATTTCAGAAAGACTGTTTGGGGTACATACATACGGTAGGCCTACATACTTGAATGCATCTAAGTGCACCAGCCATACTACTGTACAAAGATATGATTACGTTAAGCTACTGAGAAGGGACTCAGTTATTACTAGCAACATTACATTAGTCATTACTTTAAAGCATAAGTGTGCCCGGATATTATCCAGTAATACATTAGTCATTAACTGATAAAACCAAAAGGACGATTCCAGTAATGTACTGAATAGAATAGAATATTTAAACAAAACCTACTGGATGGCAAGCGGACAAAAGCTATAATTGAGTCCAAAGCTGTCATTTTGACATGCCTTATATATGGAAATAATACACTATGTTATAATGATAATGGTACACTACTTGTACGGTTTGACATGGGGAACGCCCGCCACTCTTATGACTCTTATCTGTAAGTGTAAGAGAAACCATGCCTCTTTAGGCAGTGGTTCGTGAGACAAGGCATTTTGTGACAACCACACATTATTATAGCAATAAACAATATATAAAAAAATCAAAAACTGATAAAATAGCAACTCTACAAGCTCCCATGTAGCAACGCAACATGTTGTGAGCTTGTAGATCAGCTCTATTCACTATCTAACAATAAATGTGCGAAATCTCTGTGCGTCCTAGTTTATGTATCTTGAGAACCTTCTGACCGACTTCAAACTTGGCCTGCGTATCACAGACAACCCGAGAGAGTCGATCATTCTCTTATGATTTTCTCATTATTAAGCAATTATTCTATCAAATTAGCAATTATCGGTTTATTGTTATAATCTATTAAATCAATTAGTTGGATTAACTGTTGCACCCTTAATCCAGAGTCTGGAAACCTCAAGCAACCTCCTATTGGCTCATTGGAAATGAGCTGAGCTCAGCAGTGTCCTAGAAGGTCACTCCCTCTGAGACCAGCATGGACTGCCAGAGCACTTTGAAACTCTGCTCTAAATGTTCATCACAGACAGACCTGACAGACAGACAGACAGGCAGGCAGGCAGGCAGGCAGGCAGGCAGGCAGAGAGATAGACCTACAAAAGGCGGATAGACGTTGATGATCTGAGACTGAATGGACAAAAAACCCAGAAAGAGCAGAGAGACACCACATTCTCAGAGTTAAATTAACGCCCAGGATTTTACTGAGAAAATTAGATCGGCAAATGTAAAAAAGAAAAGGAGATGTTATATCCTGATAGAGAATTGGGGGGGGGGGGCTCGCATTTGTGCTGGACAAAGAAGATCTCTGTCACTGAATGGTATCTGGTATCCTTTCTGGTGGGGATGGAGGGATGGAAATAGGGGGTGAAAAGAGACACAGGAGCCAGGATGAGGGAGGGAGGGGTCTGGTCGGGTGGGTGGGCCGATCGTAACGAGGTTGGGTGGTGGTGGTGGGGGGTTGGATATCATTACATTAGCAGGAGAGAGCAAGCTGCAAATGGGCCCATTTTCTGTCATCCATACACAAACTACGGTTACAGTAAGTCATCAGATCCATCATCCATACAGTAGTTGTGTTCATCTCAGATGTCTTTGACGTCATTTATTTAACTATTTTAGCTGGCTAGCAGATAATAAAAAATAAAAAAAACTGAATAGCATCAAACAATCCAGGTATATTAGTGATGAAGACAATGGAGAAAAGTAAGCACATAAAAGTAAGCACACACACACACACACACACACACACACACACACACACACACACACACACACACACACACACACACACACACACACACACACACACACACACACACACACACACACACACACACACACGTGCGACGTGCGTGCTTTGCCAGAGTCAACCATTTGTGAATAAACATTGTTTTGCTGAATGAGCTGGAAGCACCACTTGACTGCGGCCCATCACAGTTCATTGAACTCAGCAGGGGGGCAGAACAGACACAGCAGAGAGCACTCACATGGAAATTTGCCGTTTTGTTGCAGACAAACAGGCAAGGTCGCCCAAAGTGTCAGCTGGGGACACCCTTTCATCCAACAAACAGTTCAAAACAAGTTGTTAAAAAGACATAGAGATGCTCAAAACATCAATCACTGCTGACTATAGCGGTTTATGTGCAGGCGTGTCTAACTTCACATTCTCAATAAGCTTTAGAGACTTAAGTTAACTACAGTGCAACATCTTTCCTCTCCGTGCAAAGGGTAATACAACACCGGTCTCAAGTAGTATGGTTGGTAAAACATCTAGAAAGATCAATGCCTGTGCAGTATATGGATTACAAATGATGTCCACCCAGTATAATAACTTAATAAAGAAGGGCTGGTAATTGACATGGGCACAGTGAGTCCGTTTTAAAGTACATCTCATCAAAACTCCTTTAGATAAAAGCCCCTGACAACAGCAACTTGTCTAAGCAAGGTCCCGCTATAAATGTTTCACCACACGAGTGAAAAATGGATGCCTCATGCGCAGCAGCTCTCTTGAGGTATTTAGAGCCCTCTGAGCCTAACAGGAAGATTTCCTGTTGATGATGTGAGTAACTGTAAGTAAATGACAGGCAGGGATAGGTTTCCACATCCAAGCCGAACGGGGAACATGTCTGCTTGGCGGTAATGGTCGGGTAGAGTGGGCAAAGAGTGGATGGACAACCGGGCTCTTACCCCTGTTAATGACTCCACAGGGAGTATGGAAAATGACCTGATGTAAGATGGAGTGTGTGTGTGTTTGTGTATGTGTGTATACAGCATACATTATGCAGTGTAGAATGTGTGTTTGTGGTTAAGGTGGCCCATCCTCTAGTGGGTTTTGAAAATGGACTCGTTGAGGTACATACTGTAAGCAGTAGAAGTGTGGGGAAAGACAAGATGGGGGTGGGGTGTCTTATTAGCTGCAGGGTGGTCAGTCTGTCAGGCCTAATGCAATTATGTATGACTCTCATGCCCACCTTTTCTACCCTTGGGGTCCAACCACCGCTTAAGGTCCCAAGATCTCCCCATAGGGTATCAGAGAATACACAGTATGGTTCTCCATCTGCTACTGAAAGAGGGGCCAAATTGTGGACGAGGGGGGTAGTAGTGTTTGACTAACAGTTCACCCGCTGGTGAAAGAAGTACATGACATCCTTTCTGCCTTTGCTGAGCTACTTGGGGATAACATTTACTGTCAGTACCTCTCTGCTGCTTCAGTGAAGCAGCTTAATAGCCATAAAAAGTAGTAAGGAGCATCCAGGTACAGTGTAAGTGTAGAAAAAGAGCATTAATGGAATAGCTCATTTGTTATTGGTAAAAGTTTTTCTCAAGTCTCAAAACATTGCTAGTTGTGTTTTAGATCAGGGGTTCTCAACCTTTTTGGCCGGGGACCCCCGGAAATGCTTTGGCAATGTCTCGGGACCCCCGCCCCGCCCCCTCCCGACCCCCAATATAAATTGACTGCTACAATAACCTTAAACCATTTTGGGCGGGAACCCCTTTTGATGTTTTAAGCATTGTTATAATTTAGCTATTGAAAAATAGCAGATCTATAAGCTCATAGCGCGCCACCGAGTGGCGCGCTATGAACTTTTTTTTTTGAAAATAATTTGGGGACCCCCTAAAATAATTTGGCGACCCCCCGAGGGGTCGCGACCCACGGGTTGAGAACCCCTGTTTTAGATGACATAAACAGGCATTCTTCCCACTGATATGCCAGAACAGGTACAGTAATTACCTGTTCTGGCACAGTATGCTTCAGGTATTATACTTAGGCAAGCAAGGTTTGTAGTTAGAGATCTGGTTGACAATGTATCATCGAAGATCGTAAGTGTCCTTTGTTCACTGATACACCTGAATGTGTTGATAAAAACCTCTTCTCCTCATTGACTCTGTCTCAGGCCTGAACACTCCTCCTCCCCCCACCCCCTCTGGGGAGCCTTGCGTGTCCTGCTATGATGACCTCCCGCCAGACGCCCCTCCACCAGATGGCCCCACAGACAGCACTCCCACCACCACCGACGGCGACTCCCCCAAATTGATCTACCAGGGTCTGAATGATAAACTCATCCCCATCTACTGCTCCATTCTCGCAGCTGTGGTAGTTGGCCTGGTGGCCTTCATCATCTTCAAAAGGTGAGGAAGATGATGGATGTAGAGTCTAGACTCTAGAAGATGAGTTATTACCAGACTCAAGGGATATAGTTCGGTTTTTAAAAAGCTTTAGAAAATGTGTAAATGTAATTGGTTTGGATGCGTTAGTTTGTTATGCTTTAGTTCTGCAGCTGTAATAATTGGGTCGGGAACTACGTTTTGTTTCTTAAAAATAGGTACAGTGGGTTAAACATGTATGACAGAAAAACAGAATCAACAGTGAGGAACTGGCATGGGATTTTCAAGACATGACAAATTCATATGAGCAAGCAAAGCCAATCTTATTTAGAAATTCAGCCGTTTCATATTTAATGAAATCATCTGTCCTTTTTCTGAGTGAGAGCACAAGTCTTTCCCTCTGTTCCTGGGGATCGAACTATAGCCTGTATTATCCACTATCATTATCCACTATTGGTGCATCCAGTTCCATGTTCCTTTAAACGTATACATGCAGCTTCTACTCACGTTTTAATATTGAATGTGCGTTCATCTAACAATGTTGTACTGCTAATGTTGTACTGCTAGACTACTGTTGGTCCACAAACATACAGGGGCATCAAAACAAACAACTGAATGAATATTAAAAGGTCACAGCCGTCTTTAAATAATCAGGTTGATGTTGATTGTTCATTGAGCATAACTTGGACACTCATTATTGTATGAGGAGAATAGCAAGAATGCCTGACTTGGCTGTCATTACTCAAAACGATTTTTTTTGCTTTTATTTACATAGTGTAATAGAGATACAGGATGTTGCAATCGTGTGGTTGTCACACTATCTGGTCACCTACCACGCCCGTGTTTTCTTTTCTATTAATGGTAACATTAGGGCAACATATTCAACAAAAATTGATAGTTTGTACTCTTGTCAAAGCCTCCTATGCTCTTTTAAGTACTTTTAAGTTTTGAGACACTTGTTCACTACATGCATTTGCACACGTATGCATACGAGTATAAATTTGCTTTAGCAGTAAAGTTGTGAATGCAGCACAGTGTATTTATAGTATATGACAATGAATAAATACTGCTACTGTTGGATGTTTCCGATCTGGTGGAGCAGAATGGAGGCCCACAGCTCAAAACATGCGTGTTTGCGTTGGAGAAGCCGTGACTGTTTCATTTCAAACAGACACAGACTACCGCTTGTGTCACCAAATAGACTACAAAATTGAACGTTAAACACATGATGTGACCACGTCTGAAAATATCCGATCTACAAGCTCACAATTCATCGTATCATGATGCGTTGAACTTGTTGATCTTCTATTTTCAATGTGTGACACTGTCATACAATGGAGTATTTGTATTGTGAACTCAGTCAGAACTCAGTCATACTGAATTATGGATTATCTACTGTACATTCTTCACCAATCCAAAGAATGTATTTACTAGAAATTCAATCTTGTGTAATAAGATCTTGGAGGTGATAGCTAAATGGTCACAAGTTCATGTCTTCATGCTGATTTGCTGCTAGTCGTTTAGAGTTCAACTTGTTGTTTGCTAGAACATGCTGTGTGTGGCCAACAATCCATCAACCACTGGCATTCAAATTGGCAGATTGACAGGTTGAGTTAGCATGAAGACAGCCGGTGCAGGTGTGGACTATTAAATTGACTGAATATCAAATAGATCAGACACATTTGTTTTCAATGTTTCAGTTGTTTCTACTTCAGCTAGAACATTTTGAGTGCATTATAAATGAGGGAGATTAAAGATACCATCTGTGAGTTGTATATCCATTGTCTCAACAGAGAGAGAAAATCGCAACAATGTCCAAACTAAATGTACTGACATTGTCAACCAGTTGGTGTCAAAATAGAGCCAAAAGTAGGGAGTTGGGATAAAACCTCCAACTACTGCAGGTGTGCTAGTTATCTTATCTACCATGCAGATTGGTTAACAATAATATTAACGCAATGTTTTATTTATAATTGTTATTATTTATATTTACAATTCTATAACTTTCTTCATGTAGTTCACACTAGTGGCGAACAAAACGACCAAGCGTTGCCAGCTCCATTGCTGTCCAGACGTATCTCAAGCCTCACCGCTTACTGTATATGAGAAGGGTAGGGTTAAATAGCGAGAGAGAGTGAGTGTATCTTCCGGCACCGGCGGCAGCAGTCCAACACCCTACCCCAGACCCTAACCCTAACCTCCCAGGGAAGCCACGGCTTATTTCTAACCGGCAGCGCATGTCAGGAGCCGCGGCTGTTATCGGCAGTTGCGGTATCGGCCGCGGAGCGGACCGACACTGCCGCGGAGCGGAGCGGCAGTGGAGTGTCATAATCCCCCCACTTTCCCTGGCAGGTGCCGCTCCTCCCCCCGGCAGCGTTGTGGCTGTTATCGGCAGCGTCTGGACGGGCGGCTGCCGAACGGACCAACACTGCTGCGGTACGGAGCGCCCCAGTGGAGTGTCATAATCCCCGGCACCGTCTGATCGCCGGTGCTGGAGAATGCACTCACTCCTTCTGTAAATAGCACTGAGAACTGGTTACAGCAAGAATGTTTTCTTCTTCCTTTTACGGGAACAGAGCAGGAATTGTGGGGAGCGGGAAGGGGAGTGGAAATTGTGAAACAAAAACATGATGGTTTGATGCTTCACCGCGTCACATGATCGCTGAAAAAAAGTTGAATCCAGCTCAACTTTTTTCAGGTAGAGAGTGGCACGCGTCATGTAGCGACAAGTGTTGGCTGTCAGTTTGTAGGTTCATGTCACTGGCTTCCGTTGAAAATGTATCGTAGCCAGTTGCTTTATCACCGCTAGTGTGATCACCATATCTCAAGAATATCGCTCAGAATATATCTCGGTATCAGGATATCGCTTTTCTTTTCTTTTTGTCCAGATGGAACAGCTGTAAGCAAAATAAACAGGGCGCCAACAACTGTACAGCCAATCAGAACCAGACGCCATCACCTGAGGCCGAGAAGCTGCACAGTGACAGTGGCATATCTGTGGACAGCCAAAGCCTACAGGAGCAACAGGGACAGACCCAGGCACAGACAGGTATAGCACTAGCAGTGTGTCATAATGTCACTGAAGTTATTTCCTCAACGCATAGAAATAAATTGTTTCCATGAGCACTGCATAGTAGACAGCGTACCATTAATTAAACAATTATGACAACTGTATTGCAGGTATTCTATCGTCTTGCCAAAGCACAAAATAACCACTTTGAATTGCACAGTGGCATAGGGGAAATTCCCCACAATTCCACGGTAAAGGTATTATAGTACAGCATGTCATAATAATAAGGCTGGCATTTTGGTATAACCTGAGCTCCAGCGCCCCTCTACATTTGATGAATATTGATTTTTTTTCCCCTTTTTTGGATACTATATGTACACATTATCAGGACCCTAAGCGGCCCCACCGTGTCAGTTGACAGGAAAGTATTTCCCTGCAGGACTGAGGTGTCTTGTCAACACTTTGAATACAACCTATCAAACAGGCAACGGTAACAACTCCTGACAGTGCAACAATGTGTTTGTTGGCTGCATGCACTCGTTTGGAGTCCTGCCCTGTCAAACCAGTTTGTGAGAATTTTGAGGCCTTTAAAGCCTCATGTTATGAGGCTTCCCTGAGACACATGATTCCATAGTTATTGCATCCTCCTTTCTAAAGATGTACACTACGTGCACAGGGAATTGGAATGAAAAGGACACAACAACAACAGAAGGCATGAGGAGAACTTCTGAAGGCATGAGGAAATATGAGATGCCATGAAAGTACCCTGTCTTCCTCATCATTCTAATTTGAATGTGGTCAGTCAGTGGTGGGATTGGGCCACACCCAATCCTTGCATTTTCTTTAAATTTATTTAAAAAGCTTCTCCAACAGAGACACTGCACGTTTCAACACAGTATGTTCAAAATGTAAAACAAATTAATACAGTGGGGCCTTCGGCTTGGCCGGGCGCTCTAACGAACATAATTATTGTTCCGTTTGTGGGTGGGATAACTGATGAGTGCTTATATTCCTGATGGCTGGAGGGGCCTGTTCAGTGGGGATGGCATCCAGGGGGATAGCAGCGGGATACCTCAAACCTCTGCTTGACTTACGTTCTCCGGGACTGCATGTTTAGCAGAGGAGGCATGTGGTGGTCTACACCAGTGGTCCTCACACTTTTTGTGCCCAAGGCACATAGTAAAAAATAGCGGATCTACAAGCTCATCGTGACATACTGTGAGCTGAATATATGTGAAAATTATGTTTTGGATAAGTAATTGAATAAATAAATAATTAAAATAATTCTTAAGAATTCAAAAGAATTTTCAAGTTCTGCCTATAATGCCATGCCCAAATTCCTGACACTAGGTTAAAAGAGGTTAATAAACTTAATATATCTTTTTTTATTAGGGTGTGGACTGAAGTTTGTCTCTGTATTGGGACATTGGGATCAGTGTGTCAGTGCGGGAATGCCTATTGAGTGGCAAAAAACTACTTTCGGGCCTTGACAGCCCATACATCCAAACAGAAAAGTCCTATTTGATTGCATGAAATGACTTTAAACAACCTTAAATTCACTTTGTCACTCACTTTTCCACTCGATTTGCCACTCAATCTGCCATTGACTTTATGCATGCGCATACCCTCTATTATTGAAATAATAATGTGTGGTTTATGAACCACTGGTCTGCACCATCCCCAGACCATCAGTGAGGCGATTGGCAGTGACAGGGAGTCAGGGACCAAAGTACACATGGAGAACTGGCAGCAAATAAATAAAAGAAAACAGGAAAATTACAGTTGTTTTGTCCCCTTTCATTTCCCTGCAGTGGTGACTGTAGATGAGGAGCCATGCCTCCTCCTTCCTCTCCACACCAGAGAGGTGGTAGAGAAGCTCCTATACAGGGGCTGTGATGGAGACACGCCCGACCACATGGAAGACAGCGACTGGTGCAACCTGGCAGGCCTCCTGGGCTACGAGGACGAGCGGATCGCCACCTTCCGGCAGGAGGAGCATCCGGTGCGTGCGCTGCTCTCCGACTGGGCGGGCAAGGACTGCGCCAGCATGGACACGCTGTGCACGGCACTGCGCAAGATCAACCGTGATGACATTGCCCAGAGTCTGGTGCTCAGTCCCAGCACAGCAAAGCCCACTGCCACATCTGTAGTGTGATTCGCTGCAAGCGAGTGAGACTTATGTCTAACTTCACTCGCCTCACTGTAGATAATTTTGACAAGTTACTAACTATTCGATGACTAAGCTCTTCCGTCATTTAGTCGTCAGCTACGATAATGACAAACAACATCGTTCCATGTGAACATTGAGCAAGGGATAAAACTAGGGCATGATGTGAGAAATTAGACCAATGCTACGAATTCCCACCTAGTCACATCCAGTGCTTAACTGAACTCATCCCCAATGCCTTTACTCCAGGCTTATCATTAGGATGTGATAACAGCCATTGGTTTCCAGTGTAAATTCAAACCATGGCAAAACACAAAGACAAATGTCTCTGTCAACACCAACCGACTGAGAGGTCTGAGATGGTCCTGTAATCATTCCAGTGTGAGCTTGGATGTTCAACTGGGTTTCACACCCAATTTATCATTCTCTGACTTACAAAATACTCCCCCTGAGGTAACAATGAGCAGTCAAACAAAGAATGATTTTGCTCTCTATTAACTGAAATCATTGAACATTGCTCCGTCCTTTTTTTGTTTATAATTTGATCGTCGCTTTTCTTCAGTTCACCATTCTTGCTTCTCCAACAGACACACACAAACACGTGCCCATATTTAATGGCATTCATTCTGTTGTACATGACCAAAGAGTATACTTCTCAAGACTGTGTTGCAGCTACTCTGTCTATATGCCATATTATTATGAAACTGGATTTAAGTTGTGGCTTGTGTGTGCCTGTACTAACTGTTTACCACTAGAAGACAACTTCTATCACTGTAACAATTTACACAAGGATGCTTCATTCATTACCAAAATGCTAGTATCCAAGGATCCGGATCTTCATCGTTATTTTTTAATGTTTCTTGAGTTATTTAACTGACACTTCAGTCCGGATTCCAGAGTGACTTAGGATGACGGAACAACAAAGTGTGTTTGTTCAAGAACACATGTTCAAAGTCGATGGACGCATACTGACTGTTGGGATATGAGCCTGTGACCGTCCAGACCCCCCCCCCCCCCCCCCCCCCCCCCCACGTGCTCTGTTTCGGGTGAACCCGTTAATCCACAAATCCAGCTATTCAACACTGTTTTAAAACAATTACTGTCACCAATGCCTTTCTTCCCCAACAAGTGCTATATGAACTGCTAACTGGATTTTTGGATTTTACCAACTAGGTGGTCTGTGTGGCAGGTCATTAAGACTAAGGCAACTCGACTCCATTCTATGTGCTCAGGCTTATCTACATAACACAGGAGCTCCTACACAGGGGCCCTTACTCTGACCCACATAGACAAGGACAGGGAATCCAAAACTCACTCAGTAACAACCGCGTATCTGTACATAGACAGACATATATGCACACATGAGTGCGCGTGCGTGCACACACACACACACACACACACACACACACACACACACACACACACACACACACACACACACACAAAGAGGTATGTAACCATGCATGCATGTACTGTACACAGGCATACACTCGCAGATCGAAATGCATTTTATGAATGCATAAACACGCTCATGCGCATATTAAGACACACAGAACTTCACTCAAGGAAGACAACCATATTAAAGAGTATTCTAACAAGGGACCATATACTGTTTAATCATATGCTTAAAAGCCAGTGTAAAGATAACAGGGGGCTTGTTGAAAACATATTATTTGCAAGGTGTGTTCTGGGTGGTGAAGTGCTACTTAAGTAGTCAAGTCAACAATATATACAGTAGTAGCTACTGTAACATCTCATACTCAACCAGTGCTCTAAAAGGTTTTCAAAACACACACAGTAAACAAGCATACATGTATACTGTGTACGTAGTCATGGATGTGGAACAAAATGCCAGGGTTTGTTTTGTAGTTGTTTTGTTTTATTTGCTTACCGGTAATTTCTCAGGGTATCTTGAGTGGCTCTGTGACTGATTATATGTTGCTTTTATACGTCAAGTCTCTTTATTTTTAGTTGAGGCGTGGACAATCTAAATGTTGTTTTTACACAGCAAAAGAAGAGTGCTAATTCTTCTCTGAGAGTGTGCACATACACTTTCACAGTTAAACACTCATAGTTTTTCTGTGCAGTTGTTCAGGTAGACACACTGCCTTATGGAGAGGGCAATTAATCCAGGCAGTGATTTTGCGACTGACAATCCTTCAGACAGATGAATGAGAGAGGGAAGCGGGTTCGAGAAAAAGCAACGGGTGTCTAGTTTCCACATTGTTCCCAACAATGACCTCTGAATGAAAGGCAAGTCACACGAGAGGAGTCAAGGGATGTAGGATGTATTCAAACCAAGGGAAAGATGAAAAGAGTGAATTAGAAATTCAACGTTTTTTTGTGTTGTTTTTTTACGGCTAACTTAAATGTTTAAGTGATACTTCGAACCAGATGGTCGAACAATCTGTATTGTTAAAACCACTTGAGTGTAAGCATGCATTCTCTTATTTATTGCTGGTTGTTACATTGTGTTGTGTTGCACATATTTGCGTTAAAATGCCAATGCATGCTCAATCAACATTGCAACTATTATAACATTATAACTTATGCCATGCCAGGCATCGAGGACCAACCTTTCTCCCCCTTAGTATGTATTAACAGATGTATATTCCTATTTTCTATTTCTTTCCATGTTGTCTGCTTTCTGTGCAAACATTTGAAGTTAGAAATATTTTATTACATTGAACTAATTTACTGTATGTCACCAAGGCTATATCATTTTATCTGGTAGTCCCGAGTACAATGTGTACTATTAGTCTACTTAGCTTGGGGCAGTAGCATAACAATGAATGAAGGTGTTTGTTTTCAACTCTATCCATTTAAGTTTTTTTTCCTTTTTTTTCTTTATTTGTTTTAATGGTTGTATCATTATAACAATTGTAAATGGTATTATTCGTTTCATTTTTGTATTTGTTTCTACAGAGCTAGATTGTAGCACTTAAAAGTTTTTTAATTAATGTGTCTATTCTGCATCACAAGTGCCTGGGACCTTTTCAGGCGTTCAATGATGTTTTTTATTTTTACTGTGTTCAGTTGCTTTTGTATTATCTGTGAATATTTTTTTCTTCAGTTTATATTTTTTAGAGCCTGGAATGTTTGTTATACTATTATACCTGTGACTTGGGACTTTACTACAATGTGCAAATGTCCTGGTTTGCAAAAGGTTAGAAGGGTATAAAAACGGAGGGAAGTTTCATTACCGAGGAGGAGCTTGGTGCAATTAAAATAACTCAGCCATTCACCATAGTGTCAAGTGCATCAGCGGCTGTGGGTGATTGAGGTGTGGAGGAGGCACACATGCAGGAAGAGCTGTATTCAAGACTATTCAGAACTGAGAGAGTCCAGTCTTTTAACTGGAAAAAACAGTCAAATAGCCACTCAATAGGGCATAGACTGTATGAAAGCTCCAATTTCCCATCAGTGACTTTGTGTTCATCAAAACACACATTTAATAACACTGAGGTTTGAGTGTGCTATGCAGCATGTTTGTAACACTAAGACAGAGACGCAAACAAACAAACTAAATGTATTAGCTGCTGGTTTTAATGTACCAACAGTCATATACTGTACATAATATGAATATGTTTATATAAATAGACATAGTTAGTACACAGTCTAGATCAGGGTTCCCCAATTAATTTTCCTCGAGGTCCATATTTTGACTAGGGTACCAGGCTGGGGGCCGAGTCCGCACGCGTGAGGTCGAGGTCTTGCCTCGACCTCATTTGAAAAGGATGCCCAGTTTGACATGCATAGGCTACTGACCCCCATTTAATGTAATTTATATCTGGGACCCCCCTTTTTTTTGGGAAATTCTTCCGCGGGCCGCAAGGGGGCGCTCGCGGGCCATTTGCGGCCCGCGGGCCGCCTATTGGGGAACCCTGGTCTAGATGCTATTTTTATGACGGCAAGGAGCTCAGTCTTCCAAAGTAATTAGTTGGAATTAAGATGTAAGTTCTCAATCGTCTTGAATGCACTGAAAAATTGCACCAGCAAGATGTCCTGTTGTCACTAATATGGCAGAGAAGGCTCTGGAGCGAGGGCCTTACAAACATGACTCATGAGGCCACTACAAACTGTCTTTGTGTCACAATGTGACATAATCATGACCTATTAACTCAACCACTTGGGAGGACAGAGGGCACGTGACAGCAAGGTCATCAAATCCTATTTCTTTCTATTCTTTTCGACAGCAAAGAGCAGTTTGACTCAATGGATGTGGACTGTTAAGTCATGACCATATGACATTCCCTTACTGTATATGACTTGGACCAATGGGTCGAACCCTTAACACCAGTCCACACCAATGCAACTCCTTGCAACCATTATCCCCAATGGCAGTTGCAAGGAGTCGACTGGCCTTAAAACTGATTTGTTGCAAGCAGTTGGGACTAGTTGTATTGGTGCGGTCCGGTCTTTAGGACAGTTTTTTGTTGTTTTACAGAAGAAAAAAAATACAGCAGGTAGCACTTGAAATTAAGGTCCTATAACAAACATTAATTAACAATTAATAAACAAGATGCCTTTTAATAATTAATTAACTACTCATAAACCTTAATTAAAACTTTAATTCAGTTTACGTTAATTCATGTTTGTTAATAGGACATTAATTTAAATGCTACCAAAAAGTACATCCTCAAGGTTATCTCCCCGTCAGAAAACTGTGACTGAATATTTTAGTTGTTGTTGTTTTTTTTCACCCCAGACAGTATTTACTTAGTTTGATAGAAATGAGAAATTATGTTATGTACATTTGTTGACAAGATAACGAGGTTCAGTTGATTCAACTGAAGGTGGAGAGTGAAGACATTGCACTTGAAAAAGAATCATGTAATCAAATAAGCAGGGGTGGGTTAGGGGGGGGGGGGGTGCTATGAGGACAGGAGTGATAATGTATGATATAGCCCTGGTAGCTCAAACCGACTGATATGATCCACCAGGACTAACTTGTACAGAACCGGGAAATACTAAATGTTCCTTGTATTTACTAATACATGTATACTGTATTATACTTATTGTGAATTTGCTAAATTCCTACAGCAGATAAGCAGTAAAAATCAGTAAGATAATAAAGGTCTTGAATCCACTTGTTTTCTGTATGGTAATGCACACACAAACAGGCACAAATATACCGAATTATACTGGTTTGCCTGGTGGCTCAGCCAGTTAACACACTGATCATAATATACTCCTTGTGAGTTGTGAGGACCAGAGCTCCAGTCTAACTCCCATCTCATCTTGCATGTCTTCCCACTCACTGCTCTGGGTTTCCTTGTCTCTCTACACTTTCTTATCTAAATAAACCTCAAAATGAACCCCCAAGAAAGAACACAATATAATATGCTCCTCACACTTATGCATACATGCATGCACACACGTGCGCACATGCACGCGCGCGCACACACACACACACACACACACACACACACACACACACACACACACACACACACACACACACACACACACACACACACACACACACACACACACACACACACACACACAAGACGATGTAAGACGATGGCTTGGTTTTCAAACAGACATGGATTCTTTTGCATTTCAGCTTCAGGGCAAAGACAGTCTCTGGGCATGTTCTTCTAAACTTCTTCTGACATGTAACTCGAGCCAAATGAAACAGATTGATGGCTTCAATCTGGGCTTCAAAAGTAAGAGCATACGGAGTGGGTGAGGAAGGGGACAAATTAGGATGGACTAGTTCCTCTGACTGTTCAACAATGACTCCATGAATTATGGAAAAGTGATAATGGCAACACAATGCTATCATAACAGAGACATACGGTCTGTCAAAACAGCCAGTCCTATGCTGCCGAGTGACATAGCCAGCTAATGGCGCGTGAAACACCACATGCTAGCACGTTGGTAGAAGTTTCACAGTTTCGTGTCACACTACACTTTAGAATGAGATGCAATATTATGGCTGTTACGCACATTCTGTCATGGTCTATTATCCCTGGTGTGATGGTGAAAGTTTTAGTGGAAAAACTGCAGTAAATTAATAGGGTTGTGTCAGAATGTGTGCGTTTAAGAGAATGTGATGGATAGCCGATAGAGATCTAAAGGACTACCAGGACCATGAAGTGCTACCCTATAGTATTTACGAGAATGATTGAACCAATGTTGGTTACATGTTTAATTAGTCACAGACTATTTTGCTCACAAATCAATCTTTTCTCCAGGGACTATTTTTGGCATACTTTAAAATGCTGAAATCCAAGTTGAAGTATGAAGTTCCATAAACCCGGGTCTTCCATGCAGGAAATCAAACTTCTACCACTCTTCCAAGACAAAATAAATACCCCAAATACCCAACACCAGGGTCTACATTTCTTAGTGGACGAGTAAGGAGACCTGCACTCCCACCACTGTTGATAATGCTAGTTATAATGTATTAAGATACTCTACCATACAGATTGGTTCCAGATTGCCAATTCTTTGCTACATTGTTTAGCAACAAAAGCATAACTGATTAAAACAAGGGTCCAATAAAGTTCACTGTGTTGGATTACCTATCTCAAGCAAGCCTCTGCAAGTTGAGTTTCATACTGTACTGATATTAAAGGATATGAATCGAAAATCTAATAAGGCTTTGGAAAATGGTCTCTGCACTAATGTCATGTTAATACCGTATAGAGTGTCAAGGGGCTAAACATGCCAGACTAGTATCCTTTAAAATCAGGGACAGGGTATAAGTCAGAAAAAGGGAAATTAGCCTTTTGGTATTTGTGGTTCTGATGAAAATCTAGCCACCCTGTACAAAATTAACCCCACTACAAGGAGGTCAAGCTTTTGGATAAAACCCACACTCTACCATCACCATGATTCAATGTGGCCAGAAGTCTCTCATGTCCTTTTTACACATCAACGCTCCCCATCAAATCAAACGTGACGTGGAGCAGCAAAGAGCCTGACCTACGTGCCACACACACTCCCAAACCGCCCTACTCTCAGCGTCCCACGCTCAGAAGTGGCAACAGCCAGGCCCCTCAGTTCTTCTGACCCAAGCAACTAGATCAGGTTCTATGTACCCCGGGTTTCAAATGTAAAACACATTCCCCAAGATAACTACTTCTAACCTCCAGTGAGTCGTAAGGGAGGAATGTTTGATGCGTGAAGGGAACCATGCACATGTGAGTGACATGCAGAGGGGAAAGAGGATAGGCCATGGCAGCAGGAGGAGACAGCATTAACTTGTGTGACAATTTCTAAATGTTTGGCATCTAACACAGTTGCTGAAATTGAATTGACGTTTTGGACTTCATTGACACATCAAATCAGATATTATTAATGTGTGTTGTGTACACTGTACATTCATAATGACAACATGCCCTGTTTAAGTTGTACTCCTGCTTCTAAAGATGTACAAGTGGTAAGGAACCCCACCTGTAGAATCATATGTGATGTGGCCCAGAATCAAATCCCACTAGAACCTTCTCTCTCTCTCTCTCTGTTTCCGTCTCAAATTTCATACTCATCATTTATAATGCCAAATGCCAAATGCCAAATAAAAAGTTAAACTTTAGCTTTTTATTGTCACATGCACAAGTTTACAGGTGTAAAAAATTGGGTGAAATTATTTGCCATAGGCTACAAGCTCCTTTCCTTTTCCAAATGGGAAAATACTTTTTCCCACTTTCCATAATCTGTCTACTCTGCACCACTGCCTTACACATGTAGTGTTGTTGTTAGTAAGAATAAACACCCAAGAGGAAGTGGACTAAGAAAGGGGAGGAGCCAAAACGAGTTCCTGTTTCTACACAAAAAAGGTGGTGCCCCCAGAGGCAAAAAACAAAGGGGAAAAATGGGTTCCTAGTTTGCTGGTTGGGTAATATACTGGAATGTTTTGTGTTTATTTAACTGATGTATCTGATAATCCCATGAAAATAAAATATTCATTCATTCAACATTACACGAACAGGAAAGGTGCATGTCTATAATGAGTGTGCTGAAAAAATATTCATAACTTTTTGTATACCAGTAGTTGTACTATTGCAATAATAATGGGTGCTTGTCACAAAATCCCAAGTAACACCTGGATTCGTGGACTTACCTCAGACACAAGTGTGCCGCACACCATTTGGCATTTGGTACCCACTGGTCAGTACCGCTGCCAGGCACGCACGCAGAGGGCCAAACTGATCCTCATAATAATAATCTTCTTCGAGTTGCATGCGCCCATGTGGATCTGCCCAGAGCTGAAGCAGCCCCTCTTCCCCGCCCGTGAGTTTAAGTGTAATTTAGCACCAACATTATGACAAATCAAAGTTATCAAACGGCGAAAGTAGACGATCTGCATTAGGAAACGCGACGCTCTCGTCGGGGGAGGAGGGGGGAGGGGGCAACCTAATGGTCAGCGGTGTCCCTGCCACTGGTTTAGAGATACTTTCTCCGGAATGTGGTATTTTGCAAGTCTCTCAAATGGAACAGTGCAACTCAACAGCCCCGTGACTGCTCATAGAGTTGTGGGTATAAGTTCCATGGACACTCCCTTGTGCCAGGTTAACCTTCTCCCTCTAATTGCTGTGAAGTGAACAAGTTTATGGCAGGTTACACTCAATTTACACTGTCCTCATCATCGCTGTATGTGGTCTCAGTGTAACATCGGCACCAGTTTATTTACACTGCAAATCATCACCGAGGGAAAAGTGAGAAAGTGGAAACGGGGGATTCCCCCAGGAGTGTCCAGGAATGCGAGGTTAGGGCATGAAAAGACCCTTTTTCACAAGGTCCTGTATGTAAAACAACACAAGCCAGGTCAGATCCAGAGGTCTGCCTGTGAGGTCCCAGATGAGTTAACACCATGACACCACAACTCCTTCACCTACAAAACATAGAAAACATGGCGTCTAAACAGCATATCCTAGAACAGTCAAAACATCCTGCGATGTGATATGATTGGGAGATCTCATAAATGTTCTCCAATTTGTACTTGTAGAGTGGGAAATGTGCCAAGGACGCCCCTATATTTTAAACACTGATTTAATCATGTTTGGACAGATATGTATCTACCACTGTACCAGAATGAAAAACAATTAGAAAGGGGGCACTCATTGAAGCGCAAATCTCAGGAGGCACATCCCTCCCTCCCTCCATCATTGTCTCCACCAGGCCGAAGGCATGGGGAGAGAGTATGTTTTGCACTCTGTCCGTACGTCCGTGTGTGTGTGTCCGTCCGTCCGTCTGTGGACAGCTAATCTCCGGCACCATTGGCTTGATGGCAGCTATACTCTGCACACACACTCCCTGAATGCCACAGCTGAACCTCTGCCCCAAGGTTTTCACATTGGCCTCTTATAGCGCCACCAGGAGGCCGCTTTGTGCAAAACAATTGTTTGGACAGTACACCTACAGATTTTGCCCAAACATCACGCAAATTGGTACACAGTCTTTCTAGAGCCATTCAACAAAAAACGGTCTTTCAGATTTTTCAGACTCCATCCTGATTGGCTAATATGGCTTCCAAAATTCGCAGTTTGCTCAGTTTCAAACAAAATGCCGCAAATCATGAACACATTGTGTGATTTCCGTGAAATTGTGCATGCACATTCCAGGCAGAGGAAGAAATACCACTGGAACATTTTCAACTCAGCCTCATGGTGGCGCTATAACTGGCCAATTAGTGTTTTTACCTCTAACTGCATGGATCTGTGTAAAACTTTGTATGCACACTCCCTAGAGGCCAATGAAAAACCTTTGCATGGCATTTTTCACATCTGCTCTTTATAGCGCCACCAGGAGGCCGACATATGTAAAACACATTGTCTAATATTACTCCTTCAGATTTTATCCACATTTCACGGAAATCGGTACACATGCTCTCCATAGTCATGTGATCAAGACGGGTTTTTTGATTTCTCATAATCCATCCTGATTGGCTACGATTGGCTTCTAAAGTTTTCAGGAGTAGCCTGCTTTGTACCCGTTTTGTACAAATCGCCACAACTCCTCAACGCAGCGTCCGATTGCGGTGAAACTGTGCATGCATATTCCCACTAGGCTGAGGAAGAAATGCCACTTGACAGTTTTCAAATCAGCGTCATGGTGGCGCTACAACAGGCCAAGTCGCGTCACACACACTATATTACTCCTAAACATTTTGCCAAACATCACACACACTCCTCACCTACTGGTGGAGACCTGTGCCCAGAAGGGCACTTTTTCTAGTTGCGTCTGTGTCTGTGCGGGTCATGTGATGAAATTGTTTTGCCATTGTCTGCCAGCCAGGGCTGTGTAAGTTGTGGGTTACAGCTGCCAGGGCGAGAGGAAGCTGTCATCTGTTTGTCATTTCTGTTCAAGATTCACGAAAATATATTTAAAAATATCTTTACATTTTATTTTTCTGCTAAGCAGCAAGATAAACAGTGTATGCTTCGATGATTTTGATTTATATTAGGATAAATTTGTGCGACTGAAAAGACGAAACAGAAGTGGGTAGGAGGCTTCACATCCGCTTTATCGCTTGATCATTTTCAGAGTTTCCGTGCTCCAGATGTATGACGGAAGCATTTGAAAATTGTGGGAGGCAGACCAATAGAGGCACGTCTACATGTAATTCCAATTTGGGATTAATTGGATATTGCGCTCATGATATTATGGTGTTTGTTGGACACAATCTGTAGTGAGTTATTGTGTTAGTTAAACTACTGTAATTCAGTATTCGGTATAATTTGTCACACAATGTGTGATGTTCCACTTCCCAGAACATGACATTAATACTGCGGATGAATGACTGTTATAATGCTGAAAAGCTGGCCAAACCATCTTGCTATATATTTTAAAGGCTTCATAAATCCATCATACAATGCGGCTCATAAAAGTTCTTAATGATCCATTTTACAGATCTTATAGGAATACCACAGAGTTCACAGCGTGTCTGAAATACTTTGACCCAATCTGCTAACTTCCTTGCCTTTCATGCCTCATGCCATACAAGTTAGCACAGCGTTCCTGTAGAGAGATAAGTGTCTACATGGATTGAAAGGTCAAAATGTCCCCAATATTTATGACTGCAGAGAGAACATCTTGTCCAAATTTTGTCTGAAGTGCTTTGAGCCAATCAACTTACAGTACTTCCTTGCCTTTCATACCTCATACCATACAAGTTAGCACAGTGTTCCTGTAGAGATAATCGTCTACATGGATTGAAGGGTCAAAAGCGCCCCCAATATTTACGACTGTGGAGAGATCATCTCTCCTGAGGACCTGCTTAGACCATCACCATGATGTATGGTGCTGTGTAGAAAGTCCATCCATTACTGCGGATGACGCACACGCACACACACGTTCTCTTTGGTCACGGTTTGACTGTAGCAGTAGATCAAACAGCAGCGAACTCCCTTTGAAAGTAACAACATGATGTTGGGAGGCGGGGCAGTAGGCTACGAGGTGAACCATCTCTCCTCAGGGAGGCGGGGCAGTAGGCTACAAGGTGAACGATCTCTCCTCAGGCCAGAGGTCAGTTGCAGATACGGTAAGAGCGTGATGGAGCACAATTCACTCTGTCCTTTTCAAAACAAATGGGGACGTTTTTGTAAACGTTGTAAGGCAGCAAGAGACAGCTCTATCACCGGCTGCATAGCAACAAGTGCTCAAGGCTATGAATTAAGTCAGACACAATTCAACGAGAAGTGCACATCCACCCACGTTCATATACCTACTGTACAATGAGGGTAAACCTAAACGATATTATTTTCCCCCCGAGGGTTGTGATAACCAGTGTGTGCGTTATTAAAAGCAGCTGAGACAGTCGACCACATGTCATCTGAGAAAGCGTTCACTCGTTCATTCAACCGTTTGGAGTGTGGGGAAATCATCTCCTCTTCTGCACAGGTTCAGTTACCTTGGGAAATTATAATAAAGTAAGTTTTATGACACTTTTATTTATTGCTCCAGCTTGTATGTCACTTTACTGTACTGTAAAGTACTTCACTTTACAATATTGTCTCTATTCACTCCCATTCAGGGAGTGTGTGTGCAGAGTATGGCTGCCATCAAGCCAATGGTGCCGGAGATTAGTGCCCCCTTTCTAATTGTTTTTCATTCTGGTACAGTGGTAGAAAGTTTCCCTTGTGTTTTTGAGACCACCGCCACCGTAGCCTCGGTCCCAGGCTCACTTAACTGCGAAAAGAAGAGCCTGGTCACAACGTAAGGCAAAGAAGCTATCGGCGGACGTATCCTCAGGAACATCCATCAGATGTATTTCCCCCGGATACGATATTTTCCCGACCAATCACAACACTTGTTTCATTCGCGGAGAATGTGAACTGATTTGTAAAGCATCAACGTCATTTCCTTGTTTCGGTGGGGACTAGTAAACACAGCCGCACCGCGTGACGTAGTTATCTTACACGCAACACTTCCGCCACTTCCGCTGATAGTCTTTTCAGCGTAGGTCTTGCCCAGGGTGCCGCTACCGTAGTCAAGTTTGGAAAAAAAGGACGAAGAAAGGCGCAACAGTTTTCTCAGTGGTACAGTGGTAGATAAATATCTGTCCAAACATGAGTACAAATTGAAGAACATTTATGAGATCTCCCAATCATATCACATCGCAGGTTGTTTTGACTGTTCTAGGATATGCTGTTTAGACGCCATGTTTTCCAGAATCAGTGTGTGTGTGTGTTATTTTTTGAATAATGTTTAGTTTTCAATGTTGCAACACTTAAAATATAGAATATGAAATTTTAACGGTAATATCGTATATCGTATCGATATCGCAATATTTGGCATAAATACCGATATATGAAATTTCGTCCATATCGTTCAGCCCTACTTGAGAGATTATTAGTCTTTCCATAATTTGAAATTTAGAAATGTTATTGTTTGATTTATTGATTGATTTCTGTGCCAATCTGCACAAGCAAAAAGTGCCACCACGTGCCAATCTGTCACCATGAGCGACCTCGGCGGAAGGACCACAAGGTGTCTGCCGAACACTTTTGCTGTGAATGGTGTGGTACGTAGTATTTACAGCCGAAGAGACACTGGAGACAAACAAAACACAGACCTGAAAACTGTCTGGCATTCAGCTCGGGCTAATATGCCAGCCAGTATGCTGGATAACCTTGGGCAATGACGAACGCCTGGGGTGATAACCTATACTGTATATTTTAATTTGAAATCAAAAGCTTAATTGCCATAGATCAGCACTGCTACAAACCTTATGAGATGTTGGAGGTTTACAGAGATTAGTTCATCAGTTTTGTAGGTACAGTAATTAACCGTGTCAAACGGCATCTTTCATGGCAAAACTGTTTTCTCGGGTATACCTAAAGTCGATATCTCAAAATAGTTCTGTTGTGTTTACACTTGGCTACTCAGAGGGGACCGGCTAACCCATCGCTTTTACAAGCTGTCCATCCAGAAAAATGAAGTGATGCGGTTTCCCACTCTGTTCTAATATTCTGCTCTTCTTCCCTCTCTCTCATGCACCTGCATTTGTTTGCTGGAGGAGCAAGAGAGAGAGAGAGAGAGAGAGAGAGAGAGAGAGAGAGACAGAGAGAGAGAGAGAGAGAGAGACTGCCAGCAATGCACACAATTAAGTGGAGAGTGATGAAATTATATCTGGCCCAGGCAAATGGAGAGATAGAGGGGTGGAGGAGGAGGAGAAGTGGGAAGGAGCCGAGTCCATTCTGTTTCCCTGTGGGGCCGAGGGTAATTCTATTAGGCCTCATAATAGCGCAATTTTTCACCTCCCTCCACATCAGTCTATCGTCTCCACCCCTTTATCCATCCCTCACTCCACTATAAAGAGGGTAGAGTATCATCTGATGCCTGCTTCTCTAACTTACTTCCTCTAGAAACCTTCCGCTTGGTTTTTCTCTCCCGTCTCCCTTTACCTCTCTTTAACTGAGACAAATGATGGCCTAAAAACAGAACAGTATCATGAATAGGTTTGGGTTTAAGTGGAACAAGGCTTAACCAATTAAGCCCTATATCCCTTTGTCAGATGATAAATAGCTAAAATAGCCGGTCTACACGCTCACAATGTGACGCATTGTGAGCTTGTACTATCTATTTTCACTATTTTTGCATTTATTTATTCACCTATAGTAACATGGCCTCAATTTGGATGGTTGAAAGTGATTAAAATGTCAGGTCATAAATGTCTATGAAACCAGTAGTGAGCCCACATCTTTTGTTGACTGAAGAGCAATAAAATGTCTGCGGCTGAAAGCAGGTGATTAAAGCTTAATGATGGCGAATGTGCTCTGGAGAGACTGCTTTTATTGCCCACTCATTCCATTTTCAATCAGAACACAGCTTTAATGTTCAGGAGAAGGAAATGGCAGTTCAGAAGATTAAAGAGGAGGAAAAAATGACAAAAGAATGTTTCCTTTTAGAAAGTAAAATTAACAACGTGAGGCATTTTGTTGCAGCCAGTTCATGGTGAAGAGGCGATGTTTTTGAGGAAATCCCATTAAAACATTACAGATTTTATTGCATTCTGTGTCAGGCCCATGCAATTGCATGTTTCCTGTTTCTATTTGTGTCTATTTCTGCTTGCCAGGTGGTGTACAGGGGCTGACTATATGTGATTTAACAGGCAAAACCTGTTAATTGTGCTATAATCCATCCATCAGTGATTGATAACTTTGGGAATGCAAGGCAACTACAGTACTTCCGACCCAATATCCAGCACAGGCCAACATCAATATAATATCAATTTACACATTAGCATGTTTACATAACATAAAAAATTTTGGCAAGGAAATTGTTACGTGGGAGAACATCCGAGTGTTTATTATAAGAAATTATATTAGAAACGTCAGCATGGGTAGAATACTTATTCATGAAAGAAGCTCTACTCAACATTCAGCCATGTGGAAATCCTCCCTTCACTTGTTTTGTCAGAGCAAATGAGAGTAACTGAATAAACAGAAAGTTCAAGTTAGAACAGAACTGTGTTTATTTAACTGAGAGTGTAGAAATGGACCGTCCCCCCTCACAATACGATTGTGAAGTGCATACTGTAGTTTCCATTGTACGCTTAGTGAAAACAACTTAAATGTACCATTGAAGCCGGAACTCTACGCTTCACTGACACTGATACACTGTCCTTTACAAAAGCGTTTAACTTCAAATTCTTCTGCTTTGAACATTGTTTAAATTCCAAGCAGTGTAATGGACACTTGTACAGCAACTTGAAAATTACATGAAGTGCAAAATGTAACCCACCATGTTTTGTGGAAGCTAGTAAAACAGAAGCGGAAAATACTTAAGAATCCTTTAAATGTCATCGTTACTGAACAACTGCAAAAACAAAATGGATTACAAATTCAAGAATTCTCATCAAAATGCTGAAAGCAGACAACACAGAGTGAGATAATAATCTAGTAAAGAAAAAATAAATTCAAGTTTATGTCCATTTCAACTGCAGTGAAAGAGCCATGAAACATTTATTGACAAAAGAACCAACATAACTCAGTAGCGTCAAGGCTGGGTAGCCTAGTGTTGCGTATTAATGATCTCCTCAAGACATATATGTCATCTGTGTGATATCTAATATATCTGGACCCTGTTCCTCGGCACAGAGCTGACGGGAAACTGGAGACAGCCCCCTATTCCACCTCAAGAGATCCGATTGGCCTTAGAAATAGCCAAGGACGAGTGCTGATATTCTGTACAGTATCTCATATAATATGGCGGCTTGAATTTCAATCTTAGCCACCCGTCTCTGTGGTGAATGCAGGTACAGAGTGATGGTGGTGATGTGACGCTGATATGGTCGCTAAATAAAGGCGTGATGTAATGTTGCACTGTGGGGTCCGGACAGGACAGAGGAGCGGATTATTGTGCTACGAAAGACAATAGCGCTCTCTAGGATGACAAGAAGCTTTCCCACATCTATCTGGCAGCGTAAAGGAGAAAGAAACAGCCTGTGGGTTTTGGCATTTCATCCCTGCGTCCTGATGATACCATCATAAGGGAGTCCTGAGTGCCTCTGGAAGAAGATTCAGGTGACTAGAGAAAACTTGTCACTTACTGTACCTCCCAAGGGAAGTGCAGATATAGCACATAACTAGTACTGCATGGAAATTTCATATTCTAGTCCACTGTCACACGTCTTTCTTCTGTATCTTTTATCTACAGTAATAGTGGAGAAAACTGGGGCCAGAAAATGACCCAAACTGCAGATGAATCGAGCCATTGTTATGGTATGTTATGTTCCACAGATTTGTGATGACAGGCGGCACAATCGGTCAACCTAAGTTGTAGTGAAGTCCTGCGGCGATGTATGTGTTGTGGCTCGTCTGTTTATGATGTACGACAGGGAGCTTGTCAATCAAGAGTTAGAGGCCTTTTCTAAGTATTTCTCAGAATACTTAAGCCAAGAGGTTGGGCAACCTAAAACTACTAAATTAAGCTGAGGAGCTTGTTTAAACACACCTACTCACATACACATATGCACACAGACACAGCCACACACAAACTCTCACACGCATACCGTGCACATGCCTTTTTCTCTCAATTGGCTAAAGACATAACCGGTTCATCATACATGACTGTGCCGAACAAACATCTTTGTACGCCCCCGTGTATCCCAAGGGATGTTTAAAAGGATTCTCTTTCAATGTAATCAGCTCACCTTGCCCACAGCAATGCCACTCAGCCAGTACCAGAACTTTACATCTTATGGCAGCGAGGCTCATCTCCAGCACCTGTGTAACATGGGACACGCTAGCCATCACGTCCCATCTGCGTAGAATGTGTCCCTAGAGGAAGAAACTGCAGTCAGACTTGTAGAAATAATACCAGTTTTAACAAAAGGGTTTCAGGTGTGAATAGGGAAGAAAATGCACTCCTATAAAGACATACAGCAAGTGTAGTGGAGTTAAACTATTTAACTCTGCTCTAAACCATGTTGCAAACATGGCAACAGAGCACATCGAAACAAGCATATTATAGTTATGATTTTATTCAGAATAATAAGCAGCGTAGGCAAACCCACATAAAAAAACTATCCCTGCATATATAATGATGTTAAACTGAACATTTTGTAATGCAAGTGAAACACCAAGAGACACTTGTTTACCCATGTTTACCCTCAGGGTGTTTGTGCTGTTCAGAGCAGGGCATGACCTCCTGGACTAAGCTTAACCAAGAGGGCCATCACGTCTGTCTGGAGCACAAAAAAACACAGATACTTTGGCATTCTTCCTCCCAAACCTATTCTCTTCCTCCCGACACGGAATTCTACAGAGGCAGTGCCGAGTGTCAGGTTGAGCTACAGTATCAGCTCTCACGGATTGGAGTCAGATCAAAGAGGGACAGTGAAAAGAGAGATATCCACACCCCGGACTCCTCGCCATACAAAGAGGCTAGGAGCGAACCCCACTCCCCTGGGAGTTGTAATGGGAGTGGCCGATTACCCCCATGGACCAGAGCCATATGGGCTGACCCAAGGGAGCTGCTATGGAGTTTAGCATGCAGCCTTGACTGGTGATGAGGCAGTGAAGACAGGAGTGAAAGTGTGGGTGCCAGAGAGAGAAGACGTTTGTGTCTGGGCCTGTGTCAGTGACCGACCCAGAGATAGAGATCATGAGGCCTGTCGCAATAATTACTGTACATAATTCATTGTCATAATTGTTTCCATCTTGAAAAATGTTGATACATTAAATCATATATGGACAACTGGATATTCGAACTAAGCGAGCACTGCACTCCATTGAGTCCTTCCGACTGCGAGTGCCAGGTCGGTCCTAAACAGTATATGCACATGACATATACTGTATGGGCATAGCAGTCGGATCTGTAGCTCTGGACAACCGAATCTCTGTATGTCTGTCCTTGTCCCTTTTGTTTCCATATATGGAGCAGACTGATTTGTCTTGACTGATGTATGTACACACACACATATGTATATATCCGGGGGGAGGAGATAGCGCCATCAGGTGATGTGAAAGAGTGGAAGTGAGTCTGAGAGAATGAAAGTGAGTCTAGAATCTATTTATTTTCACAATAGGAGATATGAGAGAGTGGACGTGAGTCTAGAATCTATTTATTTTCACAATAGGGGATATGAGAGAGTGGAAGTGAGTCTAGAATGATTTGTCTTGACTGATGCCTTGACAACACATTGAGTTTAGACAACACACTCCATATTTGGGCGTCGCTGCATTGGGAACTCCTTGGTTATGGCTATTGGACGTCAAATGTCATTGACAATGAATGGCCAGCTTTGAGTGTTTGTGTGAACACAAACATTGCGTAAACACAAGCAACGAAGACGAAGTAGAGGACGCAAATTAGAATTGGCCGGAATGAGATGATGGGAGATGTGTCATTGTTTGAGCATCCCATAACGATTGTGCCATGGGTGTTGCCGTTGTATTTGCTGGTAGTGGTAGAGAGATGTCAGACATTACACAGTACTTAGGAGAGATTGGCCGGAATGAGATGATGTATGATGATAAGAGCGCCCCTCACTTCACACTGGTGTGAGTTTTAATATAGGATATGTTCCAATTTTCAATGTCAAAACCACAAATAAATCACAATTAATCAACAATCGACAATTAATCGTCAGGTAAAAATTCATGATCGTGACAACCCATGAAGCTGATGATTTGGTTTTCATGGCAGTTTGTAGTTTTTGCATGAATGAACTAGGTTTTTGCAGGAAGTATTCATTCATTGCCATGTAAGCTAAATAATATATGCTGTATGACATCTGGTGGACACTCTAATTCACATTGCTTTACACTCAGGAAGCGACTGCATTATGAATGTGCATGTGCTCATTATCAAACTATAACGTTAGTACTATTCTCTATCAAATGAGCAACATGAGATTGCAGAATCTAAGTAAAACAGATCATTTAGAGACAATGATCTGACAATCATTATTGAACATCACTGTACTGTATATAATTTGTGCAACTTCATACCTACAGTAAGAGTCTACCTTGCAATTAACGGACCCACATTCACCACACCCTTATCTACATTAATCTTTTGTCTGCATCATCAATCTGGACCTTATTTTGTCTGCAGCATCATACAGACAGAAACATGCTCCTCCCTCCCATCCCCCCGACAAACCGAGAGAATATTGAATTAGAACCGATCTGCTGCCCAATTTATCTCAAATCCTCGCTGATCCAGATCTAATTTCAGCCTCTTAGTACCGCAAACAGGAAGAAGGAGCCAGTCGATAAACAGCCCATGGTCACTGGTGGAGGGGGAGTGGGGGTATGGAGGTAGAGGGGAGATCAACATGGTCACTCACTGGTGGAGGGGGATATGGAGTATGGAGGTACGAGAGGGGAGATAACATGGTCACTGTTGGAGGGGGTGATGGGTTAGGACTCGGAGGAGCTCTGGTCCATAGTGCTCTGAGGTGTTCCTCATCCCATTGTGAGTGCAGTGCATCAATCAGCCCATCAAGTACTTACTGGACCTCCAATTACTTACAGTGATCATTTTGAAATCAGTGTTTAGCATACAATAAATCTTAGAATCAGATTTTTACTAGATAATAGAACCTAAACCTTCTCACAGACACATATACATAATTTGCATTCTTACATTACAAATATTATTCCCTGAAAATATTACTCTTAAGTTTAACCCAATTATTTCTATATTATTTTTCAAATAAATATTTCTTATCTATCCTTGCATTTTTGTTTAATATTGTATTTGATATAGGCCTACCATACTTCTTACTTACTGTACATAAGTTATTGAAAGACAAATAAGTTATTGAAAGACACAAGCATGCAGAAGATATTTGAACTATCACTGTTACAGTGTTGACATACTTACACAAACATTCAAACATGCACATTTTATACCAGTTGGTGTTGGAACTGTGACATTGCACTTCTGATATAAAGAAACATTCCAGACACTATAGGCTAAATATAAATACCGGGTAATAGCCTACTTCACAATATCACTTTCAAAACAACTTCAAATTGACGTCTGAACTCTGAATGGACCGCTGGCTCTCACAGCAGCCATTTGACAGGTAAACAGACAACAGCTGAAGGCAATAACATCAATGTGGGTGTGGGTGTGTTGTGTTTGACAAAAAACAACAGGAAATGTAATATAGGAAGAAGGCCACAGGGCGACATAAAACATAGGCTGTGTATGCAATATTAGGCCTACTAAAGAAAAAAATCAAACTATATGTTTGAACAACTGATATTCCATAACTACCTTACCTTACCTTATCTGGGCCTCTATCTGGCAACTTGCATTAGCCAGGAAGGTATAGCCAGGTAGGCTACTGAGCTTTTCTTTACTTTTTGTTATTTTAATTTGTTGTGCCCATACAGTAGACAGTTATACTTCGAGCTAGCTACGTCTGAACGAAATGCGCGTTACCTCTAAGGTTCATACACGCCATTCTACCTGCCGTGGAAAACATCCAGTACATAGCTTGCAGGTCATTGGTTGTCCACTAGAGGACTCCACCCCAGGTTTTTGGTACTGTGGTGCCATTAATATTAATCAATTAACCTTTTCAGCTCAAAGGACCACCACACCCATTTTATTACCTTATTAGTCCTTTTAATATATATTTTTAATAATACAATAATAATGGCTTCTACTTCAGCATAACTGCCATGAATTGAAAGGCTGTAATTTCTATTTGCTGATGATGTTATACGTAGGCAGGTTTCTGACCATAGCCCACCAAAGATACGTAGATGGACATGATGCCATATAGCCTATAGGCTAAAGACCAATTATATTTGAAAAGGGGCAAAGTGTTTCTTTAACTTTAAAATAGGCCTACAAAGTGTTGTATAGCAAAGCAAGACTGTGTTGTATCAAATTATACACTAGCCTATATGATCAATTATGATGACAAAATCTCACCTGCTTTTTTTGGAATTATATTAGATTGATTAAAGATTGTTTTGTTAAAGCTCTTTCTAATAGTAATCATTTATGTTTATTCAGTAACCCAGCTCATAAACCCAAAATTAAATTTTCAGGTGGGTTGTCAATTTCAGGCAATCGGGAAAGAGTACCGATTTATCAGCTTGAATTCTATAGTGTTCCATGTTTTGTCTGTTCATTTATTTGTGTCATCACTTCCATGTCATCCCGATCGCGATCTGAAAATGTATTTTCTAAACACTAAAATGTTGGAGAGAGAAACCACTGTTAGTAGCCTAGTGAACAAACACTCAATACAAATTATTTTTTTGTGTTTGCACAAAACACTCAAAGCTGGCCATTCATTGTCAATGGCATTCAATGTTTGTGTTAGGACAATGTTTGTGTTTACACAAACCCTCAAAGCTGGACATAGGAGGGGAGGGGCTAGCGCCCCTCAAAAAAAGAATACATCAGTTACTGTACCTTTTAATAACGTTGATCTAAAGACAGTAAACTCAAGACATACGGTACGGACCCGGTAGGTATAGGACCAGTGGAAGTGATCATGTGTTGTTAACCAACAGAACCAGATGGCAAGAGGAAGCCCCCTGGTAAAACTCTGATCTAATATTTCAGTGGCCTGATGGAAAAAGCATGGCCACAGACATTATAAATCAAATACCCATCATGTCTAAGAAAGATGGGCTGATAAGCAGCAGTCAGAGTATTGGTTTTACATCTCCTTGAATGGGACATAACATGGTTTTCGGAATTTGAAGCTGCAATTCATAAGATTTATGTCCTAGCCAGGATTCGAACCAGCGAGGGTCTCCTGCGCGAGGGCTGACATTTCTATGCTGAGCTAAAACAGAACTCCCACTTGGACAGGGGAGATATTGCACTTTGAGCTTCAGGCAATACCTCTTGTCAACCAGTAGTGTTCCTACTCTCGATCTAAATTTAGTAGTAGAGCGGGAAGTCCACCTCCAACCACGACAGTTGTTAGATTAGACTAATGTATCAACTCTTGAACTCTACCATACTGATTGGTTTAAATATTTGTTTATTCACTAACATAAGTCTGGATTGCAGCTTTAAATGAAGCATATTTTGGCGTATCAGGCTTATGAAATATCAAGTTTGGCCCCATGGGTTTTGGGAACAGGATATGGATATGCTGCATGCCATACTATATCCATGAAGCACACTGTATTGAATGTATGGCACATCTAGTTAACCTAACATAATCCTGATTTTCCACACATGGTTTGTTGCGTCCATTTCATGAGTTCTAGGATGCAGCGCATTGAATGTCCGACCTTCTCAGGAGTATTGAATTCACCAGGGAATTCCAATTACTCAAGACAGTAACAATAGATGACTATATATCTTCATCAAGAAAGGCCTGATTAAGACACTGTAGGTAAGAAAACAGGAAAACAATGTGATAGAAAACATAGATAACTAGTTCGCTGCGTTTTCTATTAAGGAGACAGGAAACAGTAAGCATGTTAATCCATGTTGTGTCATCCGCATGACTGGGCATCAATGACCAAACATACTTTTCTAAATTGAGTTTTCTCTCAAAACACAAGATAATTTGAATCTCTCGGCTCTTCCACAAAGGCATTAGCAGGGCTACATAAGGAATTTGACGTAGGCCTGAAGCTGGTACATTTGTGGAGCATCTGGATTCAAACCTTGAGTTTAATACTGGGCCTGGCCACATTAGCCTCAAACTGACAATTATAATTTATGATTGTTTGTTGTGGCAGGATGTTAGATGTTACAAATCCTTGGATTAACGTTTCTGCACCGATTTACCTCTGTAATTAACTATTGTGCGTGCGTGCGTGCGTGCGTGCGTGAAAGAATGAGAGTGAGAGAGACGGACAGACAGACAGACAGGCAGACAGGCAGGCTGGCAGACTGGCAGAGAGACAGGAAAAGACAGAATAGGTCAATACTTTGAGTAAATGATTAACCACGCAGTATAGTGGAACAAATTGTGCCAGACGTGGCAGAGCGTGTCCACCTCATCCTTGTAATACGCAACATCTGTCCCTTGCTCATCCAGTGTTTAAACACCTCCTGATTGTTTTACCTTTAACCTTAAGCAGAATAAGTGTTTCAACCGGTGACTGTGAATTCGTCAGGGGTCAGCGCACAAAAGAGTAGCGATATTAGTACTGTAGGTGACTGATGTATTATTAGGCTGTCTGGACTGGACTGGCCATTGCACAGTTAAATTTATGCATGTGACAATGCAATGAATAGTCCTTTTCTGTCTAACAAAAAATATGTTTTGATTTCTATTCAATATTTTCATACAGGCTCATACATGATTAATATGTTGGTATAATATTGTCAATATAGGCTGAGTTTTGTAGAAACAGTCTCAAGTTCAAATGTAATTAATTGCAAGTTGCATAGTGATCAGTGTTGACACAGAGGGGTAAAGTGGAAAAAGTGGATGTCAAAGGTCAGATGAGACTATTGCTGACCCCTCCAACACACCACAACAGGGACCCAATGAGGGAATCCAATTTAGCTGGCAAAGCCTTCAACATCTTGTAAAAGTAAACAAGCTGCCACTCTTCTTTCTCATGCCGCCCTCCCCCAACCCCCCCCCCCCCCCCCACACACACACACACACACACACACACACACACACACACACATTCTATCCCCCTCTTCACCTTCCTCTTGAGGCTACAAATCAATGACACACCCCTGTCGTGACACAGGGGTGGCTCAGAAAACAACTTGAAGGTGAAATAAAAGGGATCAGTGCTTTAAGGGTTTTGACGACGCAGATGTTGTCTGAACACAGTCGGAGAGTGAAAGGTACATTGGACGAACCTCAGCAGGAAATCCCACCCTGAGGACACACGGGAGGAGTTTTTGAAAAGAAAGCGGGGACATCTGAATAGAGCGTTCTGAAAAACAACCAGCAGTCTCACGCGGTATGACATGCTTGAAGTCGTGAATGGTACTATGTCAGCTTATGGAGCCCATCCAGCATGCTTTAAAATGAGTGGTATTCCTTTGATGGTGTTTATTGAGACAAACTGACTGACTGAATGAATGGTACTTCTATGTGAAATACCAAAGACATCCATTGAGGTGTTGGTATGCTCACTTGAACCTGTCAAGGCTTCATGTAGCAAAATCCATGTTAATTATTTAAATGTTCTCAAAGTTAAATCATCACTCCAGGGTTTACTGTAATATGTACGGTACGACTGAAGGGTAGTGACTCTTTGTAGTTGTTGCACATGTACAATAATAATTTTCATATTTTGTACCAATTTTGACGGATTGTTTGTGTAGTATTTGACACAGATGCAAAGTCCAGACAATTTTACATCGTTTAGCATGCAGCTTTCTCTCTGAAACCACAATGTGTTGCCTATATGCAGCTTTAGCACAGGAGATACTGGCATCAGAGAGAATGTCATTAAGTATTTGTGACAGCTGTTTACAAACTAACGGTAAGTAACATTTAGCCACATGTGGATGTCATTATGGTCAAAAGATGTGGGTGGTGTTGGAGGGGACTGGGGTGACAAGATTTGTATGCCTTCAGGAATAGAAGTGCACTTAGTCAATTGGATTAGAGACAGAATACAAGAGGCCGAACGAGGGACAGAGCAGGAAAGAAAGTGAAAGGGATTAAAAGGATGTGTGACTGGGCAGAGTGGAATGAAATGGGTATGTGAGGTTCAGCTGGATATAGACCTAGTACTGTACAGTGCCTTTGAGTTTTGGAAAGCCTTTTCATCATACATGTACCATGTGGGTGGATTATCATTTGCATCATGACCAGTTATAGACATTCTCCATCCTGTACTCGTGTTCAAAGTGTTAAAAGCTGTTTAAAATGTGTAGGCATACAGTAGGTGTCTGTCAGACCAGACAATCCTGTACTGTAGATACTGTTTCCTCTCTGAAACGACAGAACTGTAGTTTCTTTGATTCAACCCTCCCTGTATTTCTTCAAAAAGAATCGTTAAAGAATAAAGATACCTGATATGGATGCTTTCAGTTATTATGGTTTACTTGCCTTCCCTTCTTCTCTATACTTCTCTCCTGTCGTTTTTGTTATTCTCTGTCTGTTCTCTTTGATTTGTACTCACTCATGCCCTTATGAAGGCCAGTCTGTGGCCTCGCTTTCTCTCACACTTGTCACATGTTGACATTGTAAGGCAGGAAAAGCTACATAAGCCACAGGATTAACCATGCTGAACCATAAGAAAGCCCAACTTGTCAAACAATCAGAGTTCAGTCCCATACATAAGTATTTAGCTATTCAGCTGCCATCACAGACAAATGGAAACGTTGAAGACTATTATTAGTTTTGCACGATCGCAGCATTTGTTGAAAATAACGGTTTTCTTGGAGGGGGTGACCCGGTGGCCCCACCTTGTCAGGGTTGAGTATGACAAAATGACCTCCATGTAAATGCCTGGTCAATGCCTGGTCAAATGTATGGTCAATACTGTGATTGCACGTGCACTTACAGGTGGTCTTTACCCTATAAGATTGTCTGCTAATTGCATTACAATAATTTGATGTAATGTAAATTAATGTGTCCAAAGGATATAGTGTTGAATGTATTGGAAACCAATCACTCTTTTGGCGCATTTGTAACATAACATAACACCAATGACAATTGCTGTGTGTGTGTGATAATCATTGTTATATCCCGGGTCTCACTCTGTACCGTTTCAGGACAGTGATGGATTTCCTCACTAGACAAGAGGACACAGGGGATACCAGCATTGTCTGCCCAAACTCTGGCCCCGACAATGGAGGTTCAAAAGGGAGAGAAACTCAACCTGACATACTGTATCACTGACAGGCTCTTTCGTGTCAAGTGAGAGCTTTTGCAAATCAATGGTTATGGTGTTGGTTGTTGTGTGTATGGATGTCCTGTTTGAAATTGTGTGTTTTTCCATATACTCATAGGTTATAACTAATTTCCATCTGTTAAGAGGTCAAATAAATTACTGTGTAACAATCAACAATCATTTAGGAAGCAATTTATTTTTCACACTGAATACTTCATTTGTTATTTGAAAGATATAGTGTTCAGAAAAAGCAGAAGCTAAGAGTTAAACACCCTATAACATACAAAATAAATCATTAATATGAAAAAAATCACACCCGTGTGAACTGAGTGGTGCAATCCCCCCCCCCCCCCCCCCCTCTCTCTGTCTCTCATTAGCAGGCAACAGTGCAGCACTATCTCTCTCTCTCTGTTTCTGGCACAACAGCGCCACTTTTGCCCCTACTGGTACTCATAGTCACACGTGTTAACACGGACATTGCTGTTCCTTGGAGTGGTTGCACCACTCAAATATCATATTGAAATGCCCTGAGCATATCATCATCATTGTATGAAGCTGCAGCAATGCTGTCTTCTGTGGTTTATCTTTTGCTGCCCCCTACTGTTGCTTTTCCTTCATAAACAGGCACTCATACTCAGAGACAGAATTATCACACATTTGACTTAATCCTTTTCATAATCACGATCACCATGGCATCATACTTACATCTGCACACTTGGATATTATTGGATATCGACTGAATATATTAAGCATATATCTTTGTGTGTGTGTGTGTGTGTGTGTGTGTGTGTGTGTGTGTGTGTGTGTGTGTGTGTGTGTGTGTGTGTGTGTGTGTGTGTGTGTGTGTGTGTGTGTGTGTGTCACGCATGTGTGTTCCTAAATTCTTAAGCCAGGGTTGCAACAGTCAGTGAAGTGACTACCAGGATCAGCAGAGATGCAAAGTGACTGGGAGTGCCACTCCTTAACACAGACCTCACCGACCGTTCACCTGGGAAAAAACAAACAAAAAACAATTAAATCACTACGATAAATAATAGAGATGTATGGGATTTATACATAACCGTCATAAAGATAAGATAACTGTACCTCCCATACCTTTCCAGGTTATTGGTCCCAGTCCCAGTGAGACACCTGCAATGTCGTAGGACACCTCCCTGCGTTGTCTATGGTCGCCAGGGTAGCAATGCTGCAGGAAAGTAGCATTCATATTATTAGCCGATGCTCAGACACTAAAGATACAAATGTATACTATGTCAGAAAACTGTCATGGGAACACACACGCGCACACACACACACACACACACACACACACACACACACACACACACACACACACACACACACACACACACACACACACACACACACACACACACACACACACACACACACACACACAAACATGGATACATACAGCAGTGCAGTCCTGCTGGTGTATCAGACACAAGTGGATCTGGCAGTGCAGGTAGATGGTGGAGAAGTTGTTGAAGGTGAACATCCTGAAGGAGAAACGTGCCACGTCGGAGACACCATTCATGTCCAGTTCTACTGTAGTGTCCCTTTCATTAGGACACCTGGACCACAGGGAAGGATGTTGCAATTATTACAAAACAATGTAGCAGCTAGACAATGAGTACTTTAACTTTTAGTACTTTAAGTACATTTTGATGCCGATACTTTTGTACTTTTACTCAAGTACATTTTCAATTTCGTACTTTTACTTGTAACGAAGTAGTTCTAAATTGCAGTATTGGTACTTTTACTTAAGTAAAACAATTGATTACTTTTTCCACCACTGTGATTCAGTGATTCTCAACCTTTTCTGGATGAAATTTGTATTTGTGGGCTGCGTGTGTTTTCAGAGGATTTTACTTGAATGATCAATTTTTTGATTGTGTTCCGGCTTGTATAGTTAAGCTCCTATTTATCGGTATTACAATGTCAATGTCAACACATTTATTTCAATGTTTTAAATGAAAAAATAAATAAATGTATGTATGTCTCTTTCCCCCGCGGGAGAAATGTTTGGCTATATTGGCAGTATTGTGTATTGTGTATCTTGTCATGAGACAAACTTGTTATGATTTGGCACCATAATAAAATTGAATAAAAATAATTAGATCCCTTACTCTCTAACAAGGAGATCCCAGCGGACAGGATAATTGGCGTTGTTGACAGGTGTGGCCCAGCAGGAGTCCAGAACAGTGGCGATCTGTTGCCTGTCCACTCCCTCCGATCGCACCTCGATGTACATCCTCTGGTCTATTTCCACTTCCATGTTACTGTCACCGGTGTAGGGGAAACGGTAGCCGGCGTCTAAGAATGCGATCATTCTCATACGATAACTGCCCATCCCTGATGGAAGTCTCCTGGACACAATGCTACAGAAAAACAAAACAAATACATTATATAAGGTGATCAAAGTTAGAAAAAAATAAAAATAAATCAAAAGACTTGGTATAGGTATCTCAACAACGAGTAATTCATGCACCAGAACAGACTGACTAAAACCACCATGGCGCCTTCCAATGGCAAGATGCGTATGAAATAAGGGGATTGTGGTGGAATGTGTTCTGGGTAGCCTCGGTACCCAGGCTTTTATTTCCGTTCGCATTTGTTCTGCGTAATGGGATGCAGTGGCTCTCACCTCTCGATGGGGTTAATGCCGACAGCCATAGACAGAGACTGGCTCAGAGGGTACTCGCAGCTGAAAGGCAGGTGGATGTTCCTCTCACGACTGATGATCCTGTCATGGGGGTCCACATCACCTGAGATGATGTTCTTGTACATGAAGTAGGACCCATTGCTCTATCAGGGGAAATGACAAAAGTGTATTAGGGATGCAAATTTAGACTTAAACGAAAGGGTCATGTAATGAAGCATAAAAGTATTCAGCTGGCTGGGTTTTTATTTTTAGGTTGATTGAATGTGTTGAGACGCTGAATACATTTTAATTTCGTAAAAGCCTTGAACTCGAGTACATTACTATACAGCATGAATCCTACCCTAGACAGGTATCTAGTGTGCTGATAAAAGTACTTTAACTACAACATTCTAGACTTTGGACATTTTTACCGAGAGAACTGTCCCACACTGCTCTGCATTGTTATCGAAGTGGAACACCAGCCTTCCATTCTGGAGAGTCCCATTGCAGGATGAGTCCTTGAGATGGAGGACCTCAGGATGGAAGCCAGCTTCAAACACCTGGCATCGGGACAAGGACATGTTGGCTGCACTACTGGTACAGGAGACAATTGAATCTAAGTACGGGAGAGAGATCAGAATATATTTTATATTTTATAATGTAATACACCAAAAACAACTAGAAATGTGTATATAGTGCAAATCTGTGCCAGAAGGCATATTATGCTCTTAATAATAATAGCAAAAAAGTACAAAGACATGCACATCCAACCCAAACTTGGGCAGGTGCCGAGCGGTAAGTAGTATACACAGATAAGGAAATGAAGATACTCGCACACTGTGGGCTCAGATCCTAGTGAAGTACCTTTATTTGCTTCCTCAGACTCTGTGTCTGAGGAAGAGCATTGCGCTCAACTTTTTTGTGCAAATAAAGGCACTTCACTAGCATCTGAGCCCACAGTGTGCGAGTATCTTCATTTCCTTATCTTAATAATAATAGCAACATTGTATATGATCTCTACAGTATGTATTGCTATGAAAGAAGTGTCGCATATGACTTATCTCTCATAAACACGCACGCACGCACGCACGCACGCACGCACGCACGCACGCACGCACGCACGCACGCACGCACGCCATACTTGAGTGTTTCAGACTCCTGAACCTCTACACCCCATATAGATTGTTCCCACGTCACAGGGCCCTGATGGGCTGACTTGGCATGCAGTACTAGCCTACAACCACTATCAGAACAACTGCATTCATGTAATTAACAGACAATCCATACAGCACTGTTAATAGTGCTGTTAACTGTTGAAAGAGGGTTTCATCATAGTTGTTCAGTGTGACCTGTACTGTACCATAGCTCTCGTTGTTGCGGCGATGGTGGTTCTCATCACAGAAGCAGCCGTGGACACCACGCTTCTCCCCACACCACTCATGCTCGACACAGTCCAGCTCCTCACAGGGGTCTGTCTCCGCTGGAGACATGGAGACATAAACAAGACAGCATAAGAAAGAGTGGAAAATACCTTTGGACCCATCTGGGACAAGAGATTATTTATTTATTTATTATTTTAAACCAATTAATCTTTCTTTGTTATCTTGGCAATTTGTCAAAGCAGTGTCTGTCTAGTCTACGTACCACACTGCAAATCAGAACGCCACTGTGGGATTTCCAGACCCAAGACAGCACAGCTTCTCTCATAGGACGAGACAGCAGAACACAGCATGCCATTGGCCGGCGAGTAGAGGCAGAGGTCATAGACACAGGAAGTGAAGAATGGCTGAGGGTCAGAGTGCAGGTGGCAGGTGCTGAACGGGCCAGTAGTGTTGGTGAGGATGCTACACAGCTGTGAGTACTCCTCTCTGAAGCGACAGTTATCTACGCCGCCACCGCTACGGTCATCTGTGGCCCCACATCTAGTAAGGATATGGAGGTTAAGCCAAATTTATATTTCACCCTACAGCCGTGTTGCTTGTCCAAAAGTAATACGATGTGTTGCGTTTTAATTGGATGATACTGTACACTTTTGTTTGCTTTCTTTTTCAATGTGTTGACAGAACATTTGTAAGAAATATAGCTACCTCTTCTATAACCATGTGGCTCCATCTGCACCTCTATTTAAAAAACTAAATATATTGTCTATCTACATGTGTATGACATTAACACACAGTCCAGTCCCGTTCTTTCATTTATAAATGCACGTACCTTTCCAATATGCTTACTACACCTTTCAAAGTATATTTTATGACCAACTCGCAAGTGCATGCTTATAATTCTACTAGACAATCAAAGACCGAAAATATCAGTCGATAATTGGCTCACCCAGAAAGGCTAGTGGGAGACTTCCAGCCATCCCCAAAATCATTGTCATTCTGTGCCACTGTGCCGTCGGGCAAAGCTTTGTCATCTGCAGGGTCACCGTTGAAGTTACCACACATGCCAACAACTCTGTTGCGGTGGTTCTGACCCACTCTGACCAACAGAGTGCTCCGGCCATCAAACTGGACAATCACATGACGGGTGTTGACCACTACATAAGATCCATCACTTTCCACCTGAGCTAGACTGCCTGCAGTGGCAGGGAGAGACACATCACTGTTGTCAACCTGGAATATAAGAGAGAGAAGCATTGATAATGAATATTCAGCTAATTATGCTTATACTGTGTTCACAGATAGATGTAGAAACTGTATTAATGATCTTTGAAGCTACAATCCTGTTATTTATTAATTAGTCATTTTAATGAATTAAACGTTGTTTTAACCAATCTGTATGGTAGAGTATGTTAATACAATAACTAGCAGCTGTGTTGCTGTGTCCCAAGCTCAGTGGCATAATAGTTGCGTTTTCCAATGAATTTACCTTCACTCTCCTGTTGGCTCCAATCCTGACATGGGCTGTCTCTTGTTGATTCGACAGGTATATGTCCACTGCTGACACAAATGATACACGATTGCTGCCACGGTGATTGTTAGTCGCGACCACTCTGAACCCAGTTTCAGTGGCAGTGCTATTCACACTCTCTGTGATGACGTAAGAGCATGTGCCCTGGAAATGAGCCAGTGCACCATCAAAGGTGATATAGTGGGGGTCCCCCCACACAGTGCAGGTGGTCAATGCATCAAAGCAGCCCAGTTGGCCGTTTTTGATAGTGCACTCTTGCGTGGGGGTACAGGATACAGCAGAGCAACGCAGATCATTCGGGGCAAAGCATTCACATCGCTGGGAGCAACCGGGTGTCCAGAAAGTCTCCCCAGCCTGTAACGCGTAAGGGTAAGAGAGAAGCACACTGCATTCAGAAATCATGTTACACATGGTGGTTTGTTGTTCTACCTGAGTTTGCTTACTTCTGTTTCATATTGTCAGTGGTTCTTAAGTTGTCATGCTGTCAGTCATGTTAATGTTTTTCCACTGCACCTGTACTGTAGGCTCAGGCTGTACAGTAGGCCTGCATATTAATGCTGACTTATGTGCTCATTATTCACTTACAAACTATAGACAATCTATATTTCAACTTATTTTTCTTGCACAAAATAGAACTGGTGAGTTAAAGTTGGAACATAATATTAATATTATATTTGAGGGATTACATTGAGGGATTTTTGATTGAGACCTAGGCTAGAATGGAATGTATTAGTTTGCTTAAGCAGAAGGGAGTTCCACCGCGCCTCAAGCTGACTGGAAAGCAACTTACCCCAATGTAGAATCCATCGTACTGGCAGCCACATTGTTCCACAGGGACACACTGGCCTCCACTCCTGAGATAACCCTCATCACAGAAACAGCCTTCGGCACACACTTGCTCGCAGCTAGCATCGATGCTGCTGGCACATGTGTGCCCGCAGTCTGTGCCACAAAGCTCATAATGGCTGTTTGCTGGACAATCAAGCCCTGCAAGGGAGAAAGTAAGGAAGGCTTAGTTTATACAGTAGCGTAGGCACGTTTCATACTTCCTGTGAAGTAGGCTTGGCTTTTAAAGTACTTTGCAGTAACGAAAGCTTGTTTATTGTTCTCTTTTATGGTATCTCAAATAAACCTTGTCTGACTACAGTACTGATATACTATAAAGTAGTCTTGGCTGATAAAGTACTTCCAGTAAAGGAGGCTTGTTTATTCATCCGTCTGATGATATCTTAATAATCCTGGTCTGACTGGATTTGTACTAATATACTGATATACAGTAGCCTGCCTTCCTAAACAGGCTGGTGAGGAAGGCAGGCTCTGTCGTGGGGACCTCACTGGAGGGGGTGGACGAGTTAGCCATGGTGCATAAGCTGGATGCCATCCTAGAGAATCCCTCCCACGGTCCCACCCCCTCCACCTAGATATAGTGGGGCACCTGAGCAAGTGAGGAAATAACAGATTCACTTCCCCAGGTTTGGCAGCTCCTTCATGCCAGTTGCTTTGAAGATTCACAACGAGACACACAATGGTCGCTCTCCAACAACAGTTTTCTCACAGGTCTACCGTTTTATTGCCTTAAATTGTTTGACTGGGTGACAAGGGCTTCCAGTAAAGAAGGTTGATTTATGGCATAATTGATTGATTTATGGCATAATTCATAATCCTTGTCTGACTGCATTTTCTACTGATACACTGATACTGATGTACAGAGCCGAGAACAATAGATTTGACCCAAAGTGAACATGTTAACTTACCGCAGACAGTGTTCTGCCTCCAAGGGTAGATTCTAACATTGGCAGATTGACAGGCGCTGACGTAAGTCTGAATAGCTCTGCACAGCACATCTTGGCCTCTGCTCCCCGTAATGCACACATCAAATACACAGTCATTGAAGTAAGGCGTTGGGTCCACCTCCCCGTGGCAGAAACTGAGGGGGCCCTCAGAGGCTTGGATCACCTCACATTGGGCCCTAGAGGGCGCCTCGTTGGCACAGCGCGGGCAGGACGCGCCACACCCTTCACTGCAGGTGTTGTTGCTGGGCACCTTCCAGGCATTGCCAAACACAGTGGCAGAAGAGGCCACAAGTCCAGCGGCCGTGAGGAACTCGTCATTCTGGTTCCCGTTGAAGTTCCCACATAGTCCGCATGTTCTGCCACTATTTTTGAAATGAGTGAAAACAAATGGTTTTAATTATACTTTGTTTTTGTCTTGCAACAACATCAGATGTGAAAAAGTGTGAGCAGACAAACATTTATTATTATTATTATAATTATTATTATTATGCTGAATTCACACCAGCAGTGTCAACTACGGTGTAATTATGGTAAAATGCAATACATTAAACAAGTCCAAGGTTATGAGTGACAGCCTGTCATGTCAATGTGTGTAGCAAATAATGAAAAGAAAGATTTGAACTAGCAGCTGTATAGTCTATGTGAAATTAAATATTATTATTACTTGCGCAAGCAGAGCGTGCAAGTAATGTTATCAGTCAGGTGCTACGATGCGTATGTCCCTTAGCAGCATATGATATGACGTCATATGCTGGCACGAAGCAGACCATGCAGGTATGTTTTCCGTCAGGCTATTGGAATATATGTACCAATGCCAGGGTATAATTGGTTATCGATGGTGAAGTAACGATGACATGTTTCAGTGTCGGGTGGACTAAAGGTAATGCCCCTTACATGTAGGTAATCTGACACCACTGCCATAACAGGCATAAGTAACCATTACCATACTTCAAAATACTACTTTTTTTCCTCCAAAAGCAAGGTACGTAGCAAATAGCTAAACCTAATAATTCAATATTGCAAACGTTCTTTCACAGAGAGGCTGAGATTTGAAAGTTTGTAGCGGTCTACAGTACTTGCACGCTCTGCTTGCGCACTAGTAGGCCATTTATGACACGCGGCAAAGGCCGTCGGGCTCGGGAGTGGAACCCGTGGCACGCCGTCAGTCTGGTTTGGCAGCCTAGGTGCCCAGATGGTTGAGCTAACCATCTGGGCCTATGTGAAATTAAATATTGAGCAACTACATGACCTAGTTATTGGACCTACGTTGGAAACAAACAAGCTGCAATAGACAGGAGCAGGTTACGTCTCTATGTGAGGTGCAGGAACACTGCAACTGGAGCTGTCACTGCTCCCACAAAACTGGAGATTTATGTGGGCCTGTATATGTTGTTTACTTGTACTAGAGGGGTGCCCATTTGGCACTGGCCTACTTGGAACGATGCAAGTTGGAAATGCATGCCCCACCCCGTTATTATGTCTGTGTCCCTTTTATGCCCTTATATGGAGTTCTTTGTCAGTCATGCCCAAATATGGAGTCTATACAGATGTCAGAACACCAGTCTGGGCAGATCGTCAAGGCCTTTCGTGGGTCTGACCGGCACTGCACTCCCTGTTGTGGTGTGGAACGCGTTACGTGTGTGTCGAATTTGGAATCGGTGGGGCGAACGGTTCTCGAGTTACGTGGATTTATAGATAGATGTTGCTAACGCTTGCGAAATGCGAATACTTTTAGAGATTTTAAATGAATAGTTATGATTTAAAAATAGAGCAAGACATTTAATTAACAGCAAAAATATACATGAAACATACCTATAGTTTGACGGTACAGAGATGGACACCCAAGTTGACCCATCATAGCTGACACTGAGCCCAAAGTCAGTATTGACAAATGTGCGATGTCCACTTAGATAGATAGACACACGACCACCATCCAAGAGAATAGGCAAGTTTCTAGACACGCCATTCACCTTAAAGGAAAGTTGATAAAAGTATTTTTGAAAATAACAATGTGCTTGTTTTTCCTAATGAGTTCTGTAATAGTACTAAACATTATGCAACAAGGCAATTAATGGTTCACATATGACTTACCTGCACCTCTCCACGTCTCCCCCTTGACATGTGCACCTGGTAGCCCCACACACTGACAAACACTTCAGCCGTGATGGAAACACTGGATCCTCGCCATGCCTCATTCTTGGCATCTACTTGAAACTGATGCAGACTGGTGTCATTGCACACGGTCGCCAGAACATAGCGGCAGGTCCCCTGGAAGTCAAATGCTTTGCCATCAAAGGTGAGGTAGTGAGGGTCCCCGGAGGCAGAACAGGTGCCATGGGGACTTGGGTGGCAGCCATAGTCACCGTCTGTTACCCGGCAGGATTCCTGGGCAGCACAGGTTCTGGGCGTACAGTGGACCGCGGCAGTGGTGCCGTTACAGCTACAGTAGCTCTGACACTCCTCACCAGCCCAGAAGCTCTCACCAGCTTGCCGATAGCGGCCCTCATGCTGGCATCCACAGCCGATGGTTGGCACACACCGGTTGCCACTGAGGAGGAAGCCATCATCACACTGGCACCCTTCCTGGCACACGGTGGCACAGTCAAATGGGAAGGACAGACTGGGGCAGGAGGAAGGGCAGGAAGTGCCACACAGTTCATAGTGGCTGTTAGATGGACACGTTTGCACTGAAAAAGGAGAAAAGCATAAAGGTCATGAAAATGATCAATATCAAATGAACAATGTAGAGCTCTGAAAGGGCAAGAACAATGTTCTTACCACAGCCTGTGGTGTTCCTCCAGTCCCCTAAAGTGATGCCAGTTTGTTGGCACAGCAGTGCATAATCACGCAGAGCCTCGCACATAGCTACAGTTGGATTCCTTGCCTCCCTCATGTCCTCCACACACTCCTCTACATGGCCGCGTGGGTCCACCCTGGCCTGGCATACGGCGAATGGCCCACTTGTCAATGTCATTACGCCACAGTATTGAGTGGAATTGTAATTTGTTGTGTTGTTCTGATTCAGACGAGTCTGCCCGCCGCTTTCCACACAGTGTGCTGACAGAGAGCCGTCCCGCCAACTGTCACCAAAACTCTGAGAGCTGTTGACCAGAATGCCATTGGGTGTACGGAAGTCATCATGCTGATGACCGTTGTAGTTCCCACAGAGTCCACCGAGTGAACCGCTGTAGACACTGGGCACTGTGACACGCACCAAGTGAGGCCAGTCTGCTTGTATGACCACATCAAAAGAGGTGTGGATGATGATGGTGTGAACGTTGCTGTGGAAGATGCGGATTCGGTTGGACGCAGTGATAAATGGGAGTCCAATGACCTGACCATCAACCTAAGCAAAAAACAACATAAGAGGTTGAGCGTAAGGATTCACAGGGGGAATAAGACATTACTTAATCCAAGGGGGAAAAAAAGACAGATATTACAAGCCTGTTAATGTAATAATACAAAGCATTATATGTCTTGTTCTAAATCTAATTTTGCAACTGAAATACTCACCTTCACTCTGCTGCTACCTCCTATGTCAATAGACACCTGGGTCCCCTCAGCCTCAAATTTCAACAAGCGCTCAAAACCATCTCGGCCTCTAGGGACCTTCTCTGCTGTCACCGAGAAGTGAGGGTGCTGGGACAATCCCATTACCCTGGCGAGGGTCAACCGACAAGCTCCAGGATACTCATACGTCAGTCCATCAAATGTGCGATAGGACCTCGGTCCCTTCACCCAGCAAGTTTCATGGCTGTTAGATCTGCACCCCCGTTCTCCATCCTCCACTCTGCAAGACTCGAGTGGACCACATCCGTGAGAGTGGCAGGTCATGGAGCCATGACTGCAGCGACAGCTCCTCCCGCAGTCATTGTCCAGGATGATAGTTTGTCCGGACCTGTAGTAGCGGCCTTCAAACGAGCAGCCACACTGAGCAAGAGGGACACAGACACCACCGCTGAGGACGTGTCCTGAGTCGCAAATACAGCTCTCTTGAGAAGGAATGGGGCAATTCTGGGTTGAATTGGGGTTGACACAAGTCGCAGGGCACCCAGTGCCGCGTGGCTCGAAGTGACTGTTGGATGGGCAGGGGATTTCTGGACAAATTAAGACATAAAAATTAATTGACATTGATATCATTGACATTTTGCCCCAAGTGTGGTTTTGACATACAGTAAGTACTAGTAGTTCATACATACCACAGAAGCTGGGTTGCCTCCAGGTGTTCACCTGGATCCCATGCTGTTCACACTGTCTGGCATAAGTACTGAGGCCCTGGCACAGGATAGGCTGGTACCCTCCTCCTACACACAGATCATACACACAACTCTCCACATATGTCTGTGGGGGAATCTGTTGATGGCAATTAGCGAAGGGTCCGGATGGGTTCTGCAGGATGCCGCAGTGTTCATTGTTGCTATAGAGATTTGTCTGAGCCGAGGTGCAGGCAGCACAGTTCAGGCCTCCGCATCGGGGTCCACAACCAGGATCGTCATCCCCTAACGCCTTCCAGCTATTAGCGAAGACAACATCAGAGCTCACAACCTGGCCTTGACGGGTCCGGAAGTCATCCTGGGCGCGGTTGTTGAAGTTGCCACAGAGGCCACAAGTGGCATTCTGGTAATCGTAGGGCACTTTGATCGTGACATAATGGTAGGCATCATAGGATACCAGCAAGCCAAAATCAGTGCTCACAACCACAGAAAATCCTGACTGGTAGACTTGGACGCTGTTGTTATGGAGGGAGAATGGTGTGGCAACGTAGCTTCCATTCACCTGCAGATTAATTAGCATAATTGTCAGACAAAATGCATGAATTGATTTTCAACTGAAAATATGTTTTTCAAATGAAAATCAGTTATTTTCTTCAAGCAAAAAAATAATACAATGGAGTACAGTATAAATTAGGCTTAACTAACCTTTGCCTCAGCACGGTGGCCCTTGACAAGCTCAATAACTTCATCATAAACAAACACTTTGACTAGTCGAGTCCATGCCACCCGGGTGCTGCCCCTGTTTTCATTCTTGCCCTCCACACGATAGTAGGGCAGACCTGCACGGCCACACTGCTCAGACAGGACATAAGTGCAGGTGCCCTGGAAGTGAAATACTTGACGATCAAAGGTGTAGTAGTGAGGATCGCCAGTGATGGTACAGGTGCGTCTCTGTACCGTCTGGCAGGAGAACTGGAAATGGTCACGACGGCAGATTTGGGAGAAGGAACAGGGTTGGTTTTGGCACTGCAGGCCAGCTGAGGTACAGGTGCATCTCTGATGGCAAGTGTTGTCACTCCAAAAGGAGTCACCCAACTGGACAGGGGAACCTTGAAAATAAATCAAAAGGACAGGATAAGGTCAATCAGGTTTTATAACATCAAACAACCAACTTGTATTGGGTAGATGGATAGTGTCCAAAGCTATTATTAAATCACTAAAGCAAATTAACAGTGGAATAGTTACATACCCTACATCACATTAACTATAACATTCACATTATATTACACAATACAGATACTAATCATCAGTGTTGGAACCCACTGTGTATGTACAAAACAACTTAGTTACATGTAAGAACCTTTAGGGACGGTGTGTTAAAAAAGCTTCCAGCTGTGTATACTGTATTAGCCTATTTCATATCAATATTCATTGATACTGTGTTTTTGGCAGTTTAATTCCCAGCTCCACCTGGCTTAGTGTTGAAGTATCCTTGCATGTCAAGACACTGCAGGGTTAGTGCCTTGCATGGATGCCTCTGTTGTCAGTGTGTGAATGTGTGTTTAAATGTGTGAATATAAAGCACATTGTAAAGCCCCCTTAACCATTTACCAACAGAACTGTGCATTCTGTGAATGGCAATCTTACTGCTTTCAGATTTGGGCAGAACGTAGCCTGTGATTGTATTTGTGTTGTCTTACCATTAAACGTACAGCCTCTAGATCCATGGTCAACACGAAAAGCCCAACGACCAGCGACGCCAACATTACTGCCGTAACGTAAATTTGAGTAGCTCTCAGTGCCATTGGCATAGGATGATCCAGGAATGGTGAAATGGTGTGAGTTAAACGTGTCATAGCCAGCCTGGGAATTCACATAAACATTTTAATTGGTTGAAGTTTTGTACAGGTGAATATTATCACTATTGTGCCCACAGATTCTGAACTATGCACTCGTGTGTTGCTGACAGCAGCTGTGAAAGCAGATAAGTAAAATCAAAAAAGAAATTAAAATATTTTCTTTATTGTTCTACCTGTATATTGCGAGAAGTTGAGGCTATAGTTCCATAATTCATCAGTACAAATGAGTACTGATTTGCAGAGATCAACACCGCTTGGAATGTTGTGCGCTGAAAAAAGAAAAGAAAAAGATAAATACCATTTATCTCATATTTTGTTAAGTAAATTTGTAATTTGTCATTAATTTGTACTTTACCATTAAATCTGCCCAGATTATGATTGGTGTTTGTGTGTGTGTGTGTGTGTGTGTTTGTGTGTGTGTGTGTGTGTGTGTGTGTGTGTGTGTGTGTGTGTGTGTGTGTGTGTGTGTGTGTGTGCGTGTGTGCGTGTGTGCGTGCGTGTGTGTGCGTGCGTGCGTGCGTGCGTGCGTGCGTGCGTGGCTGTGTGCGTGGGTGCGTGCGTGGGTGGCTGCGTGCGCCTGTGCGTGTGTGTGTCCGACCGAACACAGGGCGGGTTATGCGGGTTAATGCTAAATGGTTATGAGTTAGCCATGGGGCTTCTATGTTGAGTTGCGTCACGATCCAAGGAATCCAGGGATTCATTTGTGGATTATGACCTCAAGAGTATAGTGAGCTGTTATAGCGCCACCATGAGGCCGATTTGGAAGATTTGGGGTTCTTCGAGTGTGTGTGCAAAGTTTCAGGGCAATCAGGCTGGCAGTGCTGCAGATTATCTGGTCACAGACACACTTGGATGGACACATGCGGACGGACAGGAGTGAAATTAACATATTCTCCGGCCTTCAGCCGTATCGCCTGTTGGAGACAACAACAACAACAACAACAACAACAACAATAATAATAAAATACGTACATCTCCTGATCTGGGAAAGTATGCCACCTCGTACCATGTGGCAACAAACACCAAACGGACAGAGAAACGCAGGCCTGGGAAGTATCGATTCACATCTTGTGTAGCCTGATTAAGGATACTGCCACTGGTGTATTGGTTATATGTGATTTCCCCATTTTCTCTGTTGTCCAAATCTGTCCAGAATGGAGCAATTAGATCCCTCCCCCCATACGGGAAACTTCGAGGGCTAAACGAATTCCAAGGATTATTAAAGGTAAGGTGTCCATTGTGGTTGACCTAACAAACAAATGAGTGGATAAAACAAACATTACAAACAAATATTTGACAGATCATAGACACATCCTTTTAAACAAACTGAAATATTTTAAACTCTCATAAGTTGGACAAAGAAAGAGAAGAGGCCGCACAGCTCGTAGTCACGATGAAATAGAAACATTTATTGAACCGACGTTTCGGCAAATAGGATGCCTTCTTCAGTTTGTATGACACAAAAGGGGTAAAACTACTGATTATAAAGATTGGGACAAAGGTGCACTCATCAGGGAGTGTCCTCAATCTGGCCAACACCCAAAGTGGTGTTTGTTGCCAGCAAATTGGTTGCTGCCGGCAACAATGAAAAATGTCTCCTGCAGTCAGCACCTCCCCATTACTGGTGTGCGCTCCTACCTTTTTGTTTGTTCTAACACTCATAAGTTAACACAAGTGTGTGCAGTGTATTGACTATACTGACTACAATCATTCAAATCACATAATCACTGCATTTAATGGCTTTATTTAATCTTGTACAGTGTATTGTATGTTTTTCCAACCCAATTCTAGTAGGCTACAGGTACAGGATTGTATTTGCTAATCAGCTGTAATAATTGTATACACAAAGAAAACATAATCCCATACAAAGAATATAACATTGCAAATGTAATATATTGTACGTACGTATATCTGATTATATCTATTTTCAAAGTAGACAAAAGCTTGTTGTAGGGCTATGACAGAAGAGCTCCCATCATCCGATCGTTGGAGTGTGGTTCCAGTTCTATCATAGAGTGGTACTATAGGTAGCACAAATGGAGGTGATATCACAATTAGGCTAACGCAGGCACACAGAGAAGGTCATGATTTGCCTTAAAAGTGTGTGAAAGTGGTTAATTGGTGTGTAGATTGTACATTACACTTGCCCCTACTGTACATTTATATGTAATGATTACCTACACCGTAAAATTATGGGTGTTTATTTAACTCTGAGTGTATACAAATTGAACAAAATCTACCCGTAAGGGGTCTATTTGGTTCCTTTTGTACATGCTCAGAATTAAATTAAATTAACACTTTGTACAGTATACAATATACCACATGCCTGTATCATTGTCCATTATCCATATTATTGTTGATTCTTGGTACACCTCAGTATTATGCCCTTTTTACCCATTTTTACACATGATATTTATGCATATATTTATATCTGCAATACATATTCATACCATATGCTAACCCAGGCCAGTCGAAGTGCTCTATTATCTAGCTATTTTATCAAAAGGCCATGATTATTTTTTAAACATTACTGTTTGATTCCCTTCATGTATATGTCTTAATATGTTATCCTGTACATAGTTCTTCTGGTATATAGATTTCAACTTACCAGATGCCACCATACCTTCAAAGTAAAGAAATAAATGAATTATTTAAAAGTAAATACACCAATAATCACAGAATTTAGTTATAGTTTACATCCAGAACAGTCAATAATGTACTTACCGGTACTTATTATCCCTAAAAGCAACACAGGCAACATGATTGGCAGAATTCCAGCTTTTTCACCAGCCTGTTCAGAACATAAGTGGTCAAATTATTTGAATAAATATTTGTGTTAGTATAGATCTAATGGTAACCGGAATGCTCGCCTTAAACCACACACGCCCTAATTATTTTTCCGCCGACCGCACATTGATCTGAGGCTTTCAAAGCTAGCTCAGCATATTTAGGTGATTGTGATTGAGATTTGAGATTTTACGGTATACATTTGTTCATCTTTACTGATGATAGTACTGTCAAATCTATGAAAGCCATCAATGCTGCAGGAGGCAACCCATAGGCACAAAGGTAGTAGGCCAGTCCAAGGTTGTTCAAGGTTTTTTATAACTTGCCCAAATGTGCCCAACATTTGGGCACATTTGGGCAATTGGCTTTGGCCGTTTTTAGCCCAAGTGATTTTCTTTTTGTTAAAATACGTGTTAAATAAACTATTCTGATAAGAATCATCGCTATAGAGTTGTACATGTTCACTAACAGGGGTCTCTCCTATCTGTCCTGCTCTTTAGTTAACAGAAAATGCATGCAATGTACCAATTTCATCCAATCAGGAGAGAAAACTCATACGGGATGCAGGATTAACAAGTGAAATTGGAAGTGATGACTCAAAGAAATAAAATTGAAACTGATAAATGGGTATCCTCTCCTGATTGGCAGAAATTTGCAGCTCACCTGAAAAGACTGAACAAACACTCTATAGCAATGATTACAATCAGTTTTAACAAAACCCTTTTTTTTTAACTCAAATATATCTCATACCCTATAGGCCAGTCAATCTAAGCTAAAAAAAAGGGCCTGACTCAAATGAAATTGCAATAGTAATCGTACAAGGTTTTTTATGATCCTTAGGGTCATCCAAATAACATATTAAAAATTGAGAATTTTAGAAATTTTGGATCATGGTAAATTCAGGGGTTGAAAGTTGGAGTACCATTAAAAAAAGGGGGGGTGGGGGATCTAATTTTAATTATGCTTTAAGAAGCATGTAATCATTACATGCTTCTTAAAGCATAATTAAAATTAGATTTAGATTAGATTTTGACACATTACATTGTAATGTGTCAAACTAGGGTGTTTTCATGATTCTGAATCCATTCCTAGAATTAGTTTTGCACAAAGAACACTCCTTCATGGGCTAAACACAGCCATAGCCACTTGCCCAAATGTTGGGCACATTTGGGCAAGTCATAAAAAACCTTGAACAACCTTGGACTGGCCTACTATACCTTTGTGCCTGTGGGTTGCCTCCTGCAGCATTGATGGCTTTCATAGATTTGACAGTACTTTCATCAGTAAAGAAGAACAAATGTATAACAATACATAATAATAATAATAATAATAATAATAATAATAATAATAATAATAATAATAATTACTAACACTTTCTACAAGAACAACAATAATGCATACATTAATTCGTTTTTCTCAGGCTAATAGATAACATGCAGAGCAGTCACCTCAGCTCACCTGTATTGTGTTTGAGTCAGCAGTCTTGGAACTACTGAGCTGACAGCTCACAGGGCATTTTATAATGGCAGGTGGAATGCTATACAGTCCTACAAACAACTTGCTAAACCAGTCAAAAAGAATTCATTCCAGATCCTCATCATGATCGGAAACCAAAAGCTCATATTCAATTCCCGTAAAGGCTTAAAAAACACCTCAGTATTATGTTACCGTAAGTGGTCAACAAATTACTGGGTAAATGATGAACTATCATTTAAGATGCAATTTATTTTTCACACTATATATAAATAAGAGTTTAATACCCTACATATTTTATAGATATATTGATAAACATTTTAAAAAAATCCTTTAAGACAAATTATAATCATATTTAATTAGAGTAGTACATGATTACTGGGTAAATGATGAACTATCATTTAAGATGCAATTTATTTTTCACACTATATATAAATAAGAGTTTAATACCCTACATATTTTATAGATATATTGATAAACATTTTTAAAAAATCCTTTAAGACAAATTATAATCATATTTAATTGCCCCGAGGATGTCATAATCATAGTATGAAGACTTAACCACAATGAGCAACTATGTCTTCTGGTTTTTCTTGTGCTGCCTACTGTTGCTTTCCCTTCATAAACAGGTACTCATACTATAACTGCTATAACTTAGATTGTGCAAGATTGTGTGTGTGTGTGTGTGTGTGTGTGTGTGTGTGTGTGTGTGTGTGTGTGTGTGTGTGTGTGTGTGTGTGTGTGTGTGTGTGTGTGTGTGTGTGTGTGTGTGTGTGCGTGCGTGAGTGCGTGCGTGCGTGCATGCGTGCGTGCGTGCGCTTTTCTTAAGCCAGTTATTGCAACACTAAATGAACTCTACTGGACTTTTCAAGATGGCGGCAAGCTAGACGGACGTGTGTCTCTCAACTCCGCAGCTTGTTACAAATTATTTAACAAAAAAAACAGACTAATGGAAAAGTGAGCAGTTTTATTTAAGCAACCTGATGATGAATAACAAAAGAATGCCCAAACGAGGTGGCAAAAACCAAGCCAAGTTGAGCTTTGGTTCTGCTGGGTCCAAGGAAAGCGGGGAAGCTAATGCTAGCAACATGGCTGGGGCTGAGAGCTCGGGAGCTGAGGGGGAAGACACGGGCCGTCGCTCGGAGAGTGCAAGTTGCTCTATTCTCGAGGCTATCAAGGAGATGAAATCCGAATTCTCACAAAAGCTAGATTCAGTCATGTCGGCGATTGAAGGTATGAAGAAAGAGGTCGGAGATTGCAAAGAACGAGTCAAGGGTGCGGAGACTCGCATCTCTGGCACTGAGGACATTGTTGCTAGCTTACAGGCTAAGGTCCAGGACCTGGAAAAGAAGTACAAGCAAATGGAGCTAAAGGTTCTGAGCGGAGAAACAAGGTCCAGAAGATCCAATGTGAGATTGGTAAATTTGCCAGAGAAGACAGAGGGTTCTGATGCTTGTGACTTTCTCGAGCAGTGGCTGGTAAAAACATTGGACTTAACGTCGAAGCTAACCATTGAAGTGGCCCACAGGATTGGGCCGAGAAGAGAAGACAACGCTCCTCCGAGGACTCTCATCATGAAATTCCTGGACAATAGAGACAAGGTGAAGGTGATGAGGGCTGCTCGAACCAAGGGCCAAATCAAGCACGGGGATACATCTATAAAACTTTATCCCGATTTAACCGATGAGGTGCGCAAGCAGCAAAAAGTTTTTGACTCTGTCCGACAAAAACTTCGAGAGATCCCTGGGCTACGTCAAGGAATAATGTTTCCAGCTAGGTTATTGGTGACATATAAAAACAAAACTCAGTCCTTTGACAAACCAGCGGACGTGGATGACTTTATTCGACGAATAAAAGACGTGTCTGGAGCAGTCAGCAGTGGAGCCGCGGAGAAGTGAGGATGTGAGGTAGGCTGGCTAGCTAGCTAGCCCGAGGCAGCTAAACCAACACGGGGCACAGAACTTTTTATATATCCCTTTAATGTATTTTTTTCTATACAGTAAACCGTGATATAATTTTGATATGTTCAGATCATAGTTGTGCTCGGCACGCGATATTATTTTATACTGAGTTGTACTCTGAATGACGTTAAATGTTTTGGTTTTAGTGTCTCGATTTGTTTTGAATGATATGCTAGCTTGTTGTTATCTTGGAGCTACTGTTAGCTGAAGGCTAATATGTTGGGGGCCGTGGGGGTTCTTTTTTTCTCCCCGTCTTTGTTTATGGTTCAGGCTGATGTTGTTTTTTGGTTGGGGAAGCTTTATATTATTATTATCCTATAACTAGATCGTGTGGTTTGTACTTATTATAGTAATTGGGGATAAATGATGACACTATAGTACCGTGTCTCGGCACGGGACTCAATTTCCCATGATGCATCTGGGTCCCGGTTTTGTATTTCAGTTCCGGATCATTGTACAGACCTAAGGGTCATCTTAATTTTGAGGGAGCACCACTGCTGGTACCCTCCGGTACTACACCCGGATTTATAGTATAGCATTTTGTGTAGTGTCCCCTGCCACAGGGCTTTCATGGCACAACTTTGAAGGGATAGATTGCAGAATAGTGTACTCTTTTGGTACACATTTATATTTCGTTTTACATTAAATACACAATCTAAATTTAAAAGAAGGCAATGGGTGGGGGGGGGGGGATTTAATAAAACCAGGAAAACTATGTTTTTGGATAGTTCACTACTAAGGGTTGTGTGTGCACATGTATGTATATGCATGCATGTGCGTGTATGTGCATGTGTATATACAGTATTATTATACAAAAAATAATTTATTAAAAAATAAAGTATAATTATATTATATATTTAAAAAAAAAAAAAAGAGAGATGGGGGAAGGGAAAAGATTAAACATCGGTTGTAAAAAAAAATATTTTGTTTTTTTTATTTATTTTTTATTTTCTGCTCAAGGTCTAATACTATGGTTTAAATTCTGTTTTCACTTATATTGGGGGAGGGAGAGTTTATCACGAGGCGAATGGTGATGCTGGGTCATTCCTCACATTGTGTGGAGTGGTCTTTAACCTTTTTGAAGTGGGAAGCAGGGGGGGGGGGGCAAGCCTACTCGATGGGCTCAGGGGTTTTGGGGTTTTTGTTTTTCAGGCTCACTGTCGCAGCCTTTGTTTTCATGTTATGTGTTTATTTGTTTGTTGAAGGCACTGCTCTAAATTCAGGTTCAGAAAAGTCATTTGAGATATGTGATTATGGCTAGAGAATTGGAGGTTAAATTCACTTCATGGAATTGTAGGGGTTTACAAAAAATCAAAAAGGTTAAGCAGGTGATGGGAAGGTTAAAAGATATCCACTCGAGTATTGTCTTTCTCCAGGAAACGCATTTGATACTGAATGAGGATATTAGGATTAGGAAAAGATGGCGAGGGGAGGTGTTTTCAGCACCTTTCACTTCCCAGGCTAGGGGGGTCATGACTCTTATACACAAATCTATCCCATTTAATGTTACTAAGGTAATTGCCGATAAAATGGGGCGATATTTGATAATTCAAGGTAATCTTTTTGCAGAGTGTCTTATTTTGGTAAATATCTACGCACCGAACAATGATGACCCAAAGTTTTTCAGTAACTTATTTATATTATTGACATCTCTTGGGGGTCATTATCTGATAGCGGGGGACTGGAATGTGACCCCTAATCCTACTGAAGATAGATCTACTCATTCAGACAAAACTCACTCTAAAAGTAGGGAAGTTATTCACCAGTTTTCCAAAGACTTAAATCTTAGAGACATATGGAGAGATAGAAACCCTGGTGTATCTGCATACTCATGCTATTCTAGTACATACAAAACGTACAGTAGAATTGATTTATTTCTGGTTTCTGCAAGTCTTGTAAATAGAGTTAAGGACTGTGTGTATGATAGTATCCTAATTTCAGATCATGCTCCTAATAGTTTGATTTATGTAGACCCAGGTCGGATGCGGGACCCCCCTAAGTGGAGGTTTGAGCAGAGATGGCTCCAGGACCCTGAGCTGATAACTTTTTTGGAAGAACAAATAGACACCTATTTTGCTACAAATACGGATGAAACATCGGCAACTATAAGGTGGGAAGCATTTAAGGCTTTTATTAGGGGACAGATTATAAATTTTACGAGCTCCAAAACAAAGAAAAACAAACAAAAAGTTATATTACTGGAATCAAAAATTAAAGCTATGGAAGGTTCTTACTTTAAGAAGCCTTGTCCTAAATTACATCAGGAAATATTATTATTACGTGCACAATATAATGAAATATCCGCTTCCAAAGCAGCAGCTAATTTGTTAAAGCTCAAACAAACTATCTTTGACCAGGGTGAGAAGTCTGGCAGGGTTCTAGCCTGGCGCATTAAACAAATGCAAACTGAAAGAGCAATCAACATGTTAAAAAATGATGTTGGGGAGACGATAGAAGACCCTATCCAAATTTGCGAGGCATTTAGAGATTATTATGGTAAATTATATAGCTCCGAGACAAATCAAGAAGATGTAGTTGAGAGCTCCTTTTTGGATGGAATTAATATTCCTAAAATTCGAGAGGAAGACAGTAAAAAGCTGGGGGCAGATGTGAGTATTGGTGAGATTTTGGAGGCAATGAGTAATATGAAGTCTGGAAAAGCTGCAGGGCCTGATGGTCTGCCGATAGACATTTATAAAAGATTTGCGGGCGGATTGGCGAGACCCCTCTTGGACATGTATACTGAATCTTTTGAAGAGGGAGTATTGCCTCCCACTTTGAGAGGAGCCCTCATTATACTTTTGCCAAAACCTGGTAAATCAAATGATAGATGCGAAAATATGCGTCCAATCAGCCTCTTAAATTCTGATCTTAAGATACTTTGCAAAATACTTGCAAAGAGACTAGAACTTATTCTACCTGAAATTATAGATGAGGACCAGAATGGGTTCATGGTGGCCCGCCAGGGTTTTCACAATGTAAGGAGAGTATTGGATTTATTGCATGTCCAGGAGGGGGCGCCAGATACAGCCTTTTTATCTCTCGATGGGGAAAAAGCTTTCGACCGCGTAGAGTGGCCGTTTCTATTCGAGCTTCTTGGTCGATTTGGCTTGGGGGAGAACTTTTGTAAATGGGTAAGACTGTTGTATAACGATCCATATGCAGAAATACTAACCAACAATAATATATCTAGACCGATTAGGATCCATAGAGGCTGTAGACAGGGATGCCCTTTATCACCACTCTTATTTTTGATCGCAATTGAACCATTTGCAATTGCTGTAAGGGAACATACACTAATTACAGGTATTAATATAGAAAATCTAGAGCACCGCATATCTTTATATGCTGATGATGTAATATTATTCCTGAAAAATTTGGAGATATCTGTCCCAGCTATTCTGGATCTAATAACTTCGTATGGTCGCATATCTGGCTACAAAGTAAACAACTCTAAGTCATCCATTATGCTTCTGAACTCGGAAGAAAGATCAAACCCTCCCGGTCATGTTCGTCACTTCAGACCAGTAAATGCCTTTACTTATTTGGGAATCCAAATCGTGCCAAGGTTGGAAGAGGTTGTGAATGCCAATTATGACCCAATTTTAGCCACAATCGAAAATTCAATTAATAGATGGTCAAGTCTTTCAATATCTTTGATCGGCAGAATTAATATACTCAAAATGAATGTACTTCCCAAGCTATTGTATTTATTTCAGAACGTACCCTTGTCACCTCCACCAAACTTCTTTTCTAGAACCAGGAAATTGTTTACCAACTTTATTTGGAACAATAGACGTCCTAGACTTAGATTGTCCTTACTTTATCTACCCTATGATAGGGGAGGATTACAGTGTCCTAACTTGCTGTGGTATTTTTGGGCAGCTCAATTGAGAACACTAATGTTCTACTTTACAACGGATGCGGCGCCGGCATGGAAAGATGTGGAATCAAGCTCCTTGAAGTTACCACTCCCCCTTTATATTTACTCAGATACTTATAAAAACCTAAAAAGAATTACAAGCAATCCTATAGTTAAAACAATGATTGAAGTCTGGCATGAGGTTAATATATTTTTGGGAGAACATCCACGTCTCTCTCGCTTCAGCCCAATATGGGGTAATAATCAATTTGTGCCAGGTAGAGCTGATGGGGGGTTTAAATTGTGGGCTGATAGGGGAATAGGTCAATTAAGGGATGTATTTGAGAGGGGTCGGGGGAGTATGCTCTCGTTTGAGGAACTGGTCATTAAATATGATATCCCTCGCAAACACTTCTTTAAATATCTGCAACTGAGGGACTTTATTAGAACTAATCTGGGGCAATCCATGCTGGCCCCATCCATGTCTGTGCTGGAGAAAGCTTTGGTTAATGACCCATTCGGAAGGGGGTTAATATCAGATTTCTACGCCCTATTGGTTGACTTTTCTCCGGAATCCTCGGAAGATAGGCTTAATGCCTGGAGAACAGATATTCAGGAGGATTTAACAGTGGAACAATGGAGTACGGCTTGTGCACAAGCTCAATCCCAGACTGGGAATACTCGTCTAAAACTTCTACAATACAATTGGCTTATGAGAGTGTACATTACACCAGTGAAACTTAATAAGTATAATTGTAATATTCCAGATGTATGCACCAGATGCGGTGAAGATAGAGGCACATTGTTCCACTGTCTATGGTCCTGTCCAAAATTGATTGAGTTTTGGGGGAAGGTCGGGCAGGAAATACAGAAGATTTTGTCAATAAATATTGTACCAGAACCAAAGTTCTTCCTGCTCGGTCTATATCCGGAGGGACACAAGATAAAGCGTAATGAACAAATGTTTATAGATATATGTCTTTTACAAGCTAAGAGAGTGATAGCATTGACCTGGAAGAGGCCGGACAAACCAAGTATTACACAGTGGTTCAGAGAATTGTCTTTATGTCTACCTTTGGAAAAGATTGCATACATTCTTAAGGACAAACAAGAAATGTTTCAGGAGGTGTGGGGCCGTTTTATGAGATACATAAAGAACAATAATTTGTCACATCTAATGGATGGAGCTGAAGAGGAGTAGTGCTGTTGTTGTTGTTTTTTGTTTTGTTTTGTTGTTTTTGGTTATTGTTGTTTTGCTTTCTTTATATCAGTAATTGTCTTGTACTGTTCATTGTTGTTTTTTGTATATGTGTATTGTCATTTGTGTGTAAAAAGGAAAATAAATATATTGTTGAAAAAATGAACTCTACTCAATGAACTCTACTCAACTCAACTCTACTCAATGAACTCTACCAGGATCCAGGATCAAGTGACTCAATTCCCGTAAAGGCTCACAAATATTCTAAACCCAACTTTCCAGTTCAAAATATTCAGAATGAAAAAACATTATGTGAAAATAATGAGAATAGAATGATGCCCCTTCACTGAAAATAAATAGATTAAGTGGTTGAGGTTCAAATGCAACTAAGGATAATGGTACAAATATCACTGTTTATTATGAAAACAAATAACAAACAACGTTTGTGTGTGTTTTGAGTATTTCCATATACTTAGTCATTTCCATCTGTTAAGTGGTCAAAAGAATTACTGGGTAAACGATCAACTAACATTTCAGATGCAATTAATTTTTCACACTGAATAATTAATTTGTCATTCGAAAGAAAAATCAGAAGCTAAGAGTTTAATACCCTACATATTATATATATATATTGATAAACAAAATAAATCCTTAGTAAGACAAATTATAATCATATTAAATGCCCCAATTATATCATCATCATAGTATGAAGGCTTTTAACCACAATCAGCAATGATGTCTTCTGTGTTTTTTCTTGTGCTGCCCCTACTGTTGCTTTCCCTTTATAAACAGGTACTCAATCATACTTTAAATGCTAGCATTGTGTAACAATTACAGAATTATCACACATTTTACTTCATCATCTTCATAATCATCATAACAATCCTCACCATCATCATACAATTAAACGTACTATTTACATCATATTAAAACAAAATAAAAAATGCAAGCTCCGACAAGTAATGTTTAAAAATAATGTCTGCCCACTTAGATATCTACTGAATATATTAAGCATATCGTTTGTCATAATCTGTAATCGTGTGTGTGTGTGTGTGTGTGTGTGTGTGTGTGTGTGTGTGTGTGTGTGCGTGTGTGTGTGTGTGTGTGTGCCGTGCGTGGTGCGTGTCGTGCATGGTGCGTGCGTACGTGCGTGGTGCGTGCATGCATGCCTGCGTTGGTGCACTCTTCTTAAGCCAGGGTTGCAACAGTCAGTGAAGTGATTACCAGGATCAGCAGAGATGCAAAGTGACTGGGAGTGCCACTCCTTAACACAGACCTCACCAGCCGTTCACCTGGAAATGGAAAAAAAACAAATACTATTAGCCTAAATCACTACGATAAATAATAGATATGGGATATAAACATTTACGGTCCTGAACATGGTAGGTTCTGGGGTGAATTTACATTGAAAAGTAAAACATTTACTCCAACACTGCTGTATACTGTATGTCATATGAGAACCGTCATGAAGATAAGATAACTGTACCTCCACTCGGCACGTTCCAGGTTAATGGTCCCAGTCCCAGTGAGACACCTGCAGTGTCATAGGACACCTCCCTGCGGTTTCTTATGTGGTAGCCAGGGTAGCAATGCTGCAGGAAAGTAACATTCATATTTGAGACATTTAGCCGAAGCTCAAAGACACTGTAGCCTACTAATTTAACTGTGTCATGCACACGCACACACAAACATGGATACATACAGCAGTGCAGTCCTGCTGGTGTATCAGACACAAGTGGATCTGGCAGTGCAGGTAGATGGTGGAGAAGTTGTTGAAGGTGAACATCCTGAAGGAGAAACGTGCCACGTCGGAGACACCATTCATGTCCAGTTCTACTGTAGTGTCCCTTTCATTAGGACACCTGGACCACAGGGAAGGATGTTGCAATTATTACAAAACAATGTAGCAGCTAGATCAAGGAGTGAAATACTAGTGCGGCTAAAAGAGAGAAGACAAGTGTTTGAGGATGTTTATTGGCTACAAATTGCTGTCTATATTATATTGAAAATATATAATTATTATTTTCAATAATAATGACACAGATTATTTTACTGTGCAGATGCAAGGGCTCCATTACCAGTGTTAATACTCATCACTTAAATCACACAGTAGCTAATCTCTCAAGTACAGATTCCGAGCTATACGCTACCGTATCTGTGGCCTATCGGCAGGGTCATTCAGAACACCTGTATACATTGGGGATTAGTGGAGTGAAAACACAAGTGCCCCACCGGAAGAGGAGGGCTGAGGGTGGACCAACATCCTCACCCTCAACATCCCCTTGCAATACCCTAACGGCCTACCAGTGGTCCCAGTTTCTCCCTTCCACTTTCGCTAAATGCTTGCTCAGCGGGGGAAATGTTGGGCTTCTGCTCTACAATATTATGTAACTACACAACTTGTTTTTTTGGCACCATAGTAAAATTTAACTGAAATTTTGAAATTGCTTACTCTCTAACAAGGAGTTCCCAGTGGACAGGATAATTGGCGTTGTTGACAGGTGTGGCCCAGCAGGAGTCCAGAACAGTGGCGATCTGTTGCCTGTCCACTCCCTCCGATCGCACCTCGATGTACATCCTCTGGTTTATTTCCATTTCCATGTTACTTTCACCCGTGTAGGGGGAATGGTAGCCGGCGTCCAAGAATGGGATCATTCTCATACGATAGCTGCCCATCCCTGATGGAAGTCTCCTGGACACAATGCTACAAAAAAACAACAACTAATGCATTATATATAAGGTCATCAAAGTTATAAGGTAAGACATGTTGAAATAACCAAGTAACTAATTTGATACAACACAACAGTTAAGCACTTATCAGCGCTTGCACAAAAATAAATAAACAGGTAAAATGCATCAGCATCTCAATTCAAGACACAAAAATATCAGGAACTGTCTTGGCTCACACCTCAATGAAGCTGAACCCAACAGTCAGAGATGTTAGCTGACACAATTCATGTATACAGAACTAACTAAAACCATGTTGGCGCCTTCCAATGGGAGGATTTATGGGAAATAAGGGGGTTGTGGTGAAATGGGTTCTGGGTAATGGCCTGGGATGATTGATTGATTCAAATTTGTATTAACAGTTTGTAGAATTGATGCAGACTCAGAGGCTCTCACCTCTCGATGGGGTTAATGCCAACAGCCATAGACAGAGACTGGCTCAGAGGGTACTCGCAGCTGAAAGTCAGGTGAATGCTCTTCTCACGACTGATGATCCTGTCATGGGGGTCCACATCACCCGAGATGACGTTCTTGTACATGAAGTAGGACCCATTGCTCTATCAAAAGGGTCATGTGAGGAAGCATAAATTAGCATTAATATTAAAAGTACAAGTTTTTATTTTTAGGTTAATTGAATGTGTTCATCACTCAGATGCTGAATACATTTGAATTCCCTTAAAGCTTCAAAATCGAGCCAATGCGCCAAGTATAAACAATATGTATTTTAGGGTTAAATACATCAGCATTAATCCTATCCTGGTTCCTAACTTCCTGTACAGGTATCTAGTTCGCTGATAAGTGAGTACGAGCCAGTACTGTAACTACAATATTCTAGACTTTGGACGTATTTACCGAGAGAACTGTCCCACACTGCTCTGCATTGTTATCGAAGTGGAACACCAGCCTTCCATCCTGGAGAGTCCCTTTGCAGGATGAGTCCTTGAGATGGAGGACCTCAGGATGGAAGCCAGCTTCAAACACCTGGCATCGGGACAAGGACATGTTGGCTGCACTACTGGTACAGGAGACAACTGAATCTATGTACGGGAGAGAGATCAGGCACAGGAGACAAATTAATATACATACGGGAGAGAGATCAAAATATGTTATATTTTATAATGTAATACACCAAAAACAATAACTACAACTATAGAAATGTGTATAGAGTGCAAATATGTGCCAGAAGGCATATTATGCTCTTAATAATAATAGCAACATTGTATGCAGTGACATGTATTGCTATGAAAGTGTGGCATAATATGATTACTTATCTCTCATACACATTCATTGTCTACCTTCCTCCATCTTTCAAAACACGCACGCGCACACACGCACGCACGCACACATGCACGCACGCACACACGCACGCACGCACGCACGCACGCACGCACGCACGCATGCACACATGCACACACACTGTGAGTACTTTGGTACTTCTTCATGCCAATACGTTTGTACGTTTACTCAAGTAAAGTTTTGAATAAAGGACTCTTCCTGCGAGTCATGTATTCTATCGTTCAAATGCAAGAATCTCCTGTTGGAGATGAATAAGGAATGCAGACCCCTATCATGTCATTAATAAAACATCATACTTTAGTGTTTCAGACTCCTGAACCTCTACACCCCATGTAGATTGTTCCCGAGTCACAGGGCCCTGATGGGCTGACTTAGTTGGCATACATGTAAATAACAGACAATCCATAGCACTGTTAACCTATCAACACACCTATGAAAGACGTTTTCATCATACATACAGTAGTCGTGTGACCTGTACTGTACCATAGCTCTCGTTGTTGCGGCGATGGTGGTTCTCATCACAGAAGCAGCCGTGGACACCACGCTCCTCCCCACACCACTCATGCTCGACACAGTCCAGCTCCTCACAGGGGTCTGTCTCCGCTGGAGAAAAATAAACAAAACAGGGTAAGAAAAAGTGTAAAATACCTTTAATCCCATTATTCTATTTTATTTTATTTGAAGTATACAAATAAACACAGACAAACAGCAGCTACAAAACACCAAACACCCCACACACACACACACACACACACACACACACACACACACACACACACACACACACACACACACACACACACACACACACACACACACACACACACACACACACAAATTAAATTAAATGTCAAAAACTAAATACTGTAGAATAGATGGAAATCAACTGGGAGAAAATGGGAAAAAGAGGGGAAACCATTCATCTTTCTTTGTGTTATCTTGACAATTTGTCAAAGCCGTTGTCTGTCTACATACCACACTGCAAATCAGAACGCCACTGGGGGATTTCCAGCCCAAAGACAGCACAGCTTCTCTCATAGGACGAGATAGCAGAACACAGCATGCCATTGGCCGGCGAGTAGAGGCAGAGGTCATAGACACAGGAAGTGAAGAATGGTTGAGGGTCAGAGTGCAGGTGGCAGGTGCTGAACGGCCCAGTAGTGTTGGTGATGATGCTACACAGCTGTGAGTACTCCTCTCTGAAGCGACAGTTCTCTACGCCGCCACCGCTACGGGCATCTGTGGCCCCACATCTAGTAAGGATATGGAGAGGCTCAGATTACGCCTAATTATATTTCACCGTGTCGTGTCGCTTGTTTAAAAGTAATGCGAGTTGCGTTTTAATTGGAAGATACCGTACACTTTTGTTTTCTTTCTTGTCAATGTGTTGACAGAAAATGTATAAGAATAGCTACCTAGCTTATAACCATTTGGCTCCAAAAAACTAAATGTAGTGTAAGTGGTCCAGACGCATGCCACATATAGGCTTTGGCCTGACAGCGTGTCGCATGTTCGAGTCCCATTCATGACAACCTTTGCTGCATGTCTCTCCCCCTCTTTCCTGTCAGTCTTCACTTGATACTATCAATAAGGGCAGAAAAGCCAAAAACAAATCTAAAAAAACAACAAACAAACAAACAAAAGTATTGTCTATCTATGATATTAACACAGTCCTACCTTTAAGCTTACTACACCTTTCAAACCAACTCGCAAGTTCATATTAGACAATCCAATTGTACATCCTCGCTTCAGCCGTAGGCCTACCACTCATAGCCAGCTCTATATTCTTTACTCTGGAATATACCCACGTCCCACATACTTATTATCACTCAGTAACTTTGAACATACAATAGACTGAGGGACAGCCTTATGAATCAAGACTCTCCACTGGCTTCTACCATATAGCTTCTACCATATAATGTACTAAATGTAGCCCTACTTCTGCATACACATACGCAGACACGCGCATTTGGTAGTTGTCGTTTGTCGTGTTTTATGTTAGATTACTATGTTAAGTATGTTTAAGTTTAACTTACTACTTTTGTTTATTATTTTAGGTGAGAACCTTATATACGGTAAGCCCTATATTGTATGGGTTTCCTTTCTCATCTGCACTTATTTCTGTGTCTTTTAATAATTGTTACCTTTTGTACTGTTTTTATTGTGCGGGAAAAAAAGGGGATAAAAAGACCGAAAATATCAGTCAATACATTGACTGATACATTGGCTCACCCAGTACGGCTAAAATCCCCAAAATCGTTGTCATTCTGTGCCACTGTGCCGTCGGGCATGGCTTTGTCATCCTCAGGGTCACCGTTGAAGTTACCACACATGCCAACAACTCTGTTGCGATGGTTCTGACCCACTATGACCAACAGAGTGCTCCGGCCATCAAACTGGACAATCACATGGCGGGCGTTGACCACTACATAAGATCCATCACCTTCCACCCGAGCTAGACTGCCCACAGTGGCAGGGAGAGACACATCACTGTTGTTAACCTAGAATATAAGAGAGAGAAACATTGATAATGAATATTCAGCCAATAATGCTTATACTGACATAAGCGTTCACAAACACCCTAGAGCAGGGATAGATACCCTAATAATGCTCTTTAAATTTGAAGCTACAATCCTGTTATTTATGAATTAGTCATCTGAATGAATTAAACATTATTTTAACCAATCTGGTAGAGTGTGTTAATAGAATAACTAGCAGCTGTGTTACTGTGTCCCAAGCTCAGTGGCATAGGGTTGCGTTTTCCTCTAACAATGAATTTACCTTCACTCTCCTGTTGGCTCCAATCCTGACATGGGCTGTCTCTTGTTGATTCGACAGGTATATGTCCACTGCTGACACAAATGATACATGATTGCTGCCACGGTGATTGTTAGTCGCGACCACTCTGAACCCAGTTTCAGTGGCAGTGCTATTCACACTCTGTGATGACGTAAGAGCATGTGCCCTGGAAATGAGCCAGTGCACCATCAAAGGTGATATAGTGGGGGTCCCCCCACATAGTGCAGGTGGTGAATGCATCAAAGCAGCCTAGTTGGCCGTTTTCGATCGTGCACTGTTGCATGGGGGGACAGGATACAGAAGAGCAACGCAGATCATTCGGGGCAAAACATTCACATCGCTGGGAGCAACCGGGGGCCCGATTAAGCAAGTGGAAAAACCCATGCGGTAATACAGATTTGGGCCTCGCTCTGCGCCTTTTCGTATTATGGAAGCCGTGGTGAGCGCTCACTCATATGGAATACCACGTTCCTGCATAATTTAGCATTGGGGGAGTGTCCATATGTTAATTATTTTCGCTTTGCGCTATTTGCTATTAAGCCCCTTGACCTAAAAACACTCAGCGCATATACCGATTCGACCTGGGTCTGACCACGTCTTAAAAGCAAAAAGCACTGTTTGATTTTACACTTGAGCGGCTCTGGAGTGTTGCCATGTCTGTTTGCTGTTTATTATAAGCGGCTTCTTTTTCTGTAAAGTTGCTTGTAAATATTGGTAGTTGTGGTTGCTTTTCTTGTTTCTAAAGTGCTTATTTGGGCTTTTCTCCTAATGTTGTTTAAACCAGTGATCCTCACACAGCGACATTCCCATGTCAAGGACCCCCAGATGAATGCATTTGCCCAACTAAGCCAGTGACCCCCATGACAGATTTGTGTTTTTAAATGTTTCAATAACATTTTTCAAAAATATTCCACAATTGTCACTTTTTTCAAAGATTACTTTTGAAAATAGCAGATCTACCAGCTCACAATGCATCACATTCATTAATTAAAACTATGAACTCTGACTGCAGGGGGATATATATTTATAATGATCATTATAACAATGTGCAAGAAAATATGTAAAAAGAAGGAAGATTTTTATATTTGTGGACAATCAAAATATGCTGGAAATTTTAATGTGGTGTCATTAAAATAAAAAATAAAAACATGGCACTTCATTTAAAATAGGTTGCAGACCCCTGTTATATGCGATTCTTTAGGGAGTATGTTTATAGACCTATTTACTTGTTTCTATGAGACATGGCAACAGCAGGAGACGAGCTTTCTGGCTCAAACGTTCAAACGTTGAGATTGTAAAGGGTCATATATCGCTCATTTCTCAACCTTTAAAAAAAATTAAAACATCTCCATAATCACTGGGAAGTTAGCTTTCATATGCTGTACCACACCCGACTCAATTCTTCTTCAATAAAATGCTACGAGCGAAGACCATAACATTGGGGCCGCAGCAATACGCATGGCGCACGTATGGCATTTCAACTCATTCCTTCGTCGTGACTCGAATGAAATAAAATAAAATAAACGTTATTTTACTGGTGTTTTTCAATAGAAACAAATAAAGAGCGTGTGTGCAACAGTCAGTGCATATACGTGCATGCACTATAGGCTATATTTCCTCCTTGTCGGGATGGTGAGCTGAGCTCTTCACAGCCCGTTTGTCTTTCATATTATTCTTATAATATTTGATATTATAAACACTCATGGTTCTCTCATTTCTCAACCGTTTTTTAAAATGTAAAAATCCCCATATTCCTTAGGAATCTTGCTTTCATTCGCTGTATGGTACATGGTTCTATTTTTATCGAATTAAACAATATCAAACAAACTTGTATGTTCGGGGGTTAGACGATTCTGGGAACATTACGCATGGATTGCCAATTTGCCAGCCAATGCTGCGTATCTACTCGCAGTTCCATTCCGATCTGAAAGGTATAGGTAGGTGCCATTTCAAAGTCTTAGTTATTCATTTATGAATCAAATCAACTAGAATAAAGAATTTTACAGCTGTTTTTCATGCTTAGAACAGAAACAAATTAAGTGATGATGTGCGTATATCTCCCTCCCTTAGCATATGGCTGCGCCGCTGTAATGACTTTCCAATGAAAACTGCAAGTTACTTAACAAAATAGAGACATAGGCCTACAAGCTATGCACATCATGGCTGTGACAGCTTGTGGATCTGTTCTTTTGAGGCATAAAGGTGACATAAAGGTATAAAGCCTTTATACCTTTATAAAGGTATAAAGGTGACATGAATAATTAACCCAAATGTGACAAAGTCATGTCATGTCTATGGTGCCAGTCTGCAGAAATGTAATACCACTTGCCGAAAAGGGCGCATTCCATGAGGACATCAGCTGGTGTCGTAAAGAGAATAGTACGGACATGTTCATTGGGTAAGCCTCAAAACTCCCTGAAACACTCCCATGACTAATTCAAGGCCGTTTTGCTCACACCACGGGGTGTCGAAAGCGCTTCTTACCTGGCCCATAATTGTAATATGACATTGCACACGCCCCACACGTCTTAAAAACTGTAAAATTATATGTAATTAGATTCCACTTGCTTAATAGGGCCCCCGGTGTCCAAAAAGTCTCCCCAGTCTGTAAGGTGTAAGGGAAAGAGAGAAGCACACTGCACTCAGAAATCATGTTACACACTACCTGAGTTTGCTTTAGTTCGGTTTCATAATCATTGTTTTCTTGTCAGTGGCTCTTATGTTGCCATGTCATGTTAATGTTTTTCCTCTCTGCACCTGTACTGTAAGCTACAGTACATCCTTTTTCTGCACTAGTTATGTGATCATTATACTACATTACATTACATTACATTACATTACAGTCATTTAGCAGACGCTTTTATCCAAAGCGACTTACAATAAGTGTATTCAACATAGGTAGGGAACAAAAACTACTAATCACCAGAAGTTTTTAGTGCATTTTCTGCAAAAACAAGCAACCAAGAGTATACCTAGCGCTAAGGTAAAAGTGCAATATATCAGCTACCTATTTCCTTAACCAGATGAGACAAAATAGCTAAATCAAATGAGCATGAGCTAAAACAATTAAGTGTATCGACTAAACAAGATCCAATAAACAATACAACAATAGAAAACAAGCGTTCGTACAACTAGTTAACAACAAGTAGGTCAGGCAGAGAGGAAGGGTAGTGTTTCCTGAAGAGGTGGGTTTTCAACCTGCGGCGAAATATGGGCAGTGACTCTGCTGTCCTAACATCAGTGGGGAGTTCATTCCACCACTGTGGGGCCAGAACAGAAAAGAGTCGTGACCGTGTGGATCGGCCAGAAGGACCCTTGAGTGACGAGGCAATCAGTCGCCCCGAGGTGGCAGACCGAAGTGGTCGGGCAGGGGTGTAGGCGTCGACCATAGCCCGGAGATAGGAAGGAGCTGTTCCTTTCACTGCCCTATAGGCTAACACCAGGGTTTTGAACTGGATGCGGGCCGCTACGGGGAGCCAGTGTAGAGAACGGAGAAGGATGGTTGTGTGGGAGAACTTGGGGCGGTTGAACACCAGACGAGCCGCAGCTTTCTGAACAAGCTCCAGAGGTCTGATGGCAGATGCCGGAGCACCAGCAAGGAGGGAGTTGCAGTAGTCCAGGCGGGAGATGACGAGAGACAGACAACAGACAACCTATAGACAATCTATAATTATTCGTAACATAGACAAGACAACCTATAGACAATCTATATTTCAACGTATTTTTAGTATTTAAGACTGGTGGAATAAATTTGGAATAATATGCTCACATTTCATAGGGGGCAAAATCGGCATATTATTTTAAAAATATTCCTAAAAAAGGAAATGGAGTTGGGAACTTCTCCTTTGGTCCACCCATTCCTGGGAGATGGTGAAAAAAAACAAACAAGTCCATTGTGGGGGTATGGGATTTTTATCTATCACACTAACACTAAAATTCACCGAACATCTGCCTGTAAAAAATAACATTGATGTGGGCAGGGAAACAAATCTACCTTCTATGATGTCACTGAGCATCATGAAGGTACTGAAAGACCCACCCACCTCAGACATCAGCAGCATTATGAAAATTACAAAAATATAATTGTCCGGGTGAAAATCACGGTGTTTAGTGTTCTAGGGTTAAAAATGCAACTTAGGGGTTCAAAGTCTTGCTCAAGGACACTTCGACACTAAGGTCACATTCCCACCTAATACTTCGGTAGACTCGATGCGAAATTGCGAATGGGAGGAGAATTGGGACTTCTTGCATATTTAATTTGCTGCGGTTTGCCTTCACACTGTCATCCGCAGCTATTGGAAACGCAGCAGGGGGACCTTTATCAATGTGTTCCATTCATAAACTATAGCCTACACAGTGAAATCTATGGTGATCAAAATTTCAAATTATACTCATAACGTGAATGTGTCGTGCCGTCTGGGACTGGACCCACCCCTCTCTCTCCCTCCCTCCCCCCCCCCTCTCTCTCTCTCTCTCTCTACCCACGCACTGTTCTTTTGGGCATGTAAGGAACAGCGCTGAGCGCACTGATATAACAGACAGCAGCGCAAAATGTTTACAAGTTTATCGAGATGAAAGTCCCTACTCCCCAGTCCCCACACAGTGACAGCACTCCATGTTTACGGCACGCACAGACAGACAGACAGAATATTCTGTAGTGTAGGCTATAATACACTGCAGTGTTTTTATGTGTTTCCTTAAAGGGGAAAACCACCCATTTTCAACATTTTACTATGTCATTAATATACCTTAGAGCTGTTGTGTGGAAATAATAAAAAAAAGTCCCCCCATTCTGTGTTTCCTAGAACTGTAATTATGAAAAAATCATTAACATGGTGAAACACATCTTGATGATGTCATCAAGATGTGTTTCACCATGTTAATGATTTTTTTCAGACCTCTAGTTCTAGGAAACACAGAATGGGGGAACCTTTTTATTATTTCCACACAACAGCTCTAAGGTACATTAATGACATAGTAAAATGTTGAAAATGAGTGGAATGCCCCTTTAAGCAATTGATTAATGTACTCGTCCTAATTTCGATCAGGGCTTCAGTCTCGTCATTCGACCACGTCTATCCACGGTAACGGGACATCTTTGCGCTGTGTAAAATATGCCTTCTCCGTCTCCAACTGTGTTCAGCTCCTCACCCGCCACATTGTTTGCTTAATTTCCTTTATTTACTGCGGATTGCATTCACACCTGCACCGAATCGTAATCAAGTGCGATTGGAAGCGAAGCGAAACCCCCGTTTTTGCTCGGAGTAGAATGCGGTTCTTTGATACGCATTAGGATTCAAATGAGCCTTCACACCTGCCAAACGAAGTGCACTTTCTGACAATGCGCAGCAGGATTCGTTTTAATCGCAGCAAAGCTTTCTGGTGTGAATGTCACCTAACTCTGGGGGAGCCCGGGTTTGAACTGGGAACCTTGCGGTTCGCTAGTTTTTTATTCCTAGGATAGCTCAGGTTTAGGAGCGCTCGTTTTACCACTCTTTTACTACCGCGGATTTTTTAATAGTTTTTGGATTAAGGTTGGTGAGGGGTACGTTATTAGTTTTTGGATTAAGGTTGGTGAGGGGTGCGTTGCTCCCCTGCTTGCGGTTATGTTTAGGTTAGAGTTAGAGATAGGGTTAGTACTAGTCATAGAGTACTAGTAGGCATAAACACTTGTGTGCGGTCCAAAACACAGCCCAGCGCTTCCTACTCCACTGACAACCAATCACAGCGCTCCAAATTCCCTCCCATCATAGGAATAAAAAACTCGCTTGCGGTTCCTATCCGGTCACTCGATCTACCCCTGAGCCGCTGCTGCCCCGTTATCAAAAGGTTATGAAGTGGAGCTTTAAGTGGACATACTAGTGAAAAGAACTGACTGACTGACTGGAATGCTTACCCCAAAGTAGAATCCATCGTACTGGCAGCCACATCGTTCCACAGGGAAACACTGACCTCCACTCCTGAGATAACCCTCATCACAGAAACAGCCCTCAGAGCACACTTGCTCGCAGCTAGCATCGATGCTGCTGGCACATGTGTGCCCGCAGTCTGTGCCACAAAGCTCATAATGGCTGTTTTCTGGACAATCAAGCCCTGCAAGCAAGAAAGCAAGGAAGGTTTAGTTTATACAGTAGGCAATACAGTAGGGCAGTCCACACTCTAGATATATTATAACTATATGGTCTGATGGCATCTTAAAACAGATTCACTTCCCCAGGGTTGGCAGCTCCTTCGTGCCAGTTGCTTTGAGGATTCACAACGAGACACACAATGGTTGCTCTCCCAGGTCTACCGTAATAAGTTAGAGTATCAAGGTGTTTAAAGACATTCTTAGGGTATGTACTCCCATTGAGAACACTGTCACTTTCTTTCGCATTGCACTGATTGAAATGGATACTTTTAGAAGATCTCATATCACTCCAGTGCTTGCCGCCTTACATTGGCTAAAGTTAATGTGAGAACACTTACTGTAGGTCCTCAGGCAAAGACCTTCTCATTGTTCCTAAAACAAAATTAAGAACAAAAGGTGATAAGAGCGTTTGCGTTCGTAGCCCCTTCCTTATGGAACGAACTACCACTACAATTACAATTTACAATTTAGGCATTTAGCAGACGCTCTTAATCCAGAGCGACTTACATTAAGCAAGAACAAAAAGCATGGGAATACATCACATATGTAAAATGCATTTATCGCGAAACATGCGTAAGCTAAGAACGTAACTAGAACATATCTATATAATGACACTATACATATAAACTATAACTAGAACATATCTATATAATGACACTATACATATAAACTATACATATATGCTATACTATGCTGTACATATATACTATGAAGTGCTATGACTACATACAATGCACTTATTGTGCTGTCTACATGACATGCTATAAGTCTGTTTCAAATGCTATATAAGTCTAAGAAGTGCTGTCTAAGGGGGTAGGGTAAGTGCTATGGGCCATGATGGAGTCAAAACAAATGTTACAAGGTGCTGTACAATAACATGAAATAAAACACTCTCCCTAAGAAGGGCAGAGTCTGTCGATGCCTTTAAAACCCACTTGTTTTGTAAGCATTTTGGTTCGTAATATTGTCTACATTGGTACTGTGTATTCATAGGTATTTTATTCACTGCTCTACTCTAATGCATTTTACTATTGTTTTGTGTCATTTTATTGTTGATCTATGATGTGATGCTCTTGTTTTATTTCATGTTATTGTACAGCACCTTGTAACATTTGTTTTGAAAGGCACTTTCTAAATAAATTGACCTTACCTTACCTTTTAGGCATTGTACTGACTGTAATGTGAGACACTGTAATCTTGTGTTTGCCGGCATCTTAATAATCCTTGCCTGACTTCATTCTTTTACTGATATACTGATACTGTATGTAACATGAGCCATACTGTAGATACAATCTATAGAATGCTCCAGTCCTACAAACATCTTGCTAAACCAGTCAAAAATAATTAATTCATCATCATGATCGGAAACCAAAAGCTCATATTCAATTCCCGTAAAGGCTTAAAAAAAATCCAGTTCAAAATATTCAAAATTATCACTCACTGACTCATCCCAGGGTCCTAGGGGTCTCTTCATATAATTCCAAATCAAACTGATTGTGTCCATAATATGGACTCCATATACATCATGCAAATCAAACTGATTGTGTCCATATACATGCAAATCGGTACACAGTAGCTATAGTCATGTGATCAAGACGGATATTTCCAATTTTTCATATTCCATCCTGAATGTGTTTTGAGTTTTTCCATATACTAATTTCCATCTGTTACCGTAAGTGATCAACAAATTACTGGGTAAATGATGAACTATCATTTAAGATGCAATTTATTTATATATAAATAAGAGTTTAATACCCTACATATTTTATAGATATATTGATAAACATTTAAAAAAAAATCCTTTAAGACAAATTATAATCATATTTAATTGCCCCGAGGATGTCATAATCATAGTATGAAGACTTAACCACAATGAGCAACTATGTCTTCTGGTTTTTCTTGTGCTGCCTACTGTTGCTTTCCCTTCATAAACGGGTACTCATACTATAACTGCTATAACTTAGATTGTGCAAGATTGTGTGTGTGTGTGTGTGCGTGCGTGTGTGCGTGCGTGCGTGCGTGCGTGCGCTTTTCTTAAGCCAGTTATTGCAACACTCAATGAAGTGACTACCAGGATCAGCAGATCAGAGATGCAAAGTGACTCAATTCCCGCAAAGGCTCACAAATATTCTAAACCCAACTTTCCAGTTCAAAATATTCAGAATGAAAAAACATTATGTGAAAATAATGAGAATAGAATGATGCCCCTTCACTGAAAATAAATAGATTAAGTGGTTGAGGTTCAAATGCAACTAAGGATAATGGTACAAATATCACTGTTTATTATGAAAACAAATAACAAACAACGTTTGTGTGTGTTTTGAGTATTTCCATATACTTAGTCATTTCCATCTGTTAAGTGGTCAAAATAATTACTGGGTAAACGATCAACTAACATTTCAGATGCAATTAATTTTTCACACTGAATAATTAATTTGTCATTCGAAAGAAAAATCAGAAGCTAAGAGTTTAATACCCTACATATTATATATATATATTGATAAACAAAATAAATCCTTAGTAAGACAAATTATAATCATATTAAATGCCCCAATTATATCATCATCATAGTATGAAGGCTTAACCACAATCAGCAATGATGTCTTCTGTGTTTTTTCTTGTGCTGCCCCTACTGTTGCTTTCCCTTTATAAACAGGTACTCAATAATACTTTAACTGCTAGCATTGTGTAACAATTACAGAATTATCACACATTTTACTTCATCATCTTCATAATCATCATAACAATCCTCACCATCATCATACAATTAAACGTACTATTTACATCATATTAAAACAAAATAAAAAATGCAAGCTCCGACAAGTAATGTTTAAAAATAATGTCTGCCCACTTAGATATCTACTGAATATATTAAGCATATCGTTTGTCATAATCTGTAATCGTGTGTGTGTGTGTGTGTGTGTGTGTGTGTGTGTGTGTGTGTGTGTGTGTGCGTGTGTGTGTGTGTGTGTGTGTGTGTGTGTGCCGTGCGTGGTGCGTGTCGTGCATGGTGCGTGCGTACGTGCGTGGTGCGTGCATGCATGTCTGCGTTGGTGCACTCTTCTTAAGCCAGGGTTGCAACAGTCAGTGAAGTGATTACCAGGATCAGCAGAGATGCAAAGTGACTGGGAGTGCCACTCCTTAACACAGACCTCACCAGCCGTTCACCTGGAAATGGAAAAAAAACAAATACTATTAGCCTAAATCACTACGATAAATAATAGATATGGGATATAAACATTTACGGTCCTCATTTACTCCAACACTGCTGTATACTGTATGTCATATGAGAACCGTCATGAAGATAAGATAACTGTACCTCCACTCGGCACGTTCCAGGTTAATGGTCCCAGTCCCAGTGAGACACCTGCAGTGTCATAGGACACCTCCCTGCGGTTTCTTATGTGGTAGCCAGGGTAGCAATGCTGCAGGAAAGTAACATTCATATTTGAGACATTTAGCCGAAGCTCAAAGACACTGTAGCCTACTAATTTAACTGTGTCATGCACACGCACACACAAACATGGATACATACAGCAGTGCAGTCCTGCTGGTGTATCAGACACAAGTGGATCTGGCAGTGCAGGTAGATGGTGGAGAAGTTGTGGAAGGTGAACATCCTGAAGGAGAAACGTGCCACGTCGGAGACACCATTCATGTCCAGTTCTACTGTAGTGTCCCTTTCATTAGGACACCTGGACAACAGGGAAGGATGTTGCAATTATTACAAAACAATGTAGCAGCTAGATCAAGGAGTGAAATACTAGTGCGGCTAAAAGAGAGAAGACAAGTGTTTGAGGATGTTTATTGGCTACAAATTGCTGTCTATATTATATTGAAAATATATAATTATTATTTTCAATAATAATGACACAGATTATTTTACTGTGCAGATGCAAGGGCTCCATTACCAGTGTTAATACTCATCACTTAAATCACACAGTAGCTAATCTCTCAAGTACAGATTCCGAGCTATACGCTACCGTATCTGTGGCCTATCGGCAGGGTCATTCAGAACACCTGTATACATTGGGGATTAGTGGAGTGAAAACACAAGTGCCCCACCGGAAGAGGAGGGCTGAGGGTGGACCAACATCCTCACCCTCAACATCCCCTTGCAATACCCTAACGGCCTACCAGTGGTCCCAGTTTCTCCCTTCCACTTTCGCTAAATGCTTGCTCAGCGGGGGAAATGTTGGGCTTCTGCTCTACAATATTATGTAACTACACAACTTGTTTTTTTGGCACCATAGTAAAATTTAACTGAAATTTTGAAATTGCTTACTCTCTAACAAGGAGATCCCAGTGGACAGGATAATTGGCGTTGTTGACAGGTGTGGCCCAGCAGGAGTCCAGAACAGTGGCGATCTGTTGCCTGTCCACTCCCTCCGATCGCACCTCGATGTACATCCTCTGGTTTATTTCCATTTCCATGTTACTTTCACCCGTGTAGGGGGAATGGTAGCCGGCGTCCAAGAATGGGATCATTCTCATACGATAGCTGCCCATCCCTGATGGAAGTCTCCTGGACACAATGCTACAAAAAAACAACAACTAATGCATTATATATAAGGTCATCAAAGTTATAAGGTAAGACATGTTGAAATAACCAAGTAACTAATTTGATACAACACAACAGTTAAGCACTTATCAGCGCTTGCACAAAAATAAATAAACAGGTAAAATGCATCAGCATCTCAATTCAAGACACAAAAATATCAGGAACTGTCTTGGCTCACACCTCAATGTAATCACTAGACTTCAGGCGAAGAAACAAACTTGCCTGATGATCACGGACGCAAGGACAACAAAGGAGACGGTCGCGGCCACACAGCCAACTCAAGATACGGGCACGGAGCCGCCTTGGGGATCCATCGCAAGGACAACGCATGAAACGGTCACGGCCACACATCCAACTCAAGATACGGGCACGGAGCCGCCTTGGGGATCCATCGCAAGGACAACGCATGAGACGGTCACGGCCACACAGCCAACTCAAGGTACGGGCACGGAGCCGTCTTGGGGACCCAACGCAGATCTTACATCGGCGGCAGTCGAGGCAAAAGACACGGACAACACCACCATCTACAGGCGTGAAGAGTCTCCACATCCAACCAAGGGGGACAACGAGGCTGGAGACGGACACCGTGATACTTTACCTGCTATTTCTGCTGTTTCTCCGGTCGACACCATGGCTCAATCGCCCCCACCAACAAACCTGGACGAGGGACCCCATCCCCCACTCCCGCCACCCCACGACGACCCCCACGCACCCCCCACCCTCCCCCCACGGCAACCCGCGGCTTCTACAGACATCAACAATGGCCCTCCGCCCCCCTACTTCGCAATGGAGGAGATAAGCACCATAGTCAGAGCCAACGGACTTCATATCTTTCACCTGAATGTCAACAGCCTTGGACCCAAAATGGCTGAAATCAGGCATATGTTTCAATGCGGTAAGGCGAACATCATTAGCTTCTCTGAAACCAAACTTGATGAGTCAACCAAAGACCCAGAAGTTGAAATAGAGAACTATTCTTTGATCAGAAACGACAGAAACAGGCATGGTGGTGGCGTGTGTATGTATATTCACAAAGACACTGAATATGTTACTCGTACTGACTTACAGCATGATGAAATTGAAACTGTGTGGGTTGAATTAATTTTCAAAAAAGCTAAATCAGTATTAGTGGGCACCGTCTACAGACCGCCTGACCAACATGGGTTCTATGATATACTTGAGGGGTGCTTAGCTGAGGAGGAATGTGTAGAGAAAATCCTGATTGGCGACTACAATACAGACATGCAACGAAAGGAAGCACCTGTGTTTAAGTCATTCAGTAAGTTCTGTGATCTACATAGTGTCAGTCAGCTAATTACCCAACCCACTAGAGTGTGTGATTCTACTCAAACTGTCATTGATCTCATTCTGTCCTCGGACAAATCCAGAATCTCCAAGAAAGGGGTTATTGTATGTGGGCTTAGTGATCATTTTATGATATTCTGTACCCGCAAAATACAAAAACTTAAGACCGGCTGCCACAAAACAGTCATATCAAGGGACCTCAAAACCTACTCTAGTGAGGTCTTTAACCAAGTATTGGAGAGTCTGGATTGGTCCGATGAGCTTAAAAGCACACATGTCGAAGAAGCTTGGCTTGGCTTCAAAACCAAATTTACATCAGTACTGAACAACATGGCTCCTTTGAGAACCACCAGGGGCAAAACCCGCTCGGAACCATGGATGAATTCGGACATACTGGCTGCAATGAAAGCCAGAGACAAAAAATGCTCTGAAGTTCTAAAATGCAAGTCAAAGCTAGCCAAGCGCTTCGACAGTGTTCGCCAAGCTCGTTTGAACAACCTAAATACACAACGAATCAAACTACGAAACAGTGTAACTGCCATGACCAAATCAGCTAAAAGTAACTTCATTAATGATAAAGCTCAGGAAAACAAAAACAATCCTCATGAGCTCTGGAAGCTACTAAACAATCAACTAAGCTATGGTCAGAAACTAAAAACCAGATTTTCGAACATAAACATCAAATCTGACAACACTCTCATCACTGACAACCTTGATGTGGCCAACTACTTGAATATCTTCTTTACAAACATATCAACAACTCTGGTTAACAAACTGCCCTCCCACTCTGGGCTCTTTGGTGTAGAGCACATTACAACCTTCTACAAAAACCTAGGTGTTTGTAAAGACGATTTTAAACTAGTTATGGTAACAACTGATGAGGTAATTAAGAAACTGAGTGCCCTCCAACCCCACAAGGCCACAGGCCATGACAACATTCCCTCCAAATTTCTCAGAGACTCAGCCATCTCTATAGCTCCAATCATCACCCACATAGTAAACCTCTCCATCAAACAGGGACAGGTCCCCCAAGATTTCAAACTGGCCAAAGTAACCCCCTTGCACAAGAAAGGGAGTAAATTAGACCCCGGCAACTACCGCCCTATTTCTATTCTTAGTTCCATCTCGAAAGTGATGGAAAAAATAGTCTATGAACAGGTTGAAAAGTATCTTGCCACTAATAAATTATTGTACGAGTTCCAATCTGGCTTCAGAACATCCCACTCCACTGACACATGCCTCCTCTATTTGAGCGACCACATCAAACAAGAGGTGGACGCTGGCAAATACTGCGGCATGGTCATGCTGGACCTCCAAAAGGCTTTTGACACCGTGAACCACTCCATACTGGTTAACAAGCTAAAAGCAATTGGTTTCGATAGCACATCAGTGAGCTGGATGCAATCCTACCTGGAGGGGAGAGAACAGATGGTGGAAGTGAACGGAACACTGTCCCCCCCCCTCCCAGTGAGCTGTGGCGTTCCACAAGGAAGCATACTAGGGCCTCTACTGTTCCTAATATATGTAAACGACATGACTTCAGCCTGTGACTGCAACTTGTTCCTGTTCGCAGATGACTCAGCACTGCTGGTCTCGGACAGGGACAAACTGCAGGTTGAAAATGCCCTCAGCTCTGAACTCGGTAGAATCTGCACCTGGCTCGCTGATAACAAACTATCTTTACACCTGGGAAAAACTGAATCCATTCTCTTTGGCTCTATTAGTAATCTCAGCAAGGCAAATGGCTTCTTGGTTAGAGTGGGTGACAATGTTATCACACGTAAAGATGAAATTACCTACCTAGGTTCCATCCTGGAGGCTAATCTTTCCGGTGATAAAATGGCCACCAACGTAATCAAAAAAGTCAACCATAGAACAAGATTCCTCTACAGGATCTCCTCACTGGTCAACAAAAACACCTTGAAGACCTTAACAGGAGCCCTTGTACAGGGTTTCTTTGACTATGCATGCACCTCCTGGTACCACAGCACCTCAAAGGCCCTTAAAACCAGGCTCCAGACTTCCCAAAACAAACTGGTCAGGCTCCTACTTGATCTAGCCCCCCGAACCCACCTCACCCCTGCCCACTTCGACAGGCTGGAATGGCTTAGGGTCGACGACAGAGTACAGCATCTTGCAATGGGTCTGGTCCACAAGATTCGATACACCACCAAGATACCCATGTACCTGTCTAGATACTTCCTTAATGTTAACGAAGTCCACACCCACAACACCAGAGGGAGTGCAACGAACCATGTACAACCCAGATTCGGCACAAACAAGGGACTAAATTCTTTTCGCTCCTATGCCACCAAAATGTGGAACGCCCTACCAACTGTCATTAAGACATGCGAATCCCTTGACTCCTTCAAAACCGCTCTCAAAGGGCACCTACGGATGGCTGCAATTCGAAACTGGCCCCCGTAAAATCTGAATCCCCCCCCCCCCGCCCCCCCCTTTTTTCCCCTCACTGTATATATTTCTTTTCCCTTTTTACCTCCTTTTTGATGAATTCTTTTTTGATGAATTCCTGTTCTGTCTATAGAAGTGTCTATTTGTACGTCTCTAAATGTTTTGATGATTTGAACATGGTGGACCCTGTTGGAAACAAGTGTAATGCTTAATTGGGTCGTCCACTCACAGTTAACAGCCTTTGTATTGAGTTTGTGCTTGAAATGTACTGTAATTCTGCAAACTGTTAATAAATTCTTCAATCAATCAATCAAAAAAATGAAGCTGAACCCAACAGTCAGAGATGTTAGCTGACACAATTCATGTATACAGAACTAACTAAAACCATGTTGGCGCCTTCCAATGGGAGGATTTATGGGAAATAAGGGGGTTGTGGTGAAATGGGTTCTGGGTAATGGCCTGGGATGATTGATTGATTTAAAAGTTCATTAACAGTTTGTAGAATTGATGCAGACTCAGAGGCTCTCACCTCTCGATGGGGTTAATGCCAACAGCCATAGACAGAGACTGGCTCAGAGGGTACTCGCAGCTGAAAGTCAGGTGAATGCTCTTCTCACGACTGATGATCCTGTCATGGGGGTCCACATCACCCGAGATGACGTTCTTGTACATGAAGTAGGACCCATTGCTCTATCAAAAGGGTCATGTGAGGAAGCATAAATTAGCATTAATATTAAAAGTACAAGTTTTTATTTTTAGGTTAATTGAATGTGTTCATCACTCAGATGCTGAATACATTTGAATTCCCTTAAAGCTTCAAAATCGAGCCAATGCGCCAAGTATAAACAATATGTATTTTAGGGTTAAATACATCAGCATTAATCCTATCCTGGTTCCTAACTTCCTGTACAGGTATCTAGTTCGCTGATAAGTGAGTACGAGCCAGTACTGTAACTACAATATTCTAGACTTTGGACGTATTTACCGAGAGAACTGTCCCACACTGCTCTGCATTGTTATCGAAGTGGAACACCAGCCTTCCATCCTGGAGAGTCCCTTTGCAGGATGAGTCCTTGAGATGGAGGACCTCAGGATGGAAGCCAGCTTCAAACACCTGGCAGCGGGACAAGGACATGTTGGCTGCACTACTGGTACAGGAGACAAATGAATCTATGTACGGGAGAGAGATCAGGCACAGGAGACAAATTAATATACAGAGAGAGAGATCAGGCACAGGAGACAAATTAATATACAGAGAGAGAGAGATCAAAATATGTTATATTTTATAATGTAATACACCAAAAACAATAACTACAACTATAGAAATGTGTATAGAGTGCAAATCTGTGCCAGAAGGCATATTATGCTCTTAATAATAATAGCAACATTGTATGCAGTGACATCTCTATGTATTGCTATGAAAGTGTGGCATAATATGATTACTTATCTCTCATACACATTCATTGTCTACCTTCCTCCATCTTTCAAAACACGCACGCGCACACATGCACGCACGCACACACGCACGCATGCACACACACTGATTACTTTGGTACTTCTTCATACCAATACGTTTGTACGTTTACTCAAGTAAAGTTTTGAATAAAGGACTCTTCCTGCGAGTCATGTATTCTATCGTTCAAATGCAAGAATCTCCTGTTGGAGATTAATAAGGAATGCAGACCCCTATCATGTCATTAATAAATCATACTTTAGTGTTTCAGACTCCTGAACCTCTACACCCCATGTAGATTGTTCCCGAGTCACAGGGCCCTGATGGGCTGACTTAGTTGGCATACATGTAAATAACAGACAATCCATAGCACTGTTAACCTATCAACACACCTATGACGAGACTGCAGAACACAGCATGCCATTGGCCGGCGAGTAGAGGCAGAGGTCATAGACACAGGAAGTGAAGAATGGCTGAGGGTCAGAGTGCAGGTGGCAGGTACTGAACGGGCCAGTAGTGTTGGTGATGATGCTACACAGCTGTGAGTACTCCTCTCTGAAGCGACAGTTCTCTACGCCGCCACCGCTACGGTCATCTGTGGCCCCACATCTAGTAAGGATATGGAGAGGCTCAGATTAAGCCTAATTATATTTCACCGTGCCGTGTCGCTTGTTTAAAAGTAATGCGATGTGTTGCGTTTTAATTGGAAGATACCGTACACTTTTGTTTTCTTTCTTGTCAATGTGTTGACAGAAAATTTATAATATTAGCTACCTAGCTTCTATAACCATTTGGCTCCAAAAAACTAAATGTAGTGTAAGTGGTCCAGACGCATGCCACATATAGGCTTTGGCCTGACAGCGTGTCGCATGTTCATGACGACCTTTGCTGCATGTCTCTCCCCTTCTCTCTCTCCCTCTTTCCTGTCAGTCTTCACTTGATACTATCAATAAGGGCAGAAAAGCCAAAAACAAATCTAAAAAAACAACAAACAAACAAAAGTATTGTCTATCTATGACATTAACACAGTCCTGTTCATTCATCTAAAATGCACGTAGCCTACCTTTAAGCTTACTACACCTTTCAAACCAACTCGCAAGTTCATATTAGACAATCCAATTGTACATCCTCGCTTCAGCCGTAGGCCTACCACTCATAGCCAGCTCTATATTCTTTACTCTGGAATATACCCACGTCCCACATACTTATTATCACTAAGTAACTTTGAACATACAATAGACTGAGGGACAGCCTTATGAATCAAGCCTCTCCACTGGCTTCTACCATATAATGTACTAAATGTAGCCCTATAGTTCTGCATACACATACGCAGATACGCGCATTTGGTAGTTGTTGTTTGTCGTGTTTTATGTTAGATTACTATGTTAAGTATGTTTAACTTACCACTTTTTTGTTTATTATTTTAGGTGAGAACCTCACCTAACGGCCATCAAACTGGACAATCACATGGCGGGCGTTGACCACTACATAAGATCCATCACCTTCCACCCGAGCTAGACTGCCCACAGTGGCAGGGAGAGACACATCACTGTTGTTAACCTAGAATATAAGAGAGAGAAACATTGATAATGAATATTCAGCCAATAATGCTTATACTGACATAAGCGTTCACAGACACCCTAGAGCAGGGATAGATACCCTAATAATGCTCTTTAAATTTGAAGCTACAATCCTGTTATTTATGAATTAGTCATCTGAATGAATTAAACATTATTTTAACCAATCTGGTAGAGTATGTTAATAGAATAACTAGCAGCTGTGTTACTGTGTCCCAAGCTCAGTGGCATAGGGTTGCGTTTTCCTCTAACAATGAATTTACCTTCACTCTCCTGTTGGCTCCAATCCTGACATGGGCTGTCTCTTGTTGATTCGACAGGTATATGTCCACTGCTGACACAAATGATACATGATTGCTGCCACGGTGATTGTTAGTCGCGACCACTCTGAACCCAGTTTCAGTGGCAGTGCTATTCACACTCTCTGTGATGACGTAAGAGCATGTGCCCTGGAAATGAGCCAGTGCACCATCAAAGGTGACATAGTGGGGGTCCCCCCACACAGTGCAGGTGGTGAATGCGTCAAAGCAGCCTAGTTGGCCGTTTTCGATCGTGCACTGTTGCATGGGGGGACAGGATACAGAAGAGCAACGCAGATCATTCGGGGCAAAGCATTCACATTGCTGGGAGCAACCGGGTGTCCAAAAAGTCTCCCCAGTCTGTAAGGTGTAAGGGAAAGAGAGAAGCACACTGCACTCAGAAATCATGTTACACACTACCTGAGTTTGCTATAGTTCGGTTTCATAATCATTGTTTTCTTGTCAGTGGCTCTTATGTTGCCATGTCATGTTAATGTTTTTCCTCTCTGCAGTCTGCACCTGTACTGTAAACTACAGTACATCCTTTTTCTGCACTAGTTATGTGATCATTATACTACAGACAACCTATAGACAATCTATAATTATTCGTAACATAGACAAGACAACCTATAGACAATCTATATTTCAACGTATTTTTAGTATTTAAGACTGGTGGAATAAATTTGGAATAATATGCTCACATTTCATAGGGGGCAAAATCGGCATATTATTTTAAAAATATTCCTAAAAAAGGAAATGGAGTTGGGAACTTCTCCTTTGGTCCACCCATTCCTGGGAGATGGTGAAAAAATAAAAAAACAAGTCCATTGTGGGGGTATGGGATTTTTATCTATCACACTATCACTAAAATTCACCGAACATCTGCCTGTACAAAATAACATTGATGTGGGCAGGGAAACAAATCTACCTTCTATGATGTCACTGAGCATCATGAAGGTACTGAAAGACCCACTCACCTCAGACATCAGCAGCATTATGAAAATTACAAAAATATAATTGTCCGGGTGAAAATCACGGTGTTTAGTGTTCTAGGGTTAAAAATGCAACTTAGGGGTTCAATGTCTTGCTCAAGGACACTTCGACACCAACTCTGGGGGAGCCCGGGTTTGAACTGGGAACCTTGCGGTTGCTATCCGGTCACTCGATCTACCCCTGAGCCGCTGCTGCCCCGTTATCAAAAGGTTATGAAGTGGAGCTTTAAGTGGACATACTAGTGAAAAGAACTGACTGACTGGAATGCTTACCCCAAAGTAGAATCCATCGTACTGGCAGCCACATCGTTCCACAGGGACACACTGACCTCCACTCCTGAGATAACCCTCATCACAGAAACAGCCCTCAGAGCACACTTGCTCGCAGCTAGCATCGATGCTGCTGGCACATGTGTGCCCGCAGTCTGTGCCACAAAGCTCATAATGGCTGTTTTCTGGACAATCAAGCCCTGCAAGCAAGAAAGCAAGGAAGGTTTAGTTTATACAGTAGGCAATACAGTAGGGCAGTCCACACTCTAGATATATTATAACTATATGGTCTGATGGCATCTTAAAACAGATTCACTTCCCCAGGGTTGGCAGCTCCTTCGTGCCAGTTGCTTTGAGGATTCACAACGAGACACACAATGGTTGCTCTCCCAGGTCTACCGTAATAAGTTAGAGTATCAAGGTGTTTAAAGACATTCTTAGGGTATGGTATGTACTCCCATTGAGAACACTGTCACTTTCTTTCGCATTGCACTGATTGAAATGGATACTTTTAGAAGATCTCATATTACTCCAGTGCTTGCCGCCTTACATTGGCTAAAGTTAATGTGAGAACACTTAGGTCCTCAGGCAAAGACCTTCTCATTGTTCCTAAAACAAAATTAAGAACAAAAGGTGATAGAGCGTTTGCGTTCGTAGCCCCTTCCTTATGGAACGAACTACCACTACAATTACAATTTACAATTTAGGCATTTAGCAGACGCTCTTAATCCAGAGCGACTTACATTAAGCAAGAACAAAAAGCATGGGAATACATCACATATGTAAAATGCATTTATCGCGAAACATGCGTAAGCTAAGAACGTAACTAGAACATATCTATATAATGACACTATACATATAAACTATAACTAGAACATATCTATATAATGACACTATACATATAAACTATAACTAGAACATATCTATATAATGACACTATACATATAAACTATACATATATGCTATACTATGCTGTAGGCTACATATATACTATGAAGTGCTATGACTACATACAATGCACTTATTGTGCTGTCTACATGACATGCTATAAGTCTGTTTCAAATGCTATATAAGTCTAAGAAGTGCTGTCTAAGGGGGTAGGGTAAGTGCTATGGGCCATGATGGAGTCAAAACAAATGTTACAAGGTGCTGTACAATAACATGAAATAAAACACTCTCCCTAAGAAGGGCAGAGTCTGTCGATGCCTTTAAAAATCTGCTAAAAACCCACTTGTTTTGTAAGCATTTTGGTTCGTAATATTGTCTACATTGGTACTGTGTATTCATAGGTATTTTATTCACTGCTCTACTCTAATGCATTTTACTATTGTTTTGTGTCATTTTATTGTTGATCTATGATGTGATGCTCTTGTTTTATTTCATGTTATTGTACAGCACCTTGTAACATTTGTTTTGAAAGGCGCTTTCTAAATAAATTGACCTTACCTTACCTTTTAGGCATTGTACTGACTGTAATGTGAGACACTGTAATCTTGTGTTTGCCGGCATCTTAATAATCCTTGCCTGACTGATATACTGATACTGTATGTACAGAGCCATACTGTAGATACAATCTATAGATATGATTTTATAATGGCAGGTGGAATGCTCCAGTCCTACAAACATCTTGCTAAACCAGTCAAAATGATCGGAAACCAAAAGCTCATATTCAATTCCCGTAAAGGCTTGAAAAAAAATTCCAGTTCAAAATATTCAAAATGATCACTCACTGACTCATCCCAGGGTCCTAGGGGTCTCTTCATATAATTCCAAATCAAACTGATTGTGTCCATAATATGGACTCCATATACATCATGCAAATCAAACTGATTGTGTCCATATACATGCAAATCGGTACACAGTAGCTATAGTCATGTGATCAAGACGGATATTTCCAATTTTTCATATTCCATCCTGAATATGTGTTTTGAGTTTTTCCATATACTCATTTCCATCTGTTACCGTAAGTGATCAACAAATTACTGGGTAAATGATGAACTATCATTTAAGATGCAATTTATTTTTCACACTATATATAAGAGTTTAATACCCTACATATTTTATAGATATATTGATAAACATTTAAAAAAAAATCCTTTAAGACAAATTATAATCATATTTAATTGCCCCGAGGATGTCATAATCATAGTATGAAGGCTTAACCACAATGAGCAACTATGTCTTCTGGTTTTTCTTGTGCTGCCTACTGTTGCTTTCCCTTCATAAACAGGTACTCATACTATAACTGCTATAACTTAGATTGTGCAAGATTGTGCAAGATTGTGTGTGTGTGTGCGTGCGTGCGTGCGTGCGTGCGTGCGTGCGCTTTTCTTAAGCCAGTTATTGCAACACTCAATGAAGTGACTACCAGGATCAGCAGATCAGAGATGCAAAGTGACTCAATTCCCGTAAAGGCTCACAAATATTCTAAACCCAACTTTCTAGTTCAAAATATTCAGAATGAAAAAACATTATGTGAAAATAATGAGAATAGAATGATGCCCCTTCACTGAAAATAAATAGATGAAGTGGTTGAGGTTCAAATGCAACTAAGGATAATGGTACAAATATCACTGTTTATTATGAAAACAAATAACAAACAACGTTTGTGTGTGTTTTGAGTATTTCCATATACTTAGTCATTTCCATCTGTTAAGTGGTCAAAATAATTACTGGGTAAACGATCAACTAACATTTCAGATGCAATTAATTTTTCACACTGAATAATTAATTTGTCATTCGAAAGAAAAATCAGAAGCTAAGAGTTTAATACCCTACATATTATATATATATATTGATAAACAAAATAAATCCTTAGTAAGACAAATTATAATCATATTAAATGCCCCAATTATATCATCATCATAGTATGAAGGCTTAACCACAATCAGCAATGATGTCTTCTGTGTTTTTTCTTGTGCTGCCCCTACTGTTGCTTTCCCTTTATAAACAGGTACTCAATCATACTTTAACTGCTAGCATTGTGTAACAATTACAGAATTATCACAATTTTACTTCATCATCTTCATAATCATCATAACAATCCTCACCATCATCATACAATTAAACGTACTATTTACATCATATTAAAACAAAATAAAAAATGCAAGCTCCGACAAGTAATGTTTAAAAATAATGTCTGCCCACTTAGATATCTACTGAATATATTAAGCATATCGTTTGTCATAATCTGTAATCGTGTGTGTGTGTGTGTGTGTGTGTGTGTGTGTGTGTGTGTGTGTGTGTGTGTGTGTGTGTGCGTGTGTGCCGTGCGTGGTGCGTGTCGTGCATGGTGCGTGCGTACGTGCGTGGTGCGTGCATGCATGCCTGCGTTGGTGCACTCTTCTTAAGCCAGGGTTGCAACAGTCAGTGAAGTGATTACCAGGATCAGCAGAGATGCAAAGTGACTGGGAGTGCCACTCCTTAACACAGACCTCACCAGCCGTTCACCTGGAAATGGAAAAAAAACAAATACTATTAGCCTAAATCACTACGATAAATAATAGATATGGGATATAAACATTTACGGTCCTGAACATGGTAGGTTCTGGGGTGAATTTACATTGAAAAGTAAAACATTTACTCCAACACTGCTGTATACTGTATGTCATATGAGAACCGTCATGAAGATAAGATAACTGTACCTCCACTCGGCACGTTCCAGGTTAATGGTCCCAGTCCCAGTGAGACACCTGCAGTGTCATAGGACACCTCCCTGCGGTTTCTTATGTGGTAGCCAGGGTAGCAATGCTGCAGGAAAGTAATATTCATATTTGAGACATTTAGCCGAAGCTCAAAGACACTGTAGCCTACTAATTTAACTGTGTCATGCACACGCACACACAAACATGGATACATACAGCAGTGCAGTCCTGCTGGTGTATCAGACACAAGTGGATCTGGCAGTGCAGGTAGATGGTGGAGAAGTTGTTGAAGGTGAACATCCTGAAGGAGAAACGTGCCACGTCGGAGACACCATTCATGTCCAGTTCTACTGTAGTGTCCCTTTCATTAGGACACCTGGACCACAGGGAAGGATGTTGCAATTATTACAAAACAATGTAGCAGCTAGAGGAGTGAAATACTAGTGCGGCTAAAAGAGAGAAGACAAGTGTTTGAGGATGTTTATTGGCTACAAATTGCTGTCTATATTATATTGAAAATATATAATTATTATTTTCAATAATAATGACACAGATTATTTTACTGTGCAGATGCAAGGGCTCCATTACCAGTGTTAATACTCATCACTTAAATCACACAGTAGCTAATCTCTCAAGTACAGATTCTGAGCTATACGCTACCGTATCTGTGGCCTATCGGCAGGGTCATTCAGAACACCTGTATACATTGGGGATTAGTGGAGTGAAAACACAAGTGCCCCACCGGAAGAGGAGGGCTGAGGGTGGACCAACATCCTCACCCTCAACATCCCCTTGCAATACCCTAACGGCCTACCAGTGGTCCCAGTTTCTCCCTTCCACTTTCGCTAAATGCTTGCTCAGCGGGGGAAATGTTGGGCTTCTGCTCTACAATATTATGTAACTACACAACTTGTTTTTTTGGCACCATAGTAAAATTTAACTGAAATTTGAAATTGCTTACTCTCTAACAAGGAGATCCCAGTGGACAGGATAATTGGCGTTGTTGACAGGTGTGGCCCAGCAGGAGTCCAGAACAGTGGCGATCTGTTGCCTGTCCACTCCCTCCGATCGCACCTCGATGTACATCCTCTGGTTTATTTCCATTTCCATGTTACTTTCACCCGTGTAGGGGGAATGGTAGCCGGCGTCCAAGAATGGGATCATTCTCATACGATAGCTGCCCATCCCTGATGGAAGTCTCCTGGACACAATGCTACAAAAAAACAACAACTAATGCATTATATATAAGGTCATCAAAGTTATAAGGTAAGACATGTTGAAATAACCAAGTAACTAATTTGATACAACACAACAGTTAAGCACTTATCAGCGCTTGCACAAAAATAAATAAACAGGTAAAATGCATCAGCATCTCAATTCAAGACACAAAAATATCAGGAACTGTCTTGGCTCACACCTCAATGAAGCTGAACCCAACAGTCAGAGAAGTTAGCTGACACAATTCATGTATACAGAACTAACTAAAACCATGTTGGCGCCTTCCAATGGGAGGATTTATGGGAAATAAGGGGGTTGTGGTGAAATGGGTTCTGGGTAATGGCCTGGGATGATTGATTGATTTAAAAGTTCATTAACAGTTTGTAGAATTGACTCAGAGGCTCTCACCTCTCGATGGGGTTAATGCCGACAGCCATAGACAGAGACTGGCTCAGAGGGTACTCGCAGCTGAAAGTCAGGTGAATGCTCTTCTCACGACTGATGACCCTGTCATGGGGGTCCACATCACCCGAGATGACGTTCTTGTATATGAAGTAGGACCCATTGCTCTATCAAAAGGGTCATGTGAGGAAGCATAAATTAGCATTAATATTAAAAGTACAAGTTTTTATTTTTAGGTTAATTGAATGTGTTCATCACTCAGATGCTGAATACATTTGAATTCCCTTAAAGCTTCAAAATCGAGCCAATGCGCCAAGTATAAACAATATGTAGGGTTAAATACATCAGCATTAATCCTATCCTGGTTCCTAACTTCCTGTACAGGTATCTAGTGCGCTGATAAGTGAGTACTGTAAGCTTTGACGAGCCAGTACTGTAACTACAATATTCTAGACTTTGGACGTATTTACCGAGAGAACTGTCCCACACTGCTCTGCATTGTTATCGAAGTGGAACACCAGCCTTCCATCCTGGAGAGTCCCTTTGCAGGATGAGTCCTTGAGATGGAGGACCTCAGGATGGAAGCCAGCCTCAAACACCTGGCATCGGGACAAGGACATGTTGGCTGCACTACTGGTACAGGAGACAAATGAATCTATGTACGGGAGAGAGATCAGGCACAGGAGACAAATTAATATACAGAGAGAGAGAGATCAAAATATGTTACATTTTATAATGTAATACACCAAAAACAATAACTACAACTATAGAAATGTGTATAGAGTGCAAATCTGTGCCAGAAGGCATATTATGCTCTTATTAATAATAGCAACATTGTATGCAGTGACATCTCTATGTATTGCTATGAAAGTGTGGCATATGATTACTTATCTCTCATACACATTCATTGTCTACCTTCCTCTATCTTTCAAAACACGCACGCGCACAGCCGCACACATGCACGCACACACGCACGCACACACACGCACGCACACACACTGTGAGTACTTTGGTACTTCTTCATGCCAATACGTTTCTACGTTTACTCAAGTAACGTTTTGAATAAAGGACTCTTCCTGCGAGTCATGTATTCTATCGTTCAAATGCAAGAATCTCCTGTTGGAGATGAATAAGGAATGCAGACCCCTATCATGTCATTAATAAAACATCATACTTTAGTGTTTCAGACTCCTGATCCTGAACCTCTACACCCCATGTAGATTGTTCCCGAGTCACAGGGCCCTGATGGGCTGACTTAGTTGGCATACATGTAAATAACAGACAATCCATAGCACTGTTAACCTATCAACACACCTATGAAAGACGTTTTCATCATACATACAGTAGTCGTGTGACCTGTACTGTACCATAGCTCTCGTTGTTGCGGCGATGGTGGTTCTCATCACAGAAGCAGCCGTGGACACCACGCTCCTCCCCACACCACTCATGCTCGACACAGTCCAGCTCCTCACAGGGGTCTGTCTCCGCTGGAGAAAAATAAACAAAACAGGGTAAGAAAAAGTGTAAAATACCGTTAATCCCATTATTCTATTTTATTTTATGTGAAGTATACAAATAAACACAGACAAACAGCAGCTACAAAACACCAAACACACACACACACACACACACACACACACACACACACACACACACACACACACACACGTCACACACACACACACACACACACACACACACACACAAATTAAATTAAATGTCAAAAACTAAATACTGTAGAATAGATGAAAATGGGAGAAAATGGGAAAAAGAGGGGAAACCATTCATCTTTCTTTGTGTTATCTTGACAATTTGTCAAAGCCGTTGTCTGTCTACATACCACACTGCAAATCAGAACGCCACTGGGGGATTTCCAGCCCAAAGACAGCACAGCTTCTCTCATAGGACGAGATAGCAGAACACAGCATGCCATTGGCCGGTGAGTAGAGGCAGAGGTCATAGACACAGGAAGTGAAGAATGGCTGAGGGTCAGAGTGCAGGTGGCAGGTGCTGAACGGCCCAGTAGTGTTGGTGATGATGCTACACAGCTGTGAGTACTCCTCTCTGAAGCGACAGTTCTCTACGCCGCCACCGCTACGGTCATCTGTGGCCCCACATCTAGTAAGGATATGGAGAGGCTCAGATTAAGCCTATTTATATTTCACCGTGTCGTGTCGCTTGTTTAAAAGTAATGCGATGTGTTGCGTTTTAATTGGAAGATACCGTACACTTTTGTTTTCTTTCTTGTCAATGTGTTGACAGAAAATGTATAAGAATAGCTACCTAGCTTCTATAACCATTTGGCTCCAAAAAACTAAATGTAGTGTAAGTGGTCCAGACGCATGCCACATATAGGCTTTGGCCTGACAGCGTGTCGCATGTTCGAGTCCCATTCATGACGACCTTTGCTGCATGTCTCTCCCCTTCTCTCTTTCCTGTCTTCACTTGATACTATCAATAAGGGCAGAAAAGCCAAAAACAAATCTAAAAAAACAACAACAAACAAACAAAAGTATTGTCTATCTATGATATTAACACAGTCCTACCTTTAAGCTTACTACACCTTTCAAACCAACTCGCAAGTTCATATTAGACAATCCAATTGTACATCCTCGCTTCAGCCGTAGGCCTACCACTCATAGCCAGCTCTATATTCTTTACTCTGGAATATACCCACGTCCCACATACTTATTATCACTCAGTAACTTTGAACATACAATAGACTGAGGGACAGCCTTATGAATCAAGCCTCTCCACTGGCTTCTACCATATAATGTACTAAATGTAGCCCTACTTCTGCATACAGTATACGCAGACACGCGCATTTGGTAGTTGTTGTTTGTCGTGTTTTATGTTAGATTACTATGTTAAGTATGTTTAACTTACCACTTTTTTGTTTATTATTTTAGGTGAGAACCTTATATACGGTAAGCCCTATATTATATGGGCTTCCTTTCTCATTTGCACTTATTTCTGTGTCTTTTAATAATTGTTACCTTTTGTACTGTTTTTATTGTGCGGGAAAAAAGGGGATAAAAAGACCGAAAAAGTCAATACATTGACTGATTCATTGGCTCACCCAGTACGGCTAGTTGGAGACTTCCAGCCATCCCCAAAATCGTTGTCATTCTGTGCCACTGTGCCGTCGGGCAAGGCTTTGTCATCCTCAGGGTTACCGTTGAAGTTACCACACATGCCAACAACTCTGTTGCGATGGTTCTGACCCACTATGACCAACAGCGTGCTCCGGCCATCAAACTGGACAATCACATGGCGGGCGTTGACCACTACATAAGATCCATCACCTTCCACCCGAGCTAGACTGCCCACAGTGGCAGGGAGAGACACATCACTGTTGTTAACCTAGAATATAAGAGAGAGAAACATTGATAATGAATATTCAGCCAATAATGCTTATACTGACATAAGCGTTCACAGACACCCTAGAGCAGGGATAGATACCCTAATAATGCTCTTTAAATTTGAAGCTACAATCCTGTTATTTATGAATTAGTCATCTGAATGAATTAAACATTATTTTAACCAATCTGGTAGAGTGTGTTAATAGAATAACTAGCAGCTGTGTTACTGTGTCCCAAGCTCAGTGGCATAGGGTTGCGTTTTCCTCTAACAATGAATTTACCTTCACTCTCCTGTTGGCTCCAATCCTGACATGGGCTGTCTCTTGTTGATTCGACAGGTATATGTCCACTGCTGACACAAATGATACATGATTGCTGCCACGGTGATTGTTAGTCGCGACCACTCTGAACCCAGTTTCAGTGGCAGTGCTATTCACACTCTCTGTGATGACGTAAGAGCATGTGCCCTGGAAATGAGCCAGTGCACCATCAAAGGTGACATAGTGGGGGTCCCCCCACACAGTGCAGGTGGTGAATGCGTCAAAGCAGCCTAGTTGGCCGTTTTCGATCGTGCACTGTTGCATGGGGGGACAGGATACAGAAGAGCAACGCAGATCATTCGGGGCAAAGCATTCACATCGCTGGGAGCAACCGGGTGTCCAAAAAGTCTCCCCAGTCTGTAAGGTGTAAGGGAAAGAGAGAAGCACACTGCACTCAGAAATCATGTTACACACTACCTGAGTTTGCTTTAGTTCGGTTTCATAATCATTGTTTTCTTGTCAGTGGCTCTTATGTTGCCATGTCATGTTAATGTTTTTCCTCTCTGCACCTGTACTGTAAGCTACAGTACATCCTTTTTCTGCACTAGTTATGTGATCTTTGTACTACAGACAACCTATAGACAATCTATAATTATTCGTAACATAGACAAGACAACCTATAGACAATCTATATTTCAATGTATTTTTTGTATTTAAGACTGGTGGAATAAATTTGGAATAATATGCTCACATTTCATAGGGGGCAAAATCGGCATATTATTTAAAAAATATTCCTAAAAAAGGAAATGGAGTTGGGAACTTCTCCTTTGGTCCACCCATTCCTGGGAGATGGTGAAAAAATAAAAAAACAAGTCCATTGTGGGGGTATGGGATTTTGATCTATCACACTATCACTAAAATTCACCGAACAACTGCCTGTAAAAAATAACATTGATGTGGGCAGGGAAACAAATCTACCTTCTATGATGTCACTGAGCATCATGAAGGTACTGAAAGACCCACCCACCTCAGACATCAGCAGCATTATGAAAATTACAAAAATATAATTGTCCGGGTGAAAATCACGGTGTTTAGTGTTCTAGGGTTAAAAATGCAACTTAGGGGTTCAAAGTCTTGCTCGACACCAACTCTGGGGGAGCCTGGGTTTGAACTGGGAACCTTGCGGTTCCTATCCGGTCACTCGATCTACCCCTGAGCCGCTGCTGCCCCGTTATCAAAGTGGAGCTTTAAGTGGACATACTAGTGAAAAGAACTGACTGACTGGAATGCTTACCCCAAAGTAGAATCCATCGTACTGGCAGCCACATCGTTCCACAGGGACACACTGACCTCCACTCCTGAGATAACCCTCATCACAGAAACAGCCCTCAGAGCACACTTGCTCGCAGCTAGCATCGATGCTGCTGGCACATGTGTGCCCGCAGTCTGTGCCACAAAGCTCATAATGGCTGTTTTCTGGACAATCAAGCCCTGCAAGAAAGAAAGAAAGGAAGGTTTAGTTTATACAGTAGGCAATACAGTAGGGCAGTCCACACTCTAGATATATTATAACTATATGGTCTGATGGCATCTTAAAACAGATTCACTTCCCCAGGGTTGGCAGCTCCTTCGTGCCAGTTGCTTTGAGGATTCACAACGAGACACACAATGGTTGCTCTCCCAGGTCTACCGTAATAAGTTAGAGTATCAAGGTGTTTAAAGACATTCTTAGGGTATGTACTCCCATTGAGAACACTGTCACTTTCTTTCGCATTGCACTGATTGAAATGGATACTTTTAGAAGATCTCATATCACTCCAGTGCTTGCCGCCTTACATTGGCTAAAGTTAATGTGAGAACACTTAGGTCCTCAGGCAAAGACCTTCTCATTGTTCCTAAAACAAAATTAAGAACAAAAGGTGATAAGAGCGTTTGCGTTCGTAGCCCCTTCCTTATGGAACGAACTACCACTACAATTACAATTTACAATTTAGGCATTTAGCAGACGCTCTTAATCCAGAGCGACTTACATTAAGCAAGAACAAAAAGCATGGGAATACATCACATATGTAAAATGCATTTATCGCGAAACATGCGTAAGCTAAGAACGTAACTAGAACATATCTATATAATGACACTATACATATAAACTATAACTAGAACATATCTATATAATGACACTATACATATAAACTATACATATATGCTATACTATGCTGTACATATATACTATGAAGTGCTATGACTACATACAATGCACTTATTGTGCTGTCTACATGACATGCTATAAGTCTGTTTCAAATGCTATATAAGTCTAAGAAGTGCTGTCTAAGGGGGTAGGGTAAGTGCTATGGGCCATGATGGAGTCAAAACAAATGTTACAAGGTGCTGTACAATAACATGAAATAAAACACTCTCCCTAAGAAGGGCAGAGTCTGTCGATGCCTTTAAAAAGCTGCTAAAAACCCACTTGTTTTGTAAGCATTTTGGTTCGTAATATTGTACATTGGTACTGTGTATTCATAGGTATTTTATTCACTGCTCTACTCTAATGCATTTTACTATTGTTTTGTGTCATTTTATTGTTGATCTATGATGTGATGCTCTTGTTTTATTTCATGTTATTGTACAGCACCTTGTAACATTTGTTTTGAAAGGCACTTTCTAAATAAATTGACCTTACCTTACCTTTTAGGCATTGTACTGACTGTAATGTGAGACACTGTAATCTTGTGTTTGCCGGCATCTTAATAATCCTTGCCTGACTTCATTTTTTTTACTGATATACTGATACTGTATGTAACATGAGCCATACTGTAGATACAATCTATAGAATGCTCCAGTCCTACAAACATCTTGCTAAACCAGTCAAAAATAATTCATCATCATGATCGGAAACCAAAAGCTCATATTCAATTCCCGTAAAGGCTTAAAAAAAATCCAGTTCAAAATATTCAAAATGATCACTCACTGACTCATCCCAGGGTCCTAGGGGTCTCTTCATATAATTCCAAATCAAACTGATTGTGTCCATAATATGGACTCCATATACATCATGCAAATCAAACTGATTGTGTCCATATACATGCAAATCGGTACACAGTAGCTATAGTCATGTGATCAAGACGGATATTTCCAATTTTTCATATTCCATCCTGAATGTGTTTTGAGTTTTTCCATATACTCATTTCCATCTGTTACCGTAAGTGATCAACAAATTACTGGGTAAATGATGAACTATCATTTAAGATGCAATTTATTTATATATAAATAAGAGTTTAATACCCTACATATTTTATAGATATATTGATAAACATTTAAAAAAAAATCCTTTAAGACAAATTATAATCATATTTAATTGCCCCGAGGATGTCATAATCATAGTATGAAGACTTAACCACAATGAGCAACTATGTCTTCTGGTTTTTCTTGTGCTGCCTACTGTTGCTTTCCCTTCATAAACGGGTACTCATACTATAACTGCTATAACTTAGATTGTGCAAGATTGTGTGTGTGTGTGTGTGCGTGCGTGCGTGCGTGCGTGCGTGCGTGCGTGCGTGCGTGCGTGCGCTTTTCTTAAGCCAGTTATTGCAACACTCAATGAAGTGACTACCAGGATCAGCAGATCAGAGATGCAAAGTGACTCAATTCCCGCAAAGGCTCACAAATATTCTAAACCCAACTTTCCAGTTCAAAATATTCAGAATGAAAAAACATTATGTGAAAATAATGAGAATAGAATGATGCCCCTTCACTGAAAATAAATAGATTAAGTGGTTGAGGTTCAAATGCAACTAAGGATAATGGTACAAATATCACTGTTTATTATGAAAACAAATAACAAACAACGTTTGTGTGTGTTTTGAGTATTTCCATATACTTAGTCATTTCCATCTGTTAAGTGGTCAAAAGAATTACTGGGTAAACGATCAACTAACATTTCAGATGCAATTAATTTTTCACACTGAATAATTAATTTGTCATTCGAAAGAAAAATCAGAAGCTAAGAGTTTAATACCCTACATATTATATATATATATTGATAAACAAAATAAATCCTTAGTAAGACAAATTATAATCATATAAATGCCCCAATTATATCATCATCATAGTATGAAGGCTTAACCACAATCAGCAATGATGTCTTCTGTGTTTTTTCTTGTGCTGCCCCTACTGTTGCTTTCCCTTTATAAACAGGTACTCAATCATACTTTAACTGCTAGCATTGTGTAACAATTACAGAATTATCACACATTTTACTTCATCATCTTCATAATCATCATAACAATCCTCACCATCATCATACAATTAAACGTACTATTTACATCATATTAAAACAAAATAAAAAATGCAAGCTCCGACAAGTAATGTTTAAAAATAATGTCTGCCCACTTAGATATCTACTGAATATATTAAGCATATCGTTTGTCATAATCTGTAATCGTGTGTGTGTGTGTGTGTGTGTGTGTGTGTGTGTGTGTGTGTGTGTGTGTGTGTGTGTGTGTGCGTGTGTGTGTGTGTGTGTGTGTGCCGTGCGTGGTGCGTGTCGTGCATGGTGCGTGCGTACGTGCGTGGTGCGTGCATGCATGCCTGCGTTGGTGCACTCTTCTTAAGCCAGGGTTGCAACAGTCAGTGAAGTGATTACCAGGATCAGCAGAGATGCAAAGTGACTGGGAGTGCCACTCCTTAACACAGACCTCACCAGCCGTTCACCTGGAAATGGAAAAAAAACAAATACTATTAGCCTAAATCACTACGATAAATAATAGATATGGGATATAAACATTTACGGTCCTGAACATGGTAGGTTCTGGGGTGAATTTACATTGAAAAGTAAAACATTTACTCCAACACTGCTGTATACTGTATGTCATATGAGAACCGTCATGAAGATAAGATAACTGTACCTCCACTCGGCACGTTCCAGGTTAATGGTCCCAGTCCCAGTGAGACACCTGCAGTGTCATAGGACACCTCCCTGCGGTTTCTTATGTGGTAGCCAGGGTAGCAATGCTGCAGGAAAGTAATATTCATATTTGAGACATTTAGCCGAAGCTCAAAGACACTGTAGCCTACTAATTTAACTGTGTCATGCACACACAAACATGGATACATACAGCAGTGCAGTCCTGCTGGTGTATCAGACACAAGTGGATCTGGCAGTGCAGGTAGATGGTGGAGAAGTTGTTGAAGGTGAACATCCTGAAGGAGAAACGTGCCACGTCGGAGACACCATTCATGTCCAGTTCTACTGTAGTGTCCCTTTCATTAGGACACCTGGACCACAGGGAAGGATGTTGCAATTATTACAAAACAATGTAGCAGCTAGATCAAGGAGTGAAATACTAGTGCGGCTAAAAGAGAGAAGACAAGTGTTTGAGGATGTTTATTGGCTACAAATTGCTGTCTATATTATATTGAAAATGTATATATAATTATTATTTTCAATAATAATGACACAGATTATTTTACTGTGCAGATGCAAGGGCTCCATTACCAGTGTTAATACTCATCACTTAAATCACACAGTAGCTAATCTCTCAAGTACAGATTCCGAGCTATACGCTACCGTATCTGTGGCCTATCGGCAGGGTCATTCAGAACACCTGTATACATTGGGGATTAGTGGAGTGAAAACACAAGTGCCCCACCGGAAGAGGAGGGCTGAGGGTGGACCAACATCCTCACCCTCAACATCCCCTTGCAATACCCTAACGGCCTACCAGTGGTCCCAGTTTCTCCCTTCCACTTTCGCTAAATGCTTGCTCAGCGGGGGAAATGTTGGGCTTCTGCTCTACAATATTATGTAACTACACAACTTGTTTTTTTGGCACCATAGTAAAATTTAACTGAAATTTTGAAATTGCTTACTCTCTAACAAGGAGATCCCAGTGGACAGGATAATTGGCGTTGTTGACAGGTGTGGCCCAGCAGGAGTCCAGAACAGTGGCGATCTGTTGCCTGTCCACTCCCTCCGATCGCACCTCGATGTACATCCTCTGGTTTATTTCCATTTCCATGTTACTTTCACCCGTGTAGGGGGAACGGTAGCCGGCGTCCAAGAATGGGATCATTCTCATACGATAGCTGCCCATCCCTGATGGAAGTCTCCTGGACACAATGCTACAAAAAAACAACAACTAATGCATTATATATAAGGTCATCAAAGTTATAAGGTAAGACATGTTGAAATAACCAAGTAACTAATTTGATACAACACAACAGTTAAGCACTTATCAGCGCTTGCACAAAAATAAATAAACAGGTAAAATGCATCAGCATCTCAATTCAAGACACAAAAATATCAGGAACTGTCTTGGCTCACACCTCAATGAAGCTGAACCCAACAGTCAGAGAAGTTAGCTGACACAATTCATGTATACAGAACTAACTAAAACCATGTTGGCGCCTTCCAATGGGAGGATTTATGGGAAATAAGGGGGTTGTGGTGAAATGGGTTCTGGGTAATGGCCTGGGATGATTGATTGATTCAAATTTGTATTAACAGTTTGTAGAATTGATGCAGACTCAGAGGCTCTCACCTCTCGATGGGGTTAATGCCAACAGCCATAGACAGAGACTGGCTCAGAGGGTACTCGCAGCTGAAAGTCAGGTGAATGCTCTTCTCACGACTGATGATCCTGTCATGGGGGTCCACATCACCCGAGATGACGTTCTTGTATATGAAGTAGGACCCATTGCTCTATCAAAAGGGTCACGTGAGGAAGCATAAATTAGCATTAATATTAAAAGTACAAGTTTTTATTTTTAGGTTAATTGAATGTGTTCATCACTCAGATGCTGAATACATTTGAATTCCCTTAAAGCTTCAAAATCGAGCCAATGCGCCAAGTATAAACAATATGTAGGGTTAAATACATCAGCATTAATCCTATCCTGGTTCCTAACTTCCTGTACAGGTATCTAGTGCGCTGATAAGTGAGTACTGTAAGCTTTGACGAGCCAGTACTGTAACTACAATATTCTAGACTTTGGACGTATTTACCGAGAGAACTGTCCCACACTGCTCTGCATTGTTATCGAAGTGGAACACCAGCCTTCCATCCTGGAGAGTCCCTTTGCAGGATGAGTCCTTGAGATGGAGGACCTCAGGATGGAAGCCAGCTTCAAACACCTGGCAGCGGGACAAGGACATGTTGGCTGCACTACTGGTACAGGAGACAAATGAATCTATGTACGGGAGAGAGATCAGGCACAGGAGACAAATTAATATACAGAGAGAGAGAGATCAAAATATGTTATATTTTATAATGTAATACACCAAAAACAATAACTACAACTATAGAAATGTGTATAGAGTGCAAATCTGTGCCAGAAGGCATATTATGCTCTTATTAATAATAGCAACATTGTATGCAGTGACATCTCTATGTATTGCTATGAAAGTGTGGCATATGATTACTTATCTCTCATACACATTCATTGTCTACCTTCCTCTATCTTTCAAAACACGCACGCGCACAGCCGCACACATGCACGCACACACGCACGCACACACACGCACGCACACACACTGTGAGTACTTTGGTACTTCTTCATGCCAATACGTTTCTACGTTTACTCAAGTAACGTTTTGAATAAAGGACTCTTCCTGCGAGTCATGTATTCTATCGTTCAAATGCAAGAATCTCCTGTTGGAGATGAATAAGGAATGCAGACCCCTATCATGTCATTAATAAAACATCATACTTTAGTGTTTCAGACTCCTGATCCTGAACCTCTACACCCCATGTAGATTGTTCCCGAGTCACAGGGCCCTGATGGGCTGACTTAGTTGGCATACATGTAAATAACAGACAATCCATAGCACTGTTAACCTATCAACACACCTATGAAAGACGTTTTCATCATACATACAGTAGTCGTGTGACCTGTACTGTACCATAGCTCTCGTTGTTGCGGCGATGGTGGTTCTCATCACAGAAGCAGCCGTGGACACCACGCTCCTCCCCACACCACTCATGCTCGACACAGTCCAGCTCCTCACAGGGGTCTGTCTCCGCTGGAGAAAAATAGGGGTAGAAAAAGTGTAAAATACCGTTAATCCCATTATTCTATTTTATTTTATTTGAAGTATACAAATAAACACAGACAAACAGCAGCTACAAAACACCAACACACACACACACACACACACACACACACACACACACACACACACACACACACACACACACACACACACACACACACACACACACACACACACTAAGGCTGTCCCCAAACATTCAAGGTTCGAATGTTCGCTCGTTAGGGTTGGCACTCGAATCTTAATTAATGGGCTTGAACTATTCGTTTTTTTTTTATTAAATAAAAAATATTATAATTTTTTCACTTTTTTTATTAACTCGAAAATATATCTCGGCGAGAATGCGATATGAGCATGTAAAAAAAAGTAAGTTTCTAGTGCATTCCTGTCAGAAGTTATGATTTTTTAAAGAAATATCTCCTAGTTCTGCTGTCCCATCTCCCGTGCTTGTAATTTGGTGATTGGCCTGCAGCTGAGGTGAATTGAATGGAATGTCTGACGCGTCTCTCTCACACACACACACACACACACACACCAGCATGATCGCTGACAGGGGCCATGATATATTAGCATCACAAAAAGCAGGGAACTCTGATCATTGTTAAGCAAAACGGTCACGGAGGATCTGCTTTTGCCCTGTGCCCACTTCACTTCAATGCGCCTCCCAGAATACACAGGTGGAACAAATAACGAGCAATATACGCTGTTTTAGCTGCCTGCCAGCAAGCTCACGTGAGCTTGCAGATCAGCGGTTTTCGCGGAGCCACTTGACGGTGTGTGTGTGTGTGTGTGTGTGTGTGTGTTGGGAGAGACGAGAGAGATTGATAAAGAGCAGGGGAGACGCGCTGCGCTCTGATCGAGATATCTCAAAGGTTATTTTTTAAATTAATTGGAAACAAATGGTCCGGATGTTCGCTCGGGAATTCCTGCCGAAGTTCGAGTCCAAAAAAAAGGGCTAAGGTACAGCCTTAACACACACACACACACACACACACACACACACACACACACACACACACACACACACACACACACACACACACACACACACACACACACAAATTAAATTAAATGTCAAAAACTAAATACTGTAGAATAGATGAAAATGGGAGAAAATGGGAAAAGAGGGGAAACCATTCATCTTTCTTTGTGTTATCTTGACAATTTGTCAAAGCCGTTGTCTGTCTACATACCACACTGCAAATCAGAACGCCACTGGGGGATTTCCAGCCCAAAGACAGCACAGCTTCTCTCATAGGACGAGATAGCAGAACACAGCATGCCATTGGCCGGTGAGTAGAGGCAGAGGTCATAGACACAGGAAGTGAAGAATGGCTGAGGGTCAGAGTGCAGGTGGCAGGTGCTGAACGGCCCAGTAGTGTTGGTGATGATGCTACACAGCTGTGAGTACTCCTCTCTGAAGCGACAGTTCTCTACGCCGCCACCGCTACGGTCATCTGTGGCCCCACATCTAGTAAGGATATGGAGAGGCTCAGATTAAGCCTAATTATATTTCACCGTGTCGTGTCGCTTGTTTAAAAGTAATGCGATGTGTTGCGTTTTAATTGGAAGATACCGTACACTTTTGTTTTCTTTCTTGTCAATGTGTTGACAGAAAATGTATAAGAATAGCTACCTAGCTTCTATAACCATTTGGCTCCAAAAAACTAAATGTAGTGTAAGTGGTCCAGACGCATGCCACATATAGGCTTTGGCCTGACAGCGTGTCGCATGTTCGAGTCCCATTCATGACGACCTTTGCTGCATGTCTCTCCCCTTCTCTCTTTCCTGTCTTCACTTGATACTATCAATAAGGGCAGAAAAGCCAAAAACAAATCTAAAAAAACAACAACAAACAAACAAAAGTATTGTCTATCTATGATATTAACACAGTCCTACCTTTAAGCTTACTACACCTTTCAAACCAACTCGCAAGTTCATATTAGACAATCCAATTGTACATCCTCGCTTCAGCCGTAGGCCTACCACTCATAGCCAGCTCTATATTCTTTACTCTGGAATATACCCACGTCCCACATACTTATTATCACTCAGTAACTTTGAACATACAATAGACTGAGGGACAGCCTTATGAATCAAGCCTCTCCACTGGCTTCTACCATATAATGTACTAAATGTAGCCCTACTTCTGCATACAGTATACGCAGACACGCGCATTTGGTAGTTGTTGTTTGTCGTGTTTTATGTTAGATTACTATGTTAAGTATGTTTAACTTACCACTGTTTTGTTTATTATTTTAGGTGAGAACCTTATATACGGTAAGCCCTATATTATATGGGCTTCCTTTCTCATTTGCACTTATTTCTGTGTCTTTTAATAATTGTTACCTTTTGTACTGTTTTTATTGTGCGGGAAAAAAGGGGATAAAAAGACCGAAAAAGTCAATACATTGACTGATACATTGGCTCACCCAGTACGGCTAGTTGGAGACTTCCAGCCATCCCCAAAATCGTTGTCATTCTGTGCCACTGTGCCGTCGGGCAAGGCTTTGTCATCCTCAGGGTCACCGTTGAAGTTACCACACATGCCAACAACTCTGTTGCGATGGTTCTGACCCACTATGACCAACAGCGTGCTCCGGCCATCAAACTGGACAATCACATGGCGGGCGTTGACCACTACATAAGATCCATCACCTTCCACCCGAGCTAGACTGCCCACAGTGGCAGGGAGAGACACATCACTGTTGTTAACCTAGAATATAAGAGAGAGAAACATTGATAATGAATATTCAGCCAATAATGCTTATACTGACATAAGCGTTCACAGACACCCTAGAGCAGGGATAGATACCCTAATAATGCTCTTTAAATTTGAAGCTACAATCCTGTTATTTATGAATTAGTCATCTGAATGAATTAAACATTATTTTAACCAATCTGGTAGAGTGTGTTAATAGAATAACTAGCAGCTGTGTTACTGTGTCCCAAGCTCAGTGGCATAGGGTTGCGTTTTCCTCTAACAATGAATTTACCTTCACTCTCCTGTTGGCTCCAATCCTGACATGGGCTGTCTCTTGTTGATTCGACAGGTATATGTCCACTGCTGACACAAATGATACATGATTGCTGCCACGGTGATTGTTAGTCGCGACCACTCTGAACCCAGTTTCAGTGGCAGTGCTATTCACACTCTCTGTGATGACGTAAGAGCATGTGCCCTGGAAATGAGCCAGTGCACCATCAAAGGTGACATAGTGGGGGTCCCCCCACACAGTGCAGGTGGTGAATGCGTCAAAGCAGCCTAGTTGGCCGTTTTCGATCGTGCACTGTTGCATGGGGGGACAGGATACAGAAGAGCAACGCAGATCATTCGGGGCAAAGCATTCACATCGCTGGGAGCAACCTGGTGTCCAAAAAGTCTCCCCAGTCTGTAAGGTGTAAGGGAAAGAGAGAAGCACACTGCACTCAGAAATCATGTTACACACTACCTGAGTTTGCTTTAGTTCGGTTTCATAATCATTGTTTTTTTGTCAGTGGCTCTTATGTTGCCATGTCATGTTAATGTTTTTCCTCTCTGCACCTGTACTGTAAGCTACAGTACATCCTTTTTCTGCACTAGTTATGTGATCTTTGTACTACAGACAACCTATAGACAATCTATAATTATTCGTAACATAGACAAGACAACCTATAGACAATCTATATTTCAACGTATTTTTAGTATTTAAGACTGGTGGAATAAATTTGGAATAATATGCTCACATTTCATAGGGGGCAAAATCGGCATATTATTTTAAAAATATTCCTAAAAAAGGAAATGGAGTTGGGAACTTCTCCTTTGGTCCACCCATTCCTGGGAGATGGTGAAAAAAACAAGTCCATTGTGGGGGTATGGGATTTTTATCTATCACACTATCACTAAAATTCACCGAACATCTGCCTGTAAAAAATAACATTGATGTGGGCAGGGAAACAAATCTACCTTCTATGATGTCACTGAGCATCATGAAGGTACTGAAAGACCCACCCACCTCAGACATCAGCAGCATTATGAAAATTACAAAAATATAATTGTCCGGGTGAAAATCACGGTGTTTAGTGTTCTAGGGTTAAAAATGCAACTTAGGGGTTCAATGTCTTGCTCAAGGACACTTCGACACCAACTCTGGGGGAGCCCGGGTTTGAACTGGGAACCTTGCGGTTGCTATCCGGTCACTCGATCTACCCCTGAGCCGCTGCTGCCCCGTTATCAAAAGGTTATGAAGTGGAGCTTTAAGTGGACATACTAGTGAAAAGAACTGACTGACTGGAATGCTTACCCCAAAGTAGAATCCATCGTACTGGCAGCCACATCGTTCCACAGGGACACACTGACCTCCACTCCTGAGATAACCCTCATCACAGAAACAGCCCTCAGAGCACACTTGCTCGCAGCTAGCATCGATGCTGCTGGCACATGTGTGCCCGCAGTCTGTGCCACAAAGCTCATAATGGCTGTTTTCTGGACAATCAAGCCCTGCAAGCAAGAAAGCAAGGAAGGTTTAGTTTATACAGTAGGCAATACAGTAGGGCAGTCCACACTCTAGATATATTATAACTATATGGTCTGATGGCATCTTAAAACAGATTCACTTCCCCAGGGTTGGCAGCTCCTTCGTGCCAGTTGCTTTGAGGATTCACAACGAGACACACAATGGTTGCTCTCCCAGGTCTACCGTAATAAGTTAGAGTATCAAGGTGTTTAAAGACATTCTTAGGGTATGGTATGTACTCCCATTGAGAACACTGTCACTTTCTTTCGCATTGCACTGATTGAAATGGATACTTTTAGAAGATCTCATATTACTCCAGTGCTTGCCGCCTTACATTGGCTAAAGTTAATGTGAGAACACTTAGGTCCTCAGGCAAAGACCTTCTCATTGTTCCTAAAACAAAATTAAGAACAAAAGGTGATAGAGCGTTTGCGTTCGTAGCCCCTTCCTTATGGAACGAACTACCACTACAATTACAATTTACAATTTAGGCATTTAGCAGACGCTCTTAATCCAGAGCGACTTACATTAAGCAAGAACAAAAAGCATGGGAATACATCACATATGTAAAATGCATTTATCGCGAAACATGCGTAAGCTAAGAACGTAACTAGAACATATCTATATAATGACACTATACATATAAACTATAACTAGAACATATCTATATAATGACACTATACATATAAACTATAACTAGAACATATCTATATAATGACACTATACATATAAACTATACATATATGCTATACTATGCTGTACATATATACTATGAAGTGCTATGACTACATACAATGCACTTATTGTGCTGTCTACATGACATGCTATAAGTCTGTTTCAAATGCTATATAAGTCTAAGAAGTGCTGTCTAAGGGGGTAGGGTAAGTGCTATGGGCCATGATGGAGTCAAAACAAATGTTACAAGGTGCTGTACAATAACATGAAATAAAACACTCTCCCTAAGAAGGGCAGAGTCTGTCGATGCCTTTAAAAATCTGCTAAAAACCCACTTGTTTTGTAAGCATTTTGGTTCGTAATATTGTCTACATTGGTACTGTGTATTCATAGGTATTTTATTCACTGCTCTACTCTAATGCATTTTACTATTGTTTTGTGTCATTTTATTGTTGATCTATGATGTGATGCTCTTGTTTTATTTCATGTTATTGTACAGCACCTTGTAACATTTGTTTTGAAAGGCGCTTTCTAAATAAATTGACCTTACCTTACCTTTTAGGCATTGTACTGACTGTAATGTGAGACACTGTAATCTTGTGTTTGCCGGCATCTTAATAATCCTTGCCTGACTGATATACTGATACTGTATGTACAGAGCCATACTGTAGATACAATCTATAGATATGATTTTATAATGGCAGGTGGAATGCTCCAGTCCTACAAACATCTTGCTAAACCAGTCAAAATGATCGGAAACCAAAAGCTCATATTCAATTCCCGTAAAGGCTTGAAAAAAAATTCCAGTTCAAAATATTCAAAATGATCACTCACTGACTCATCCCAGGGTCCTAGGGGTCTCTTCATATAATTCCAAATCAAACTGATTGTGTCCATAATATGGACTCCATATACATCATGCAAATCAAACTGATTGTGTCCATATACATGCAAATCGGTACACAGTAGCTATAGTCATGTGATCAAGACGGATATTTCCAATTTTTCATATTCCATCCTGAATATGTGTTTTGAGTTTTTCCATATACTCATTTCCATCTGTTACCGTAAGTGATCAACAAATTACTGGGTAAATGATGAACTATCATTTAAGATGCAATTTATTTTTCACACTATATATAAGAGTTTAATACCCTACATATTTTATAGATATATTGATAAACATTTAAAAAAAAATCCTTTAAGACAAATTATAATCATATTTAATTGCCCCGAGGATGTCATAATCATAGTATGAAGGCTTAACCACAATGAGCAACTATGTCTTCTGGTTTTTCTTGTGCTGCCTACTGTTGCTTTCCCTTCATAAACAGGTACTCATACTATAACTGCTATAACTTAGATTGTGCAAGATTGTGCAAGATTGTGTGTGTGTGTGCGTGCGTGCGTGCGTGCGTGCGTGCGTGCGTGCGTGCGTGCGTGCGTGCGTGCGCTTTTCTTAAGCCAGTTATTGCAACACTCAATGAAGTGACTACCAGGATCAGCAGATCAGAGATGCAAAGTGACTCAATTCCCGTAAAGGCTCACAAATATTCTAAACCCAACTTTCTAGTTCAAAATATTCAGAATGAAAAAACATTATGTGAAAATAATGAGAATAGAATGATGCCCCTTCACTGAAAATAAATAGATGAAGTGGTTGAGGTTCAAATGCAACTAAGGATAATGGTACAAATATCACTGTTTATTATGAAAACAAATAACAAACAACGTTTGTGTGTGTTTTGAGTATTTCCATATACTTAGTCATTTCCATCTGTTAAGTGGTCAAAATAATTACTGGGTAAACGATCAACTAACATTTCAGATGCAATTAATTTTTCACACTGAATAATTAATTTGTCATTCGAAAGAAAAATCAGAAGAGTTTAATACCCTACATATTATATATATATATTGATAAACAAAATAAATCCTTAGTAAGACAAATTATAATCATATTAAATGCCCCAAGTATATCATCATCATAGTATGAAGGCTTAACCACAATCAGCAATGATGTCTTCTGTGGTTTTTCTTGTGCTGCCTACTGTTGCTTTCCCTTTATAAACAGGTACTCAATCATACTATAACTGCTAGCATTGTGTAACAATTACAGAATTATCACACATTTTACTTCATCATCTTCATAATCATCATAACAATCCTCACCATCATCACAATTAAACGTAATATTTACATCCTATTAAAACAAAATAAAAAATGCAAGCTCTGACAAGTAATGTTTGAAAATAACCGAAAGATAATAGAATCATTTAAAAATAATGTCTGCCCACTTAGATATCTACTGAATATATTAAGCATATCGTTTGTCATAATCTGTAACCGTGTGTGTGTGTGTGTGTGTGTGTGTGTGTGTGTGTGTGTGTGTGTGTGTGTGTGTGTGTGTGTGTGTGTGTGTGTGTGTGCCGTGCATGGTGCGTGTCGTGCATGGTGCGTGCGTACGTGCGTGGTGCGTGCATGCATGCCTGCGTTGGTGCACTCTTCTTAAGCCAGGGTTGCAACAGTCAGTGAAGTGATTACCAGGATCAGCAGAGATGCAAAGTGACTGGGAGTGCCACTCCTTAACACAGACCTCACCAGCCGTTCACCTGGAAAAGGAAAAAAACCCAAATACTATTAGCCTAAATCACTAAGATAAATAATAGATATGGGATATAAACATTTACGGTCCTGAACATGGTAGGTTCTGGGGTGAATTTACATTGAAAAGTAAAACATTTACTCCAACACTGCTGTATACTGTATGTCATATGAGAACCGTCATGAAGATAAGATAACTGTACCTCCACTCGGCACGTTCCAGGTTAATGGTCCCAGTCCCAGTGAGACACCTGCAGTGTCATAGGACACCTCCCTGCGGTTTCTTATGTGGTAGCCAGGGTAGCAATGCTGCAGGAAAGTAACATTCATATTTGAGACATTTAGCCGAAGCTCAAAGACACTGTAGCCTACTAATTTATAGTTTTTCGCAAAACTGTGTCATGCACACGCACACACAAACATGGATACATACAGCAGTGCAGTCCTGCTGGTGTATCAGACACAAGTGGATCTGGCAGTGCAGGTAGATGGTGGAGAAGTTGTGGAAGGTGAACATCCTGAAGGAGAAACGTGCCACGTCGGAGACACCATTCATGTCCAGTTCTACTGTAGTGTCCCTTTCATTAGGACACCTGGACCACAGGGAAGGATGTTGCAATTATTACAAAACAATGTAGCAGCTAGATCAAGGAGTGAAATACTAGTGCGGCTAAAAGAGAGAAGACAAGTGTTTGAGGATGTTTATTGGCTACAAATTGCTGTCTATATTATATTGAAAATGTATATATAATTATTATTTTCAATAATAATGACACAGATTATTTTACTGTGCAGATGCAAGGGCTCCATTACCAGTGTTAATACTCATCACTTAAATCACACAGTAGCTAATCTCTCAAGTACAGATTCCGAGCTATACGCTACCGTATCTGTGGCCTATCGGCAGGGTCATTCAGAACACCTGTATACATTGGGGATTAGTGGAGTGAAAACACAAGTGCCCCACCGGAAGAGGAGGGCTGAGGGTGGACCAACATCCTCACCCTCAACATCCCCTTGCAATAGCCTAACGGCCTACCAGTGGTCCCAGTTTCTCCCTTCCACTTTCGCTAAATGCTTGCTCAGCGGGGGAAATGTTGGGCTTCTGCTCTACAATATTATGTAACTATACAACTTGTTATGATTTGGCACCATAGTAAAATTTTACTGAAATTTTGAAATTGCTTACTCTCTAACAAGGAGATCCCAGCGGACAGGATAATTGGCGTTGTTGACAGGTGTGGCCCAGCAGGAGTCCAGAACAGTGGCGATCTGTTGCCTGTCCACTCCCTCCGATCGCACCTCGATGTACATCCTCTGGTTTATTTCCATTTCCATGTTACTTTCACCCGTGTAGGGGGAATGGTAGCCGGCGTCCAAGAATGGGATCATTCTCATACGATAGCTGCCCATCCCTGATGGAAGTCTCCTGGACACAATGCTACAAAAAAACAACAACTAATGCATTATATATAAGGTCATCAAAGTTATAAGGTAAGACATGTTGAAATAACCAAGTAACTAATTTGATAAAACACAACAGTTAAGAACTTATCAGCGCTTGCACAAAAAGAAATAAACAGGTAAAATGCATCAGCATCTCAATTCAAGACACAAAAATATCAGGAACTGTCTTGGCTCACACCTCAATGAAGCTGAACCCAACAGTCAGAGAAGTTAGCTGACACAATTCATGTATACAGAACTAACTAAAACCATGTTGGCGCCTTCCAATGGGAGGATTTATGGGAAATAAGGGGGTTGTGGTGAAATGGGTTCTGGGTAATGGCCTGGGATGATTGATTGATTCAAATTTGTATTAACAGTTTGTAGAATTGATGCAGACTCAGAGGCTCTCACCTCTCGATGGGGTTAATGCCAACAGCCATAGACAGAGACTGGCTCAGAGGGTACTCGCAGCTGAAAGTCAGGTGAATGCTCTTCTCACGACTGATGATCCTGTCATGGGGGTCCACATCACCCGAGATGACGTTCTTGTATATGAAGTAGGACCCATTGCTCTATCAAAAGGGTCATGTGAGGAAGCATAAATTAGCATTAATATTAAAAGTACAAGTTTTTATTTTTAGGTTAATTGAATGTGTTCATCACTCAGATGCTGAATACATTTGAATTCCCTTAAAGCTTCAAAATCGAGCCAATGCGCCAAGTATAAACAATATGTAGGGTTAAATACATCAGCATTAATCCTATCCTGGTTCCTAACTTCCTGTACAGGTATCTAGTGCGCTGATAAGTGAGTACTGTAAGCTTTGACGAGCCAGTACTGTAACTACAATATTCTAGACTTTGGACGTATTTACCGAGAGAACTGTCCCACACTGCTCTGCATTGTTATCGAAGTGGAACACCAGCCTTCCATCCTGGAGAGTCCCTTTGCAGGATGAGTCCTTGAGATGGAGGACCTCAGGATGGAAGCCAGCTTCAAACACCTGGCATCGGGACAAGGACATGTTGGCTGCACTACTGGTACAGGAGACAAATGAATCTATGTACGGGAGAGAGATCAGGCACAGGAGACAAATTAATATACAGAGAGAGAGATCAGGCACAGGAGACAAATTAATATACAGAGAGAGAGAGATCAAAATATGTTACATTTTATAATGTAATACACCAAAAACAATAACTACAACTATAGAAATGTGTATAGAGTGCAAATCTGTGCCAGAAGGCATATTATGCTCTTATTAATAATAGCAACATTGTATGCAGTGACATCTCTATGTATTGCTATGAAAGTGTGGCATATGATTACTTATCTCTCATACACATTCATTGTCTACCTTCCTCTATCTTTCAAAACACGCACGCGCACAGCCGGACACATGCACGCACACACGCACGCACACACACGCACGCACACACACTGTGAGTACTTTGGTACTTCTTCATGCCAATACGTTTCTACGTTTACTCAAGTAACGTTTTGAATAAAGGACTCTTCCTGCGAGTCATGTATTCTATCGTTCAAATGCAAGAATCTCCTGTTGGAGATGAATAAGGAATGCAGACCCCTATCATGTCATTAATAAAACATCATACTTTAGTGTTTCAGACTCCTGATCCTGAACCTCTACACCCCATGTAGATTGTTCCCGAGTCACAGGGCCCTGATGGGCTGACTTAGTTGGCATACATGTAAATAACAGACAATCCATAGCACTGTTAACCTATCAACACACCTATGAAAGACGTTTTCATCATACATACAGAAGTCGTGTGACCTGTACTGTACCATAGCTCTCGTTGTTGCGGCGATGGTGGTTCTCATCACAGAAGCAGCCGTGGACACCACGCTCCTCCCCACACCACTCATGCTCGACACAGTCCAGCTCCTCACAGGGGTCTGTCTCCGCTGGAGAAAAATAAACAAAACAGGGTAAGAAAAAGTGTAAAATACCGTTAATCCCATTATTCTATTTTATTTTATTTGAAGTATACAAATAAACACAGACAAACAGCAGCTACAAAACACCAAACACACACACACACACACACACACACACACACACACACACACACACACACACACACACACACACACACACACACACACACACACACACACACACACACACACACACACACACACACACACACACACACACACACGTCACACACACACACACACACACACACACACACAAATTAAATTAAATGTCAAAAACTAAATACTGTAGAATAGATGAAAATGGGAGAAAATGGGAAAAAGAGGGGAAACCATTCATCTTTCTTTGTGTTATCTTGCCAATTTGTCAAAGCCGTTGTCTGTCTACATACCACACTGCAAATCAGAACGCCACTGGGGGATTTCCAGCCCAAAGACAGCACAGCTTCTCTCATAGGACGAGATAGCAGAACACAGCATGCCATTGGCCGGTGAGTAGAGGCAGAGGTCATAGACACAGGAAGTGAAGAATGGCTGAGGGTCAGAGTGCAGGTGGCAGGTGCTGAACGGCCCAGTAGTGTTGGTGATGATGCTACACAGCTGTGAGTACTCCTCTCTGAAGCGACAGTTCTCTACGCCGCCACCGCTACGGTCATCTGTGGCCCCACATCTAGTAAGGATATGGAGAGGCTCAGATTAAGCCTATTTATATTTCACCGTGTCGTGTCGCTTGTTTAAAAGTAATGCGATGTGTTGCGTTTTAATTGGAAGATACCGTACACTTTTGTTTTCTTTCTTGTCAATGTGTTGACAGAAAATGTATAAGAATAGCTACCTAGCTTCTATAACCATTTGGCTCCAAAAAACTAAATGTAGTGTAAGTGGTCCAGACGCATGCCACATATAGGCTTTGGCCTGACAGCGTGTCGCATGTTCGAGTCCCATTCATGACGACCTTTGCTGCATGTCTCTCCCCTTCTCTCTTTCCTGTCTTCACTTGATACTATCAATAAGGGCAGAAAAGCCAAAAACAAATCTAAAAAAACAACAACAAACAAACAAAAGTATTGTCTATCTATGATATTAACACAGTCCTACCTTTAAGCTTACTACACCTTTCAAACCAACTCGCAAGTTCATATTAGACAATCCAATTGTACATCCTCGCTTCAGCCGTAGGCCTACCACTCATAGCCAGCTCTATATTCTTTACTCTGGAATATACCCACGTCCCACATACTTATTATCACTCAGTAACTTTGAACATACAATAGACTGAGGGACAGCCTTATGAATCAAGCCTCTCCACTGGCTTCTACCATATAATGTACTAAATGTAGCCCTACTTCTGCATACAGTATACGCAGACACGCGCATTTGGTAGTTGTTGTTTGTCGTGTTTTATGTTAGATTACTATGTTAAGTATGTTTAACTTACCACTTTTTTGTTTATTATTTTAGGTGAGAACCTTATATATGGTAAGCCCTATATTATATGGGCTTCCTTTCTCATTTGCACTTATTTCTGTGTCTTTTAATAATTGTTACCTTTTGTACTGTTTTTATTGTGCGGGAAAAAAGGGGATAAAAAGACCGAAAAAGTCAATACATTGACTGATTCATTGGCTCACCCAGTACGGCTAGTTGGAGACTTCCAGCCATCCCCAAAATCGTTGTCATTCTGTGCCACTGTGCCGTCGGGCAAGGCTTTGTCATCCTCAGGGTTACCGTTGAAGTTACCACACATGCCAACAACTCTGTTGCGATGGTTCTGACCCACTATGACCAACAGCGTGCTCCGGCCATCAAACTGGACAATCACATGGCGGGCGTTGACCACTACATAAGATCCATCACCTTCCACCCGAGCTAGACTGCCCACAGTGGCAGGGAGAGACACATCACTGTTGTTAACCTAGAATATAAGAGAGAGAAACATTGATAATGAATATTCAGCCAATAATGCTTATACTGACATAAGCGTTCACAGACACCCTAGAGCAGGGATAGATACCCTAATAATGCTCTTTAAATTTGAAGCTACAATCCTGTTATTTATGAATTAGTCATCTGAATGAATTAAACATTATTTTAACCAATCTGGTAGAGTGTGTTAATAGAATAACTAGCAGCTGTGTTACTGTGTCCCAAGCTCAGTGGCATAGGGTTGCGTTTTCCTCTAACAATGAATTTACCTTCACTCTCCTGTTGGCTCCAATCCTGACATGGGCTGTCTCTTGTTGATTCGACAGGTATATGTCCACTGCTGACACAAATGATACATGATTGCTGCCACGGTGATTGTTAGTCGCGACCACTCTGAACCCAGTTTCAGTGGCAGTGCTATTCACACTCTCTGTGATGACGTAAGAGCATGTGCCCTGGAAATGAGCCAGTGCACCATCAAAGGTGACATAGTGGGGGTCCCCCCACACAGTGCAGGTGGTGAATGCGTCAAAGCAGCCTAGTTGGCCGTTTTCGATCGTGCACTGTTGCATGGGGGGACAGGATACAGAAGAGCAACGCAGATCATTCGGGGCAAAGCATTCACATCGCTGGGAGCAACCGGGTGTCCAAAAAGTCTCACCAGTCTGTAAGGTGTAAGGGAAAGAGAGAAGCACACTGCACTCAGAAATCATGTTACACACTACCTGAGTTTGCTTTAGTTCGGTTTCATAATCATTGTTTTCTTGTCAGTGGCTCTTATGTTGCCATGTCATGTTAATGTTTTTCCTCTCTGCACCTGTACTGTAAGCTACAGTACATCCTTTTTCTGCACTAGTTATGTGATCTTTGTACTACAGACAACCTATAGACAATCTATAATTATTCGTAACATAGACAAGACAACCTATAGACAATCTATATTTCAACGTATTTTTAGTATTTAAGACTGGTGGAATAAATTTGGAATAATATGCTCACATTTCATAGGGGGCAAAATCGGCATATTATTTAAAAAATATTCCTAAAAAAGGAAATGGAGTTGGGAACTTCTCCTTTGGTCCACCCATTCCTGGGAGATGGTGAAAAAAACAAGTCCATTGTGGGGGTATGGGATTTTTATCTATCACACTATCACTAAAATTCACCGAACATCTGCCTGTAAAAAATAACATTGATGTGGGCAGGGAAACAAATCTACCTTCTATGATGTCACTGAGCATCATGAAGGTACTGAAAGACCCACCCACCTCAGACATCAGCAGCATTATGAAAATTACAAAAATATAATTGTCCGGGTGAAAATCACGGTGTTTAGTGTTCTAGGGTTAAAAATGCAACTTAGGGGTTCAAAGTCTTGCTCGACACCAACTCTGGGGGAGCCTGGGTTTGAACTGGGAACCTTGCGGTTCCTATCCGGTCACTCGATCTACCCCTGAGCCGCTGCTGCCCCGTTATCAAAAGGTTATGAAGTGGAGCTTTAAGTGGACATACTAGTGAAAAGAACTGACTGACTGGAATGCTTACCCCAAAGTAGAATCCATCGTACTGGCAGCCACATCGTTCCACAGGGACACACTGACCTCCACTCCTGAGATAACCCTCATCACAGAAACAGCCCTCAGAGCACACTTGCTCGCAGCTAGCATCGATGCTGCTGGCACATGTGTGCCCGCAGTCTGTGCCACAAAGCTCATAATGGCTGTTTTCTGGACAATCAAGCCCTGCAAGCAAGAAAGAAAGGAAGGTTTAGTTTATACAGTAGGCAATACAGTAGGGCAGTCCACACTCTAGATATATTATAACTATATGGTCTGATGGCATCTTAAAACAGATTCACTTCCCCAGGGTTGGCAGCTCCTTCGTGCCAGTTGCTTTGAGGATTCACAACGAGACACACAATGGTTGCTCTCCCAGGTCTACCGTAATAAGTTAGAGTATCAAGGTGTTTAAAGACATTCTTAGGGTATGGTATGTACTCCCAATGAGAACACTGTCACTTTCTTTCGTATTGCACTGATTGAAATGGATACTTTTAGAAGATCTCATATTACTCCAGTGCTTGCCGCCTTACATTGGCTAAAGTTAATGTGAGAACACTTAGGTCCTCAGGCAAAGACCTTCTCATTGTTCCTAAAACAAAATTAAGAACAAAAGGTGATAGAGCGTTTGCGTTCGTAGCCCCTTCCTTATGGAACGAACTACCACTCTCCCTAAGAAGGGCAGAGTCTGTCGATGCCTTTAAAAAGCTGCTAAAAACCCACTTGTTTTGTAAGCAGGTTCGTAATATTGTCTACATAGGTACTGTGTATTTATAGGTATTTTATTCACTGCTCTACTCTAATGCATTTTACTATTGTTTTGTGTCATTTTATTGTTGATCTATGATGTGATGCTCTTGTTTTATTTCATGTTATTGTACAGCACCTTGTAACATTTGTTTTGAAAGGCACTTTCTAAATAAATTGACCTTACCTTACCTTTTAGGCATTGCACTGACTGTAATGTGAGACACAGTAATCTTGTGTTTGCCGGCATCTTAATAATCCTTGCCTGACTGCATTTTTTTTTACTGATATACTGATACTGTATGTAACATGAGCCATACTGTAGATACAATCTATAGATCCCAGATGTCATGGGTACCAGAGTAAACTTACTGCAGGTTGTGTTCTGCCTCCAAGGGTAGATTCTAACATTGGCAGATTGACAGGCGATGACGTAAGTCTGAATAGCTCTGCACAGCACATCTTGGCCTCTGCTCCCCGTAATGCACACATCAAACACACAGTCCTTGAAGTAAGACGTTGGGTCCACCTCCCCGTGGCAGAAACTGAGGGGGCCCTCAGAGGCTTGGATCATGGCACATTGGGCTCTAGAGGGCGCCTCGTTGGCACAGCGCGGGCAGGACGCACCGCACCCTTCACTGCAGGTGTTGTCGCTGGGCACCTTCCAGGCATTGCCAAACACAGTGGCAGAAGAGGCCACAAGTCCAGCAGCCGTGAGGAACTCGTCATTCTGGTTCCCGTTGAAGTTCCCACACAGTCCGCACGTTTTGTCACTGAAATGAGAGAAAACAAATGGTTTTAATCAGAATGTCGAACTACTTTTGCAGACATTAAGAGATTTGTAATATCAGACAAATTAAATAATATTATTATTATGCTGAATTCACACCAGCAGTGTCTGCCAACACTAGTCCATTCTGGTAAAATGCAATAAATTGAGCAAATCCAAGCTATGCGTGACAGCCTGGCATGATGTGTGTCAAAGTGTGTAGCTGAAAGGAGAGATTTCAACTAGCAGCTGTAGAAGTGAAATGAATGAATTACATGACAAACTACATGACCTATTTATTGGCTGTGACCTATTTAAATTAATACGTGTCTTACGGTGTCTAACAAACGAAAAGATGCAAGACTAGCAGCAGGTTGTCTACTTTTCTTCCGCACCTATATCAGAGTCATCTACAGAAGCCTACGTGAGGTACAGGAACACTGCGACCGGAAAACTGGGGATTGAAATGCTAAACAACTTTACCGATTTGAATTGTTATTGTTTAAACATAGAGCAAGACATTTAATTAACAGCAAGACATATACATGAAACATACCTATAGTTTGACGGTACAGAGATGGACACCCAAGTTGACCCATCATAGGTGACACTGAGCCCAAAGTCAGTATTGACAAATGTGCGATGTCCACTAAGATAGATAGACACACGACCACCATCCAAGAGAATAGGCAAGTTTCTAGACACGCCATTCACCTTAAAGGAAAGTTTTATAAATTATATGGTTTTGAAAATAACGATGTGCCTTTTTTCCTAATGAGTTCTGTAATAGTACTAAAAATTATACAATACAATGCAACAATGCAATTACTGGTTCACATATGACTTACCTGCACCTCTCCACGTCTCCCCCTTGACATGTGCACCTGGTAGCCCCACACACTGACAAACACTTCAGCCGTGATGGAAACACTGGATCCTTGCCATGCCTCATTCTTGGCATCTACTTGAAACTGATGCAAACTGGTGTCATTGCACACGGTTGCCAGAACATAGCGACAGGTCCCCTGGAAGTCAAATGCTTTGCCATCAAAGGTGAGGTAGTGAGGGTCCCCGGAGGCAGAACAGGTGCCATGGGGACTTGGGTGGCAGCCATAGTCACCGTCTGTTACCCGGCAGGATTCCTGGGGAGCACAGGTTCTGGGCGTACAGTGGACCGCGCCAGTGGTGCCGTTACAGCTACAGTAGCTCTGACACTCCTCACCAGCCCAGAAGCTCTCACCAGCTTGCCGATAGCGGCCCTCATGCTGGCATCCACAGCCGATGGTTGGCACACACCGGTTGCCACTGAGGAGGAAGCCATCATCACACTGGCACCCTTCCTGGCACACGGTGGCACAGTAAAAGGGGAAGGACAGACTGGGGCAGGAGGAGGGGCAGGAAGTGCCACACAGTTCATAGTGGCTGTTAGATGGACACGTTTGCACTGAAAAAGAGAAAAGCACTAAAGTCATGAAAATGATCAATATCAAATGAACAATGTAGAGCTCTGAAAGGGCAAGAACAATGTTCTTACCACAGCCTGTGGTGGTCCTCCAGTCCCCTAAGGTGATGCCAGTTTGTTGGCACAGCAGTGCATAATCACGCAGAGCCTCGCACATAGCTACAGTTGGATCTCTGGCCTCCCTCATGTCCCCCACACACTGCCCTACATGGTCGTGTGGGTCCACCCTGGCCTGGCATATGGCGAATGGCCCACTTCTCAAACCCATGACACCACAGTATTGACTGGAATAATACATTGCTGGGTTGTTTTGATTCGGACTAGTCTGCCCGCCGCTTTCCACACAGTGTGCTGACAGAGAGCCGTCCCGCCAACTGTCACCAAAAGTCTGAGAGCTGTCGACCAAAATGCCATTGGGTGTACGGAAGTCATCATGCTGATGACCGTTGTAGTTCCCACAGAGTCCACCGAGTGAACCGTTGTAGACACTGGGCACTGTGACACGCACCAAGTGAGGCCAGTCTGCTTGTATGACCACATCAAAAGAGGTGTGGATGATGATGGTGTGAACGTTGCTGTGGAAGATGCGGATTCGGTTGGACGCAGTGGTAAATGGGAGTCCAATGACCTGACCATCAACCTAAGCAAAAAACAATATAAGAGGTTGACTGTAAGGATTCACAAGGGGAATAAGGCATTACTTAAGACACAGGCAGACAAATACAAGCCCCCAAAAATAATCACCTGCACTCTGCTGCTACCTCCTATGTCAATAGACACCTGGGTCCCCTCAGCCTCAAATTTCAACAAGCGCTCAAAACCATATCGGCCTCTGGGGATCTTCTCTGCTGTCACAGAGAAGTGAGGGTACTGGGACAATCCCATTACCCTGGCGAGGGTCAATTGACAAGCTCCAGGATACTCGTACGTCATTCCATCAAATGTGCGATAGGATCTCGGTCCCTTCACCCAGCAAGTTTCATAGCTGTTAGGTCTGCACCCCCGTTCTCCATCCTCCACCCTGCAAGACTCCAGTGGACCACATCCGTGAGAGTGGCAGGTCATGGAGCCATGACTGCAGCGACAGCTCCTCCCACAGTCAATGTCCAGGATGATAGTTTGTCCGGACCTGTAGTAGCGGTCTTCAAACGTACAGCCACACTGAGCAAGAGGGACACAGACCCCAGCGCTGAGGACGTGTCCTGTGTTGCAAATACAGCTCTCTTGAGAAGGAATGGGGCAATTCCGGGTGGCATTGGGGTTGACGCAAGTCGCAGGGCACCCAGTGCCGCGTGGCTCGAAGTGACTGTTGGCTGGGCAGGAGATTTCTGGACAAATTAAGATATAAAAATTGATTGACATTCATATCATTGACATTCTTGCCCCAAGGCAAAACATTGTTCTGTGGTTGACTGTTGACATGAAGTAGTTCATACATACCACAGAAGCCGGGTTGCCTCCAGGTGTTCACCTGGATCCCATGCTGTTCACACTGTCTAGCATAAGCACTGAGGCCCTGGCACAGGATAGGCTGGTACCCTCCTCCTACACACATATCATACACACAACTCTCCACATATTTCTCTGGGGGAATCTGTCGATGGCAATTAGTGAAGGGTCCGTATGGGTTTTGCAGGATGCCGCAGTGTTCATTGTTGCTATAGAGATTTGTCTGAGCCGAGGTGCAGGCAGCACAGTTCAGGCCTCCGCATCGGGGTCCACAACCAGGATCATCATCCCCTGACGCCTTCCAGCTATTAGCGAAGACAACATCAGAGCTCACAACCTGGCCTTGACGGGTCCGGAAGTCATCCTGGGGGTGGTGGTTGAAGTTTCCACAGAGGCCACAAGTGGCATTTTGGTAATCGTAGGGCACTTTGATCGTGACATAGCTGTAGGCATCATAGGATACCAGCAAGCCAAAATCAGTGCTCACAACCACGGAAAATCCTGACTGGTAGACTTGGACTCTGTTGTTATGAAGAGAGAACGGTGTGGCAGTATAGGTTCCATTCACCTGCAGGTCAATGAGCATAAAGGCACATTTTCTGTATATGTTTCATTGTCAAACAAAAAAAAAATCATACAATGAATGAAGTACAGTATAAATTAGGCTTAACAAAACGACTAACCTTTGCCTCAGCACGGTGGCCCTTGACAAGCTCAATAACTTCATCATAGACAAACACTTTGACTAGTCGAGTCCATGACACCCGGGTGCTGCCCCTGTGTTCATTCTTGCCCTCCACACGATAGTAGGGCAGACTTTGTCTACGGCGAGAGAGAGGACGGCCACACTGCTCAGACAGGACATAAGTGCAGGTGCCCTGGAAGTGAAATACTTGACGATCAAAGGTGTAGTAGTGAGGATCGCCAGCGATGGTACAGGTGCGTCTCTGTACCGTCTGGCAGGAGTACGCAAAAGTATCACGACTGCAGATTTGGGAGAAGGAACAGGGTTGGATGTTGTGGCACTGCAGCCGTTCGGACTGGGTACAGGTGCACCTCTGATTGCAAGTGCTACTCAAGAAGGAGTCACCCAACTGGACAGGGGAACCTTGAAAACAAATCAAATGGACAGGATAAGGTCAATCAGGTTAAGATAAAATCTACCAAGAAACCCAACTTGGTAGATTAGGGGTTTTCAAACTTTTATGCCATCCCTGGTGTCTTTGTAAAACAATAAAAAATAAAGGGTTGCCAATTTGCAACCTCAATGGCACCTTCACACAACCCCATTTTGGGAATTGAGCCATAGTTTGGGAACCACTGGGGTAGATGTTTAGTGTCCAAAGTAATTTAAGTAGGCCAAGTATTAATAACAGTGGAAAAGCTACTATACATAACTACACTACTACATCACATTCATTAACATTCACAGTATATTAAGGCCAGATGCTTAATTGCGTCATGTTGGAAAAATGTCAATGCACCCACGATTGGCTTTTCGTTGAGGAATTTAACATCCAGTTTAACACGTGACAAAGCCTAATTAGGAATAAACCTGCTTAATTTTATAAGATTATGGGAGGTTCTTGGAGTCCCTTAAAAATGGTAACATTGAAGAAGCGTTGTCCATACAGAAAGTGTATACATGATTGTCTTTTTTTTTTTTTTTTTTGTATTTGTTATGGATATATAATACTATTGAGAATTGTTACTTCTTTCAAGATTGTATTTCTATATATGTAGTCCTACTACCATGTGTGTATGGGGGGGGGGGGGGGGGTCAATTGAGAAATCAATAAACATGTTTAAAAAATAAAATAACGGTTGAGAAATGACAGAGTTACCGTGTGGGGGTCCCTCTACTGTACCCTCTACTCTACTGTACTGTCACTGTACTGTACTGGCACACCCAAAATCACATAAGTTAACATGTGTGTGTGTGTTTGTGTGTGTGTTAGGTTGCGCACAGGTGGTGAAAAACAACCATGCTGTTTTCGTGCTCAGACGCACCCAGCCACCCACCCACACACATAGCTCCGTAAGGGAGTGGTTGCACCACTCAAAAATATACATTCACAGTAGCCTATATTACATGTGACGTAGGTCTACGATGCCTCTGTTGTCAATATGAGAATTATGTGTTGAATAGGCCTATGTAATGTAAAGCACATTGTTACCCCATTGCACATTGTTACCACATTGCACCCTTTACTCTTTTTTTGAGTGGTGTAACCACTCCAAGGAACAGCAATGTCCCTATGTCCTAACCTATGTGACTATGTCCCGATGTTACCAGTAACATCGTAACGATGTTACCAGTAGGGGCAAAAGTGGCGCTGTTGTGCCAGAAACAGAGAGAGAGAGAGAGAGAGATAGTGTTGCACTGTTGCCTGCTAATTACAGAGAGAGAGAGAGAGAGAGAGAGAGAGAGGCAGGGGGAGAGGGGAGTTGCACCACTCAGTTCACACGGGTGTGATTTTCCATTAATATGTTCATTAATATCCCTTTACCATTCACCAACATAGTAGTGTACAAAAAGCAGAAGTTAGGCTGTGATAGTTTTTTGTGTCCTCTTACCATTATAATCACAGCCTCTGGATCCATGGTCAACACGAAAAGCCCAACGACCAGTGTCACCAACATTGCTGCTGCGAAATAAACTTGAGTAATGGGATGGATCGAAGGATGATCCAGGCATGGTGTAATGTTGAAATGAGTGGAGCGTGTCGTAGCCAGCCTGGGAATTCACATACACATATTAATTATTTGAAGTTTTGTACAGGTGAATATTATCAATAATGTGCACACAGGTTCTGAACTACGCCCTCATTGTGTTGCTGACAGCTGTGAAAGCAGATCAATTCAAACAATACAAAACATTTGTAATTGTTCTACCTGTATTCTGCGATTAGGTGGGTATATAGTATCATAAATCATCAGTATAAATGAGAACTGATCTCCAGAGATCAACACTGCTTGGAATGTTGTGCGCTGAAAAAAGAAAAGAAAATGATAAATACTTTATCATTGATTCATACTTTGCCATTAAATCTGCCCAGTGTATATAGATCCTCCTGTATCAATTACAGGAGGACTATGACTTTTAACTTTGTTTGTAAAGGTTTCTAGTAACACATTTCACAGAGATTGAAATTCAGTTTCCCTGCCTATAGGAGAATCTGTGACAGCTGCTGAAAGTTGGGGCACCATTAACAATCTATATATGCAGGCACATTTTACAAAGTTGTATTGTGCTTTTAAGTAGCATGTGAGGGGTCAAAACAGTTCTAGGGGGCTTTATTCTGAATTCATTGCAAGCATTTGATTTGCACGAAAAACACCTGTTGGGTTATCATAAAATGTGATCATCACATGTACTGTAAGTGTTTTTCATATAATTCAAATGGTGGGAGATCTCAGAGGTCATAGGTCAAAGTGACAAATTTGTTCCTCATAAGGGTATGTGTATTGAAGTTTTATTTGCGGTCGGTCAGAGCTATGCCTGTTCAAAGTTCCACAGGACTACATGCTTGGCTCCTAATAATAATAATAATAATAATAAAATACTTACAGATCCTCGTGTGCGATAGTATTCCACCTCATACCATGTCGCAACAAACACCATACGGGCAGAGAAACCACCAAGGCCTGGGAAGTATCGATTCATATCTTGTGTAGCCTGATTAAGGGTACTGCCACTGGTGTATTGGTTATATGAGATTTCACCATGTTGTCTGTTGTCCAAATCTGTCCAGAATGGAGCAACTAGATCATACCTCCCATATGGGAAGCTTTGAGGTACATACGCTCTTAAAGGAGCGTTAAAGGTAAGGTGTCCATTGCTGTTAACCTGAAAAACATAGGGGATAAAACAAACATTACAAACAAATATTTGACAGGTGGGGCTGAACTATTTTTTACTTCAAAGACACATTCTTTAAAAAAAAAAAAAAAGGTGTGTGCAGTGTACTGACTAGAACTGACGAAAATCATTCAAATCACATAATCACTGCATTTAATGGCTTTATTTCCTCTTTTATATATATATATATATATATATATATATATATAGAGGAATACATTATAGGCCTACATGTATACATTTTTACAACCCAATTCTAGTAAGTTAGGAAGTTATTTGCTAATCACCTGTAATCATTGAATACACAAAGAAAACATAATACTGTCCCATACAAAAATATAATGCTGCAAATTGCATAAATGATATACGTACAAATGTCTGATTATATCTACGTCCAAAATAGACAAAAGGTTGTATTAGGGCAATGCCAGAAGAGCTCCCATCATCCATTCGCCGAAGGAAGGTTCCAGTTCTTGGGTACAGTCGAACTAGGCCATGAGTGTACAAAAAGGAGGTGTTATCACAATTAGGCTAATTACACAATATTTAAGTTTAGTATACCATAGGTGACTGATTCAAATGAAGAAAATCATATCAAAAGAATGAGATATTGGTTAATTAAATTTAGTGTTTTGAAACTGCAGCTTATACAGGTAGAACTGAAGTCATGTAATAAAGCAATGATATTGTTTAAGGAAGTGTCATGTCTCCTGGCTGGAATCAGAAGGATACACAGACAGAGCTACTTTTACATGACGGTTTTAACAAAATATCATTGTTCATACATCTTTCTTGAGATTTACTATTACAATTTAGGCATTTAGCAGACACTCTTAATCCAGAGCGATTTACAGTAAGCAAGAAGGTATCAAATACATAGTCATCTAGGATGAAAGGTAAACTAAGAACCTAAAGTCTGTCTAACAGTAGAATAACTGTACAATGAAACTACAAGTATACACTAGAATGCTATGTCTACAAAAATATAAATCTAAATTACATATTTTAGCCTTTGCATACGCCTGCAGGGTCATCGAGGCTAAGGCAAGTGCTACAGCAAGTGCTATGGGCTAAGGTGGAGTCTGAAGAGGTGGGGAGTTCATTCCATAGTTTGGGAGCAAAAGTCTGGGATGTGTGGAGCGTTGTCCTGGTTGTTTATGGGGCAATTCACACTATGAAATTACCTACCTAGGTTCCATCCTGGAGGCTAATCTTTCCGGTGATAAAATGGCCACCAACGTAATCAAAAAGGTCAACCATAGAACAAGATTCCTTTACAGGATCTCCTCACTGGTCAACAAAAACACCTTGAAGACCCTAACAGGAGCCCTTGTACAGGGTTTCTTTGACTATGCATGCACCTCCTGGTACCACAGCACCTCAAAGGCCCTTAAAACCAGGCTCCAGACTTCCCAAAACAAACTGGTCAGGCTCCTACTTGACCTAGCCCCCCGAACCCACCTCACCCCTGCCCACTTCGACAGGCTGGAATGGCTTAGGGTCGACGACAGAGTACAGCATCTTGCAATGGGTCTGGTCCACAAGATTCGATACACCACCAAGATACCCATGTACCTGTCTAGATACTTCCTTAATGTTAACGAAGTCCACACCCACAACACCAGAGGGAGTGCAACGAACCATGTACAACCCAGATTCGGCACAAACAAGGGACTAAATTCTTTTCGCTCCTATGCCACCAAAATGTGGAACGCCCTACCAACTGTCATTAAGACATGCAAATCCCTTGACTCTTTCAAAACCGCTCTCAAACAACAATACATACATTCATTCTCTCTTCTCAGGCTATATTGCAGTCACCTCAGAAGGTGAAAAGTCAGAAGAGGCCCGAAAGTAGGAAGAGTTATTTCCAAAATAGCGTAGAGCCTATTGATCAGTGTCACCAGTCTCTGCAGTAGGGCATTTTACAATGGGAGATGGAATGCTAACTAAGCCCCACAAACATCTTGTTATACCAGTTAAAAAGGATATTCATTTCAGATTCCCATAAAGGCCTCACCAAAACAAAACTTGTTTGTTCATAATGTTCAGAACGAGGAAATGCAGTTTCAATTTCAATGAAACTATAACCCATGTTTGTACCCATCTTTCTTTCAAACTTTCAAACCTATCAAACTTTGAACTTTTACCTATAATAACAAGGAAAAGAGAACATATTGCTCCTACAACAACATTGTTGCCTGTCTGTTTTAGGAAATTACTGAAGAAACTGTACTATTGTAGATGTATCGAGTATCAACCATGACATGGATCAGTATATATTACAGGAAAACCTGACGACCTGGCCTCATGATGCGACGACCAACATGGGAGGCGATGGAAGCCGGCCTATACCAGGATATGAGCATCCTGGCAGCCTATCTGAGCAGGTGGCACCTACAGCTCAGCATTGGCAAGACAGTGTCAGCAGCTTACCACCTCAACAACAGGGAAGCAAGAAGGGAACTGGATGTCTTCGTCAACAACAAGCGCCTGGAGTTCCAGCAAGCCCGACGGTACCTTGGTGTACGTCTGGATAAAACACTCTCCTTCAAACAACATCTTGAAGAAGTGAGGGCCAAAGTGGGTAACACATTATATTAAGGTCGCCTTTATAATGCTTGTTCGTTATAAATGTTTGTAATCATGTATAACAACTTGTGCTGGTCATAATGCATTATTATGCTCAGTGGAACAGCACATTATAACTATTATAACTTAGGTGGTTATAAAGTCACATAGAGAAGTGCTGTAATGTCTGTGTCATAATGCATTATAACCAATGTGTTTATTAAATGGAATAATGTCTTATAAACATCAATAATATGCTATAGCATATTATACAAAGTTTTGTGACTTTACTTAAAGGTCACAAAGTCATGCTATAGGGTATTATAAAATTATACAACTGCTAATAACCATTAAAAAATTTTGCCACTTTACTTAAAGGTCTCAAAGTCCTGCTATAGCATATTATTGATGCTTATAAGACATTATTCCATTTAATACACATTGGTTATAATGCATTATGACACAGACATTACAGCACTTCTCTCTATGTGCTGTTCCACTGAGCATAATAATGCATTATGACCAGCACTTATAATAATTGTTATAAACGTGGTTATAAGTTGTTATACATGATTACAAACATTTATAACGAGTGTTATAATGCCTTATAAGCACATTATAATGCATTATAAATGCGCTATAATGCATTATAAAGACGACCTTAATATAAAGTGTTACCCCAAAGGGTCATCTAGGGTCTCACTAATCCGATGTCTCACCGGTACTAGCTGGGGTGCATCTGCCAAGGTGCTTCGAATCTCCACACAAGCCCTTGTCTTCTCCGCAGCTGAGTACTATGCCCCAGCCTGGTGCAGAAGCCCACATGCTAGGAAGGTTGACGTTGCCATAAACAACACTCTACGGACCATAACTGGCTGTCTGAAGCCCACCCCCGTGTTCCATCTGCCAGTACTAGCAGGAATTGCCACAATAGAACTGCCTCTAAATAGACTCAAGTCCCGCCACCCGTACAACAAGGCGGCACAAGAGCTGCTTAGGTCCATCCCTGAGGACCTGTCTACAGAGGCATGGCCTGCAGCAGCCTGGAAGCAGGAGTGGGAGTCAGCCGGGCCAACACGCATCCACCGTTACATCCAGGACCCGGGAGACTAGCCTGGCTAATAAGCCAGACTAATATCACACAACACTGTCGCGGTATATCAGTCTGGGCTGGCTCCACTTGGATTTCATTTCCCGGGGGGCGGGTTCAAACATTTTCTCTTTGACGCAATTGGTCAGAGCTACTGTCAGTCAAAAGTCTCAAGCATTGAACGTCACTGTACCAAAGCCCGCCCATATTGCATACCGTGTCCCGATTGGTCCGACCTGTTCTCGATTGTAGGAAAGAGGCGTGCTACTGAGCCTCGCCAGACCGAAATCCGCTGGTAGGCAACTTTTTTTTGCCAACGGCTGATTCGGTCTGGTTTATTAACCAGGCTACCGGGAGACGGCATTGAAGGAGAGGAACTGCCACACTGGCAATGGACCCTGCTGAACCGCCTACGAACTGGGGTCGGACGTTTCAAAACCGCCGACCACATAATCCCCCTGACCACATAATAACCACCCTCGGAGGCCAGCCTATTCGATGTGCGACCTGAGACGAGGGCGTGGCTGCACGCTACTGAGCTGGACATCTGATGATGACACACGAAAGAAGACAGGAAAACCAGATTGAAAAAGGAGTGTTCGTTTTCTTCCACTTCTCCTCCCATTCTCCCTTGCGGCGCGGCGGGCCGCCCCTTCAAAAGAATAAATGACTCAAGGGTAAAGAGGCTATAGGGGAGACAATGATTTATGATTCTGTCCCTATAAGGAAATAACTCGGACAGCACTTAGTCGGCTGAAGGTGGCTTCGCGCGGCAAATTGCTGGTGCCTCTCGTGGCGTACCCTTCAGACGGGGCACCTCCGTCGGTGAAGGAGACCTTTTTCAATCTGGTTTTCCAATCATACTGTGACATATACTGTACATGATACAGGCATGTGTAAATATATATATATTGGAATTTACAGTACAATTGACACTGTACAACCCAGAGTGTCAATTTAGTGCGTACATTAAATATAAATGTAGGGTCAGGTTTAATGTACAATCTTCTACACCAATGAACCACTTTCACACGCTTTTAAGGCACTTCATGACCTTCATAACTGTGTAGGTGTAGGTGACCCCCCCCCCCCCCCCATAATTACACTTTTACGTTATTAACTACTTAAGAGTCTGTATGCAGCCTGAGTTCCAGCCTGAGGCCGTAGTCTGCTGGTTGTTACTGAGTAAAGACCAATAATTAGTAATTAGACTTTGCTGCAGGGCTCCTCGGCTCTGGAATGACCTGCCCTATAGGAGCTCAAGCTTGATTGTCTTTTTGCTTCTTAAAACAAACTTAAAACAACAAATTGGTGTTAAAAAAAAGTAAGCTAGCTCTGTAATGGGAAGTGAATTGTTCAATTTGAAAGTGGTTGGTTGGTGTAGAAGATTGTACAATAAACTTGCACCTATATTTATATTTACGTTTATATTGAATTACTAACATACCACTATACCAATATACTACACATGCCTGTATGTATATATTGATCCATATCCTTGTTGATACTTGGTAGGTACATATACATACCTACCACAATAAGCCCTTTTCACTGGTGATAGATTGCACGTAATATTGATCTGCAAATGATTCATACCATGATGCTAACCCAGGTCAGTCGAAGTGCAGGCAAGCAGGTCAGGTCTTTAAGTCTGAAAAGTCCACTGCCGTGCGAGGGTTCAGTCTTTATTCAAAAATAAATAAAACTACTTTGCTCTGCCGGATAGAATTTTTGAGTGGTGTAAACCACTCCTACAACTGGCTTTGTTAGTCTGTGCAGAAAAAATGAGCATGGTTGCTATGTTCACCCTGTTCACCCGGGTGTGATTTCATTACGTCAGACATGATTTCATTACGTCAGACAGGCTATATTACACCACTCAGTTCACACGGGTGTGAATTTTTTTATTTACTCCACTGTGTCTGTGTGAGGAGCCCTCGCACGCCAGTGGAATTTTGCTTACGATTTGTTTTTAGGTCTTTATACTATTTGCTGTTTTTATTGGTGACAGAGCACAGCACACACGCACGCGCGCGCTGGAAAGAGTGCACGCACACACACACACACACACACACACACACACACACACACACACACACACACACACACACACACACACACACACACACACACACACACACACACACACACACACACACACACACACACACACACACACACACACACACAGTAACACACACACACACACACACACACACACACACACACACACACACACACACACACACACACACACACACATCCATATCCTGTATATATTCTTATGTATTCGTAAGTTCTGGTATAGATTTAAACTTACCCGACGCCACAATACCTGCAAAATAAAGGGAAAACATTATAATAAATGAAAAGAAAATATACGAATAGCCACAGAATTTAGTTACATTTCCAGAACAGTCAATAATGTACTTACTTATTATCCCAAAAAGCAACACAGGCAACATGATTGGCAGAATTCCAAGCCTATTCACCAGCCTGTTCACAACACAAGTGGTCAAATTATTTGAATATATATTTTTGTTAGTCAGGAGTCAGGAGTCTTCAACGTTTCTCTGGTCAAGGACGCTTTACCTGACAGAGATGAAGCAGAACCCCCACATATAACATAGTGTATTTTATTAGAATTGTGTTATATTTAACTTTTGTTTTCGTTTTGAGAAAGCTTCCATGCCACTTGATCTTTTTCAGAGCTAGATCACCATATTCCAGTGGTTGTTTCATTAATGTCTGCTGACCATTGAGATATTCTTTTAAAAGGTAGGGCAAGTGATTTTCTTTTTGTTCAAATAAGTGTTAAATTGCTCTATATTCTGATAAGAATCATCGCTATATACAGGTGTTTGTTCACTAACAGATGTCGCCCCTGTCTGTCCAGCTCTAAACAGAAAATGCATTTCCAATCAGGAGAGAAAACTCATACAGGATGCAGGATTAACGACTGAAATTGGAAGTGATGACTCAAAGAAATGTACTTTCAAAATGAAATTGGAAGGTCAAATTGAAGCTGATAAATGGGTACCCTCTCCTGACTGGCAGAAATTTGCAAACCACCTGAAAAGGTATTTCTTGCTTATTAAAGATGTAGATACCAATAGATACCCGCAATGATTACTATCAGAATAGAACTTTGATGATTTAAGAAAAAAAGCTTTTTGTTTTAACCCTAAAAATATCCCTTACCCTACATTTAAGTGCTATGGGTTGAAGGTAATGCTGCAGCTTTGATGGATACATAGATTTATATGACAGCACTAATAGTAATGATGATGGCATCTATGTGGCATAGTTTATATTGATTAACATCAACAACAAGAACAAGACCAAAAACGTTGACAATAATAATAATAGTAGTAGTAGTAGTAGTAGTAGTAATAATAATAATAATAATAATAATAATAATAATAACACTTGCTACAAGAACAACAAGAATGCATACATTATCTAATAGATAATAGAGCAGTCACCTGTATTGTGTTGAGTCAGCAGTCATGGAGCCACTGAGCTGACAGCTGCAGAAGACTTTATAATAGCAGGCAAGTGCTACAGTCCAACAAACATCTTGCTAAACCAGTAAAAATAATCATCATTCCAAGTCGTCACGGGAAGTCGTTAAAGGGATTAAGCTAAAACCAAACTTTCTAGTTAAAAAATGTTCAGAATGAAAATAGGTAAATAAATAAATGTGAAATGAATGTGGAAATGTATGCTGTTGAGGCTCTAATGCAACTGAGGATCTGATACATCCCTTATACACATATATTATTTTTTATTTGTATAAATTAATGTATTTCTTTCAAGTTAGACACAAGGTTCAATCTAAGCAACATTATCTTGTTGAACCCAAACAATGTAAAGTTGACGTACTTCTATATAGGCAGTGTTGATTGAAAATATGATGAAAAAAGTTTGTCGACTTCCTTTTTTCACTGACAAAAACGAAATAAAAATATGTTGACAATTTTGTCAACAAATAAAAACTAGACTAAACTGGGAATAGACAGGGAATAAGAGAACTAATAGAATTATAGGCAATGTTTGGTTGTGTTCTGGTGTTGCAGATGGATACATTTTCAGTGTAAAATCAGGCCTTACAACGCCATCAGAATATATATATATCTTTTTTATAAAAACCAACTGTACGTTTTTTTTTGGAAGAACTACAAACATCACAAAACAAAGCCTAACAAAGCCTACCCCCCCCCCCCCCCCCCACACACACACACACACACACACACACACACACACACACACACACACACACACACACACACACACACACACACACACACACACACACACACCATTAATTTCCTTATTTCTATTATTTTATTTCTTTCTTTTTATTTCCTATGCCTGTATATTTCTTCTGTATATTTGTATAGGTCTACAGATAAAAATGAATGTTTAGTCCAACATGGGCCTACCCTCTTCTTTATTAAAAAAAAAAAAAAAAGTTGTGTTGAAATAGGCGAAGGGATGTATTTATGCAAAAAATGGGTCAAAGTCAGCTAACAACAGTGACATGAAACATGTAGAAACAAATGTGAAAAGAAAATGTATTTGCTACAAAGAATTGTACATGTGATTGACCAAAAAAAAAACTACGTTTTAGTAGACTAAACTATTTTCTACATCCTCATACAGGAAAAAATGTGTTACAGGGTAGGATTAACTGAGTGGACGACACCATAAAGCATTACACTTAGCTTGTTTACCAACAGTCATTAAGACATGCAAATCCCTTGCTCTCAAAGGGCACCTACAGTACGGACGGCTGCAATTCGAAACCGGCCCCGGTAAAATCTGAATCCCCCACCCACCCCTTTTCCCCCTCACTGTATTTGTTTCTTTTCCTTTTTCCCTGATTTCCTGTTTTGACTATATAGAAGTGTATATTCGTACGTCTCTAAATGTTTTGATGAATTGAAAATGGTGGGCCCTATTGTAAACAAGTGTGATGCTTTATGGTGTCGTCCACTCACAGTTAACAGTTTTTGTATTGAGTTGTACTTGAAATGTACTGTAATTCTGCAAACTGTTAATAAATCAATCAATCAATTACAGTATGTTGTGTATTTGTTGAAATGTCCTTGTGGTTTGTATAGTGCTGTATGTAGGCAAAACAAAGAGAGTTAAAATTTTGAATTACTGTACACAAGAAATAAATTATGAAAAATCCCTGGTTGCTAGGCATTTTAATGCCACAGGTCATGAAATATGTAGGCTAAGAAGAATAAAATATTGTTTGGTTTCAAGTGGGGTTTGTGTATTGTGTATATTTTAAAATGTTCTACCAATGGTAAGCTGTATGTCCTAATAGTTTAGCATTGTATTAATGATGGGACTCAATTTAATTTAATAATTGATGACTTTTGGAAACTAATATATATTGGGCATTTGTGCTGAGGCGGTTCACACACTAATAGCCAATAAGGCTGAAACTTGTTTGTGCTTGACTGTTGCATATTAAATGCTTAAAATTCAAACTAGTCAGGTCGCTAGGTCCAGAGAAGGATATTCGACACAGCGAACAGAAGTACCAAATTCCTTCCACATGCTCTCCATCACCATACTTTACATTTTTGATGGGAGCCATACTGTATGTCATCAAGATGGCGGAAGCCGGAAGGTGCCCTCTCGAAAGTGCCAATATCTCAACCTGCACTTATGTCAATCTTTGTCAAAATATTATTTTTCTGTGTCAAGTAATGCATTACATTTTTAATTTTTTTATTTAACCTTTATTTAACCAGTAAAAAACACATTGAGACTGAAGTCTCTTTTACAAGTGTGAACTGGCCAAGACAAGAGGCAAAATAAGTGACACAGCTCTGCCAGTAACAAAACAATACACAACAACAACAAAAAACAGGACAGACATACAATGCTCATAAATACAGTACCCACTACTAAGAAGCTCAAAGGGAGAACAGGAACGTTTAGTAACGCGACCAATAAGGACTAATAAATAAAAACTATTGAGCATGAGCACTGGCGACAACCACTTTTACAATCGGCCATCGGTAGAATGCTCCACACAAGAAGCCAGACCTGTTTGACTCTAATGCCCATCCCCTCCTTCTTGAGTTGGTGGAATGTGTTCCAAACGTCCATCATTTAATTATTCTGACTGGACAATTAACTCACAGTGTCACACTGTGCTTTATGTACAGTAAGTATATGTACTTAAGTAAGTGCTTACTTAATTAGGGCAGGTTTATTGTCAGTATCAGCTGAGAATGCGGTGGAGCGCAACACTACAATCAGGTCCCAGTACCCAGTACTGCACAACTTGCAGATAGAACAGCTATGCCAGTCCAGGGCATCAACCAGGTGAATCAATCCTGGTGTCAGCCTCTTCATGGTTACATGGTAGCATGGAGTGGCTTGTGTCTGTGCCTACCATTGTGCCGCCAGATGTAATGAAGACCCGTTTGCCCTCTGGCCAGGCAGTGGATGCAATCTTTCCAGAGAGTAAAGTAAAGAGCTATTGCTTGTTCATATGGTCACGCAGGAAATCTGTTCAATTCCCTGGTAGCTTGCTCTAACCAACCAGCCAGTTTATCTTTTTGGATAATAAGGAATGGTATGAAGAATAGTGATGACATTGAATGAACAGTACACAGGTTGAAGAGTCTTGGCTCCGCTTCAAAACCAAATTCCTATCAATATTAAATAGCATGGCTCCCTTGAGAATCATCAGGGTTAAAGCCCGCTCAGAGCCCTGGGTGAATTTGGACATACTGCTTGCTATGAAAGTCAGAGACAAAAAATGCTCTGAAGTTCATAAATGTAAGTCTAAGCTCACCAAATGCTTCAACAAGGAAACTGTTTTGTTTCAGTTTTATAACTATCTGCATCAACCCAATTCAATAACAAAAGAAAATAGAAAAAGAAGCATAATATATGTACTGCATTTTTCCCTGTCTATACCCCTCTTCTATGCTGAATAAAAAACTTAAAATTGAAAAAACAAGGAAACCCACCATGTGAAACTCCCAAAACAGAGCATAAAAATAAACGTAACTGCCATGGCCAGATCTGCAAAACAATATACACATCTTGATTATAAAGTTGACGAAAACATAAACCACGTGAGCCTTGGAAGTTACTCATCAACCAAGTACACTGGGGGCACGGTGGTGCAGTCGGTAGCGCTGTCGCTTCACAGCTAGAAGCAGCCACGGCTCCAGAAAATTGTGACTGGGGGGATTATGGGGGAGGGGCTGGGTATTTAGAGCAGGGACTAATGAATTTTGGTTTACATAGAAGTCAGTCAATTGGGTTTGTAGGGGGGGGCTTAGGGGGGGCTAAGCCACCACCAGAGGGGGCTAAAGCTCCCCTATCCTCCCCGGAGCCCCCTGGCTAGAAGGTCCTGGGTTCGATTCCCGATGCTGGGGGCGTGTTCTCTCCTCTGCGTCATCAGTGCTCATACTGTAGTGTACATGTATAATCTAGGTGGGGTTGGAAAAAGGGGAGGGAGGGCCTGAATTTCTGTGTGGAGTTTGCATGTTCTCCCCATATGTCTCCTAGGGTAGGTACCCTCACATAAAACATGCAGTAATCCTGGTCTCTAAACTGCCTCCCCTGCCCTGGTCATATCGGGCGCCTGATGGAAGGGGAAAGGAACTGGTTGGAATAACATGTTCCTTCCACGAGATACTTCCAACTGGGGAAACCCCCCCCTGTCAGGTGAAAGGAAGCGGATTGGACTCCTCATGCATAGAAGGAAGCATGATGTTAGTCCGTTGCTCTCTCCAGGTTGGCGGAGGTAGTGTAGTGCCCAGGATTACATTAGACAACCCATTTTTTTAATTGAAAAAGTGGGTTACAAAAATCGTGAAAAATAATATATAAAAATGAAAAAACTAGGCCGCTACTGAAAACTAGGTTTAGAAAAATCAACGCTAATTCACATAACACTCTCATTACAGAAAAGCTGATTGTGGCTAATCACTTAAAGATCTTCTTTACAACCATAGCCACAACACTATAGTTAACAAACTGCCCTCTCACTCTAGGCTTTATGGTTCAGAGCATGGTTTTAAGCATTCTACAAATATCTAGGTGAAGTCAGTCCGCAGGACAATCGTAAAGCAGATACGTGTCATTCTAGTTTTTCTCACTGTTGGTTTGCATTTTGTTTCTTTCCCTTGCTTATATAATTACCTATGAAGTAAGTGGACAAAAACTGCAGTTCCACTCAAGGCACCGGTGGACATCTGCCTTTGCATCATGGACGATGGGCAGGACCTGCATGACTAGTGATAGGTCTTGGATCAGTGTTTCCTTTTCAGCCCGGAGCTGTATCACTGGTACAGCTCCGGGCTGAAAAGGAAACACTGATGCAAGACCTGCTACTGTCTGAACTGTGAACTCTACAGTACCTCTGACCTTACGAACAGGCCCTGAATGAACTAACTTGAGTTTTATCGTTGTGACATCGATAGAAAGTACAGGGGGTAGAATGCAATTGATGGCATCTGACGGTGGGATAGGCTGCTTTCCCACCCACCCGCCTCGTATGCGGACTCGCATGCAGAGCTGCTGTTTAGCTCCTGATAGCTGACTGACTGTGTGGCCTCTTAACCCGTCATATACCCTTGTATGCAGACTCACATGCGGCGCTGCGCAGCTCCTGTTGGTTCTTTGCGTGCTGCTTCATGGACCAGAGCATGTTGTTTGGGTCTGTTTGGATGTATGGGCTGTCAATTGCAAATTGTGGCTAGTTTCCACATGAACTTAATGGCAAGATGGCCACCGTGTGCATATGCGGTCTATTTGTTATTTTTTCGCAGATGACTCTGCTCTGCTGGTCTCGGACAAGGACATTACAGGTTGAAAAAGCCCATCAGCTCTGAACTTGGTAGAAGCTGCACCTGGCTCGCTGATAACGAACTATTACACCTGGGTAAAACAAATCCAGTCTCTTTGGGTCACAAAAAACCCTCGGCAAGGTTTTACAAGCTTCACAGTAAAAGTGGGTGACCTGGGTTGCATTTCAGAGGCTAGGCCTTCCATTGAAAATATGGACACTAAAGTAATCAAGAAGGCACTGTGTGTGTGTGTGTGTGTGTGTGTGTGTGTGTGTGTGTGTGTGTGTGTGTGTGTGTGTGTGTGTGTGTGTGTGTGTGTGTGCGCGTGCGTGCGTGCGTGCGTGCGTGCGTGCGCGCGTGCGTGTGTGTGTGTGTGTGTTATATGTATTTGTATGCTGTGATACTTGTTTTTATCATTAGTGTATTCTGTAATGTATTTACAATTTTGTAATGTATTCTGTAATGTTTTGATTGACTCTTGGAAGATTAGCCGATAGGCTAAAAGAGATCCAAATAAAATCTAAAAAGTCAACCAAAGAACAAGAATTTTGTACAGGAACTCCTCACTGGTCACTCAGTAAGAATACTTTGAGCATCCAATGTCACTTCGACTAAGCATGCACCTAAGCTATAGCACCACAAAGGCCTTAAAAACAAGGCACAAAACATTCAAAAACATCAATGAATTCTACAAATCACAACACCAGAGGTAGCTCCATTTTCAAGATTTGGCTCAAACAAGGAGTTAAATTAATTCTCCTGCTATGCCACAAAAATGTGGAATATGCCCTACCAACAGTCATAAAGAAGTGTGAATCTCTCTTACTTACTTACTCTTAATCCTTAATATCCATGAAGTCATCAAATAAAAAGGCAATGCATTGCTCAAAAAGGGAATAAAGTATATTCCTCACCCAACCTTCAAGTCAGGAGGCCACAGCAGGTTCCCCTTTGTCCAAAAGCTCTTAAGGGGTTCAGAGCAAAACCCTCAGAAATGTTCCTTGACCAAACGTTTCTTCTTCCAGATCTCAATGTTTTCCGGCCCCACTACTCTGTGGTTTATCAATTTTTGTCTGATTATGGTTTAGTATTGGCTTTAAAGGAGTCTCTCTGACAAACCACCACCTCACTTCCTGTATACTTTTATAGATGTTCCTGGAACTATTGCTAACATGCTTTTTCCCCACAGCTCCCCCTATTATCAAACCTTGTCAACAGAAAATGAATGATCATCAAAACAAAACATCTTTTCCGTACACTACATTTCTGGGTTAAATATTCAATCATATTTTAACCGATATTCCCTTGTTATCACCCAGTATGTTATGTTTCACTTTCTTTCAATACTCATACCAGGACAGGAAATACATATACATTCTTCACACATTTATGTGTCAGTCTCCCATTTATTATTTGTGCCTGGCTTGAAGGTTTGGCAGGTAGAATCGAATAAAGGGCTGTCCAAAACTGATCAGCCGAGATCTGACTGTGACGCCATCTTCTTTTGCCAAGGAGTTCACTTGAACAATAGAGGGTATGCGCATGCTTAAAGTGAATGGCACATCGAGTGGCAAATCGAGTGGCAAAGCAACAGACAAAGTGAGTTTAACATTGTTTAATGTTGTTTAATGCAATCAGATAGGACTTTTTTGTTTGGATGCATGGGCTGTCAAGGCCAGAAAGTAGTTTTTTGCCACATTATAGGCATTGAATTCCTGCATAACTTCCGGGTTTGATGATGATGTCACGCGCATACCCTCTATAGATTGAGTCAGGCAGGTTTGGTGTGACAGGGTAAGGGTCAGCAAGGTAAGAGGAAATGTAGTTTCAATTCAGAATGCATTCTACTTGTATCAGGACTGTGTGTAAGACTGCATGTTTCTGTTGTTGGTTGGTTTCCTATAGAAGAACACAGAATATTTGTATTATTGATTTGATCGCTCGTTCCCAGTTTCCACCGACATGTGGGGCAGATGCAGGATTGAATTGGACTGTAACTTGTGTACGAGCCAATTGCTGCTTCAAGTCTGGTGCCATATGGCCTGGGAGGCATTTCACAACTCTGCCTCACCTGCTTTGTAATTAGTTCCACAGTCAGAGTGGAGTTCAAAGGGTATACCTCTGCATGAGACAATTATCTTCTGAATGTCATTAGGAATGTATCTTCATCCATACAGCATTTAAAGAGTATGCCCCTCCTTTTTTCTTTTGTCTCACTTCCACCAGAACACACTCAGGTGGAGCCTGGAGCATATTCTCATCATAATGCTTAATAATGAGTTTGGTTATAGGGGAGATTTTGAGTGGTGTAAACCACTCCTACAACTGGCTTTGTTAGTTTACGTGTCTGTCTGTCCGTACGTCTGTCTGTTCGTACCAAAAAAATGAGCATGGTTGCTATGGTCACCCAGTTCACACGGGTGTGATTTCATTACGTCAGACATTACGTCAGACCACAGTTGATCAGTCTATATAAGACCTTACACGACTCAGTTCACACGGGTGTGATTTTTGTATAATGTGTTGCATGTAGAGTTGCAACACCCTCCATTGACAGCCCATTCATCCAAATAGAAAAGTCTGATATGCTTACTATTAACCAACTTGTGGCCCCTTTAACAAGCCGGAACCATCGAAATTGACGCACTTGCACACACACGGAAGCATATCAGCGGTGCAATCTAGATCTGTGTGTTGTGATCAAGCCCCCAGTAAGGCTATCCAACGTTGAAACTGACCTCAAATTTGAGGTCCGGGCTTAACTTCCGCTTACTCGAGCCATTGAGTTATAATTGTACTTCCGGCAGTCTTCCGGGTGCCTCAAAACGCCATTGAGCAACTTCCATCAAAATAAATAGCGGGGGGCGGGGCTAACGCTCCGGTTCGGTCTCCATCCTTTTATTACTGAAGCGCTGGAACGCATTTTTTTATTCACCTCCAAAAACATGGCTGTTTCGTATGATCACCTCAATCTGAGGGCAATTTCAATGCAAAGTCTTTTTTGGATCGTGTCCAGCACGGGATCCGTAGAAGTCAAATAAATGACGACATGATCACCAACATGGAGGCGAAGGCTTGCTTGGTGACGATGACGCCAAGAACCGGTGAAATTCATTACAAACTAAGGGGTCATCCGATGTCGTTCTAGGGGATATTTTATTTAATCACATTTAATGGTCGTCCGATAGCGTCTGTGGCTGGGAAAGTGTTAACGTTAAACTCACCAACATTGCATCTGTAATATAAGGCAAAGCGTAAAAATCCAGTCGTCAGAAGTCATGCAGTGGTCCTGCAGGTGGTACCTGTTTAGAATTTGCACATAATGAGTCTGCCTCACCTGCTTTGTAATTAGTTCCACAGTCAGAGTGGAGTTCAAAGGGTTTACCTCTGCATGAGACAATTATCTTCTGAAGGTCATTAGGAATGTATCTGCATCCATAGGCCTACTGTCATAAAACGAGTGCTTCCAGACTCCAACACAGAAAGTAGCTCATAGCATGTCGTATTCAGGGTAACACTTGCACGCACGCACGCACGCACGCACGCACACAGACCCATTGGCCCCTGCAGCTGAATTGGGGTCGCATTTGGATCAACAACACACACACACACACACACACACACACACACACACACACATACACACACACACACACACACACACACACAGGCCAGGAAGGAGGGGAAATTATGAATACAAGACAGGTGGGCTCATATATGGGCACCATATTTTTCAGATGACTGGGCACCTTGACAACTGGGCACCAAAACCATCTGGACAATAGAGGCATGTGGGCATCAGGACGAGTGGGCACCTGAATTAGGATTCGTGTCGAGCACATTTGTAAACATAGGCCTACTGATTACTCAAATGTACTGTAACGATTATGTGCAGCGACAAAAAACCACCCTCCCCGCCTGGGCTTCCCTCTCCCAAACATGGGCAGCTGTGGCTCAGGAGGTAGAGCAGGTCGTCCAATGATCCCTGGGTCGGCGGTTCGAATCCCGGCTCTCCTCCTGTCCACATGTCGAAGTGTCCTTGGGCAAGACACTGAACCCTACCCCCTTTCTGAAACCAGCTCCTCGCCACTCGCTCTACACACTTGCCCTCGATATGCGCGTTCACGCGAGGCTGCGCCATATTAAGTGTCGTCCGAAACCAAGCAGCCTTGAGTGGAAGTGGCTTATAAAGCCCTCAAGAGCGAGTCTGTGCCGATCTAGACTCGATTGCCTTGTGCAGCCCTGCTCTGTGTCCGCATGGAAACCGCGACCTACAAATGTAAGAACCACCACAAACTAGAAAAAGTGCCCTTCTGGGCACAGGTCTCCACTAGGAGGATAGGAGTGTCAGTGTGATGTTTGGCAAAATGTTTAGGAGCAATATAAACGTGTGTGTGCGCGTGCGTACATGCGTGTGTGTGACGTGGCTTGGCCTGTTGTAGCGCCACCATGAGGCTGATTTGAAAACTGTCAAGTGGCATTTCTTCCAAAGCCTAGTGGGAATATGCATGCAGTTTCACCACAATCGGACAATCGGCGATTTGTACAAAATGGGTACAAAGCGGGCTACTCCTGAAAAGTTTAGAAGCCAATCGTAGCCAATGAGGGTGGATTATGAGAAATCAAACAAACCCGTCTTGATCACATGACTATGGAGAGCATGTGTACCGATTTGCGTGAAATTTGGATAAAATCTGAAGGAGTAATATTAGAAAATGTGTTTTACATATGTCGGCCTCCTGGTGGCGCTATAAAGAGCAGATGTGAAAAATTCCAGGCAAAGGTTTTTCCTTGGCCTCTAGGGAGTTGGCATACAAAGTTATCCACAGATCCGTGCAGTTAGAGGTAAAACACTTTTCTGCCAGTTATAGCGCCACCATGAGGCTGAGTTGAAAATGTTCATGTGGCATTTCTTCCTCGGCCTAGTGGGAATGTGTGTGCACAATTTCACGGAAATCACACGATGTGTTCATGATTTGCAGCATTTTGTTTGAAACTGAGCACTCCTGCTTGCTTTGGAAGCCAATCTTAGCCAATCAGGATGGAGTCTGAGAAATCTGAAAGACCTGTTTCGTTGAATGGCTCTAGAGAGACTGTGTACCAATTTGCGTGATGTTTGGACCAAATCTGTAGGTGTACTGTCCAAAAACTTGTTTTGCACAAAGCGGCCTCCTGGTGGCGCTATAACAGGCCGTTCTGGAAATTGTGGGGCAGAGGTTCATCGTTGGCATCCAGGGAGTGTGTGTGCAAAATTTGGCATCGACCGGGTTTACGGTACCGGAGATTAGCTGATCACAGACGGACGGACGGACGGACGGACACACGGACGGACGGACGGACGGAGTGCAAAACATACTCTCTACCCATGCCTTCGGCCTGGTGGAGACAATAAATGATAAATAAACTCCTCCTAAACAATCGTCATCTGATGCAGAATAGACAATGCTCCAACTGATCTCTTTATTTACCCCACCGTGAAAAAACTATAAATGAAACCACACAAACAAAACAACTTTTAACACAATGATTTATAAACACCATGTATGTATATGTGACCGGTGTCAAAATCAGGTTTCTCTTTTTGTTTTTCTTATTTGTTTTTGCATTAATATACCCTGTATTATATATCTATCAGTGACTTATAGTATCCTTCCTTATTATATATATAAATGCTTAGCGCTGTCGATTGGATATATGAACTTATGTGTGCAGGACTAATGTGAAGGACTGAGCATGACGTCAGCGTCATTACCTGACAGCTGTCAGTGGTGAGAAAACAGATTGTTGCCAGTACAAAAGAGTGCTTGCTGGGAGACGTTGTATGTTGTGTGCTGCTCTGTCGAGTGTGGAAGGTATTCACACACCACGGCCAGTGCGGACTGGCCATGGTGTGTGAGTACTGTTCCATCCCGCACTACTGTCAATTCTACCACCCTGTGGCGTAGGCGAGCTGTACATATCTATGGGACGGAGAAACTGGCTGTCTCCTTGTGTACTTTCAGGTCCGGTGTGTATCGATGATGAAATGAAGAGGACGTATGGTTCTGATTCAACGTGTCTGATGCTGGACTATCTGGAGGGCCCTCTCTGTTAGCAAAAAGAATTGTCGAAAGTCGAAACCCATGCACTTTAGCAGCACCTTTGTAATTGACGCTTTTAAGGATTTGGTTATTTGGTTGTGTATTTCGCTACTTTGTTTTAAGATTTAATAAATATATGTTCTATTTTTGTATGTATGTGTCAGTCTCTCTCCAGTGTTTTATGGTTGTGCTCTCTCACCTGGTAAAAAGCGAACCTGTGTGTCCTTGAACAAACTGAAGCTAAGAGTAATAATGATAAAAGAGTTGCCGTTTCTCTATAAATAAATGACGGCTGGCGTAGTCCCAGGATTATCTAGTGAGGTGTACAACTTTGATATCTCTAGCACCTTAAACGGTGCCACTCTAATAATTAAAGGTTGTATGTCTTATAAAATAATAACGATAAAGAATATTCTACTCCCCAAATTCTGTGTGGCTGATTCGGCCTTGGTCACAGACATGTCATTTTTGACAGTCACGCTGTATTTCCATTTTCCATATTAATGAAATCCACATGTCACACAAACATACACGATGCAATGCAATATAACTGTACAAACAAAATAACAGGTAACACAATTGCATGATGGTAACCATGGCAACGAATGGTGTCTGTTTCCTGTTTCTGCACAAGGAGGGTGAGTGTATTTCCAAACAGTTTTTTATACCCATGCACCCTAATCAAGGGAACTTGATTCAGCTGGAGGGGAACTTCCTGAGGGAACCTCCCGAGAGCACTTCAAGTCAAGGGACTGGTTTCAGAAAGGGCCTACATTGCCTCCAATGAGTCGGTCGGTGTAAGCTTGCCACCATTGGTGTGTGAATGTGGGAAGTGAGGACGCTGGCGTCGACTGTTCGCCGCTTCACCTCCCAATGTATGGGAGGTGAAGGGCCCTGACAGGCACCTTCATGTCAAATGAGAGGTTTTGTACATCAATGGTTAGGATTCTGCATGGTTACTATAGGACAATAGGAGAATTTGAATGTCACAATATTATCTTTTTGTGATTCATGATATGATAATGGTTTGGTAGCATACAGGTCATACATCCTATTCTAGAAATGTTTGTAGGTGTGGCCTTGATATAGCTGTGGCACAGTCATCATTGCCATCTAGTGGCTGTTATAAATCATATCACATATCACAACAATGTGAACATCATTTTAGTGATAAGCAAACCAAGCAATCAAGCATGCACATGGTTCAATTAGTTATGTTGTAATTTGTTGTAATTCAATAACTTGTTTTATTGTCACACATGCAGACAGAGCGAGGACAGCAGAATGAATACAAAAACAATCAAAAATAAATGTTATATCTTCCCATCCCGTGTTTAGATTTTTTCCCCCATACTCATGTCATTTCCTTCTGTTAAGTGCTCGACAAAAAATACAAAGTAATGAATGAATATCATTAATCACTTAAAACCTTATAGATTGTTGACTGGGTATACCCTCACCCCTGACCCCGTTTTTCTGATCTACAATCACAATCTCAGCTATTTTCATGTAATGTTTACCTATTTTCACAAGCAAACATATTTTCATTGGCTATGACATGCTAGGGTACTTGTGGTTAAAAGGCAATTTAGAATTCACTTGTGTTCAGAAGAAAAACAAAATCCCCCAAAATTAAGGTGTGTCTTTTACATTATGATAAACATTTAGACATTTGCTAAGTAAAAATAATCACTTAAAATGCATTGAGCAGATACATCATTATCATCATCATAGTATGAAGGCATAACCAGTAGGAGCAATGCTGTCTTCTGTGGTTTAACTTGTGCTCCCCCCTACTGTTGCTTTTCCTTCATGAAGCAAGTACATGTATAGTCATAGCTACTTGCATGCTGTAATTAGAGAATAATCACAACTTTTCTTCATCATCATCATCAAACAATTTCATTTCACATTTACTCTCAAAATAAAAATGTAAATAAAACAGCAAAGGTCGTAGGGATCGGACTCGAACCTGCGACACGCTGTCAGGCTGGATTACCAGCCTAGGTACCCGGACCACTAGGCCAGCCTGGGTTCTCTTCTTAAGACAGGGTTGCAACAGTCAGTAAAGTGACCAGCAGGATCAGCAGGGATGACAACTTGTGGAGACTTGTGGAGTGGGAGCCTTGGAGACGAGGGTCGGAAACCTTTATCACAGACCTAACCGGCCGTGCAACTGGAAACGGAAAAACTAAATATTATCAAATCAGATTTATATTCAATAGTAATATTAATTTATAGTGCTGTATGGCAGCATATATACATATGTGTGTGCGTGTGTGTGTGTGTGTGTGTTTGTGTGTGTGCCCCAACCACTGCTGTATTGCCATCTCTGGGTTTATGGAAATGACCAAATGCGCCATAAAAATAAGATAACTGTACCTCCACTCTGTATTGTCCAGGTTAATGGTCCAACGGAGATGCCTGCAGTGTCATAGGACACGTCCCTGCGTTTTCTTTTTTGGTAGCCAGGGTAGCAATGCTGCAGGAAAGTGACATTTATATTTGAGACACAGCTGATACAATTTAGGCATTTAGCAGACGCTATTAATCCAGAGCGATTTACATTATGAAAGAACACTTGCACAAAGACACTGTATACCTTGTCATACGAATGAGCCACATATTAAGGACCCTTTAGTTTTCCCCTAAACATAATCATTTTATTTAGTTTAGCCAAGAGTCTGGCCAGAGAAGCAGTCTGGGGGAAACATATTGCATTACATTATATCATAATTCCCCCCCCCCCCCCCCCCCCACACACACACACACACACACACACACACACACACACACACACACACACACACACACACACACACACACACACACACACACACACACACACACACACACACACACACACACACACACACACACACACACACACAGAGAGAGAGATACATACAGCAGTGCAGTCGTTTCTGCCAAGCACACACAAGTGGATCTGGCAGTGCAGGTAGATGGTGGAGAAGTTGTTGAAGGTGAACATCCTGAAGGAGAAACGTGCCACGTCGGAGACACCATTCATGTCCAGTTCTACTGTAGTGTCCTCTTCATTAGGACACCTGGACCACAGGGAAGACCATTGTGATTATTAAGCAATCTATCGTGTAAGCAATAGGATTGAAAGGTAAGGGAGTTTTGGGGGGTATTTATATGTGCTAAAAAAATGCCAATGGATATGTATAAATAGTCTCAAGAGTGAAGCTAACACTGAATAATTACTGTTATGTATAGATGCAGGGATCAGTTTCCAGTGTTAATACTCATCACTTCAAATCACAAAATATCTCTCTTACTCGCTAACAAGGAGATCCCAACGGACAGCATAGTTGCCGTTGTTGACAGGCGTGGCCCAGCAGGAGTCCAGAACAGTGGCGATCTGTTGCCTGTCCACTCCCTCCGATCGCACCTCGATGTACATCCTCTGGTCTATTTCCACTTCCATGTTACTTTCACCAGTGTAGGGGATGCGGTAGCCGGCGTCCAAGAATGGGACCATTCTCATTTGATAACGGCCCATCCCCGATGGAAGTCTCTTGGTCACAATGCTATAGAAAAAACAAACAAGGAGGCGTGACATAACGTGAAACATAAGATTGAATTATTTGCTATTACCATTTCTATTTAAGACTTAAAAAAACAATATAATATACAAAAAGGGAAAGTAGTAATTGTGTGACCTTGTCTATACAGGATAGGATAACCACTACAATAGCTTGCCACCTTCTAATAGCAGGATTTATGGGAAATAAGGGGGTTGTAGTCAAGTGGAATGAGTTATTGGAAGGGGCAATGGCATGTGAGGCTCTCACCTCTCAATGGGGTTAATGCCGACATCCATAGACAGAGACTGTGTCAGAGGGTACTCGCAGCTGAAAGGCATCTGGACGGTCCTCTGGCGACTGATGATGGCATCAGTGGCGTCAAACTCACCCTGGATGACATTGTCGTACTTGAAGTAGGTCCCATTGCTCTGTCAGGTGGGATTACAAAATAGTATTAGGGATGTAAATGCTACATTTATACTTAAAAGTGTATCTGGCTATACTTGTCAAAAGGGTCATCCGACAAAGCATGAATTAGCAATTGCAGTTGTTTAGCGACTAGAGTTATTTATTCTTAGGTTAATTTAATGTGTTCAATAGATGCTTTATAGTATACAGAATAGTATACAGAACATCCATTATGTTTGGCTGAAAAAAGTCCATGTACTAACTATTACAAATAAACAATATTCTTTATACAACTGGAATCCTATTACACTGTATATAGGATTCCAGCTTTATAAATAATATTGTTTCTGTATACAGGTATCTACTATGTTGATATTTGTAGCAGTTCTGTAACAAAACCATTCTAGGCTTTGGACATTTTTACCGAGAGAACTGTCCCACACTGCTCGGCATTGTTATCAAAGTGGAACACCAGCCTTCCATCCTGGACAGTCCCTTTGCAGGATGAGTCCTTGAGGTGGAGATCCTTGGGATAGAAGCCAGCTTCAAACAACTGGCAGCGGGACAGGGACATGTTGCCTGCACTACTGGCACAGGAGACAAATGAATCTATGGAAGAGAGATAAGAATATTCAGTATATGTTATAATGCAATACACCAATAAGGATAACTATGATGAGGACTCTAACAATTCGGACGCCAACCATTCCACTGTCAAAGCAACTGCCTTCATGTAATTAACTGTTAACCTGGCCGTGGCCCGTGGCTCAGCGGTCCAGGCACCTTAGCTGGTAATCCAGTCTGGCAGTGTGCCGCGGGTTCGACTCCCGATCCAGACGGCCTTTACTGCATGTCACCCCCCCATCTCTCTCCCCATTTCCTGTCAGCCTACTGTCTATCCCTCCATAAGAAATATAAAATAAAGGCGAAAACCACAAGAAAAACATTTAAAAAAAAAGAACTGTTAAACTATTAGGCTATTATATATTGAAAGACGGACCAGTTTCATCATAGTTGTTCAGTGTGACCTGTACTTTACCATATCTCTCGTTGTTGCGGCGATGGTGGTTCTCATCACAGAAGCAGCCGTAGATGCCATCCTGCTCCCCACACCACTCATGCTCGACACAGTCCAGTTCCTCACAGGGGTCTGTTTCCGCTGGGGTCATAAAATAACTTCACAATTTAACACAACTATGACAAGTGTTTTTTCAAACAGTCGCCTTGACTTCGTGTTATCTTGGCTAATCATCAATACAGTGTCTACTGTCTACTGTACGTACCACACTGCAAATTAGCACGCCACTGAGGGATTTCCAACCCCAAGACTGTGCAGGTTGTCTCATAGGACGAGACAGCAGAACACAGCATGCCATTGGCCGGCGAGTAGAGGCAGAGGTCATAGACACAGGAAGTGAAGAATGGCTGAGGGTCAGAGTGCAGGTGGCAGGTGCTGAACGGGCCAGTAGTGTTGGTGATGATGCTACACAGGTGTGAGTACTCCTCTCTGAAGCGACAGTTCTCCTCTCTAGGTCTGTCATCTGTGGCCCCACATCTATCAAGGACAGGACATGGGGAGGTTCAGGCTCTTAAGTCATATTCTTTCTGTATGGCCACATCGCTCATGCGACAGTAACACAATACATGACGGTTCTCAGCTGAAAATCTATTATTTTCGGCATGTAGTTTGTATGACAAAGTATAAATTAGCCTAATGGCTAATTTATACTTTGGCTAATTAATTACATACTAATTAATTACATACTAATTAATTACATTCTGGATCTTTTTTTTCAAGGTTTTCCTCATGACGCAATACGCATTATTAACATAAAAATCACACCCGTGTGAACTGAGTGGTGTAAGGTATTATATAGCCTGATCAGCTGTGGTCTGAATGTCTGACGTAATGAAATCACACCCGTGTGAACTGGGTGACCATAGCAACCATGCTCATGTCTGCTGCACAGACAAACAGACAGACAGACAGACACGTAAACTAAAAAGCCAGTTGTATGAGTGGTTTACACCACTCAAAAATATGAAATATTTCATTAGCTCACCCAGTACGGCTGGTTGGAGACTTCCAGCCATCACCAAAATCATTGTCATTCTGTGCCACTGTGCCGTCGGGCAAGGCCTTGTCATCTGCAGGGTCACCATTGAAGTTACCACACATGCCAACAACTCTGTTGCGGTGGTTTTGACCCACCCTGACCAACAGAGTGCTCCGGCCATCAAACTGGACAATCACATTGCTGGCATCAACCACTACATAAGATCCAGCACTTTCCACCTGAGCTAGACTGCCCACAGTGGCAGGGAGAGACACATCACTGTTGTTAACCTGGAATATAAGAGAGAAAGAGAATGAATATTATATAATTCACAACACCCCAATGTTGTGACTTTTCTGCCATCAGAGGAAAAACAAATCATCTAAAATACTAGGTTGACTTTGGTGCACTGACACAGCTGCAACTAATACAATTACAATTAATAATAAAGCTAAATTCAAAGCCCATTATTTATTAGCTGCATCTGCAGCTGTGTTGAAGTTTTGCCCATTAGATTGTAGCAGAATTAGATGGGTTGGATTAGTTCACCTTAACAATGCATTTACCTTCACTATCCTGTTGGCTCCAATCCTGACATGGGCTGTCTCTTGTTGATTTGACAGGTATATGTCCACTGCTGACACAAATGAAACGCGATTGCTGCCACGGTGATTGTTAGTCGCGACCACTCTGAACCCAGTTTCAGTGGCAATACGATTCACACTCTCACTGATGATGTAAGAGCATGTGCCCTGGAAATGAGCCAGTGCACCATCAAAGGTGACATAGTGGGGGTCCCCCCACACAGTGCAGGTCTGTGTCTGTCTCCGTGTCGGTGCTGTCTGTCTGGTTGTAGGAAGGCTAGGAACTGTGGTTGTAGGACGGCTAGGAACTGTGGTTGGAGGAAGGCTAGGAACTGTGGTTGTAGGAAGGCTAGGAACTGTGGTTGTAGGAAGGCTAGGAACTGTGGTTGGAGGAAGGCTAGGAACTGTGGTTGGAGGAAGGCTAGGAACTGTGGTTGTAGGAAGGCTAGGAACTGTGGTTGGAGGAAGGCTAGGAACTGTGGTTGTAGGACGGCTAGGAACTGTGGTTGTCGGAAGGCTAGGAACTGTGGTTGTAGGACGGCTAGGAACTGTGGTTGTAGGAAGGCTAGGAACTGTGGTTGGAGGAAGGCTAGGAACTGTGGTTGGAGGAAGGCTAGGAACTGTGGTTGTAGGAAGGCTAGGAACTGTGGTTGGAGGAAGGCTAGGAACTGTGGTTGTAGGACGGCTAGGAACTGTGGTTGGAGGACGGCTAGGAACTGTGGTTGTAGGAAGGCTAGGAACTGTGGTTGTAGGAAGGCTAGGAACTGTGGTTGTAAGAAGGCTAGGAACTGTGGTTGGAGGAAGGCTAGGAACTGTGGTTGTAGGAAGGCTAGGAACTGTGGTTGTAGGAAGGCTAGGAACTGTGGTTGTAGGATGGCTAGGAACTGTGGTTGTAGGAAGTCTAGGAACTGTGGTTGGAGGAAGGCTAGGAACTGTGGTTGTAGGAAGTCTAGGAACTGTGGTTGGAGGAAGGCTAGGAACGGGGGTTGTAGGAAGTCTAGGAACTGTGGTTGTAGGAAGGCTAGGAACTGTGGTTGTAGGAAGTCTAGGAACTGTGGTTGTAGGAAGTCTAGGAACTGTGGTTGTAGGACGGCTAGGAACTGTGGTTGGAGGAAGGCTAGGAACTGTGGTTGGAGGAAGGCTAGGAACTGTGGTTGTAGGAAGTCTAGGAACTGTGGTTGTAGGACGGATAGGAACTGTGGTTGTAGGACGGCTAGGAACTGTGGTTGGAGGAAGTCTAGGAACTGTGGTTGGAGGAAGGCTAGGAACTGTGGTTGGAGGACGGCTAGGAACTGTGTTTGGAGGAAGTCTAGGAACTGTGGTTGTAGGAAGGCTAGGAACTGTGGTTGTAGGAAGGCTAGGAACAAAGCAGCCCAGTTGGCCGTTTTTGATAGTGCACTCTTGCGTGGGGGTACAGGATACAGCAAAGCAACGCAGATCATTCGGGGCAAAGCATTCACATCGCTGGGAGCAACCGGGTGTCCAGAAAGTCTCCCCAGCCTGTAACGCGTAAGGGAAAGAGAGAAGCACACTGCACTCAGAAATCATGTTACAAATGGTGGTTTGTTGTTCTACCTGAGTTTGCTTTACTTCTGTTTCATATTGTCAGTGGTTCTTAAGTTGCCATGCTGTCAGACATGTTAATGTTTTTCCACTCTGCACCTGTACTGTAGGGTGTAGGCTCAGGCTGTACAGTAGGCCTACAAATTAATGCTGACTTATATGCTCATTATTCACTTACAAACTTTAGACAATCTATATTTCAACTTATTTTTCTTGCAGAAAATAGAACTGGTGAGTTAAAGTTGGAACATAATATTAATATTATATTTGAGGGATTGCATTGAGGGATTTTTGATTGAGACCTAGGCTAGAATGGAATGTATTAGTTTACTTAAGCAGAAGGGAGTTCCACCACGCCTCAAGCTGACTGGAAAGCAACTTACCCCAATGTAGAATCCATCGTACTGGCAGCCACATTGTTCCACAGGGACACACTGGCCTCCACTCCTGAGATAACCCTCATCACAGAAACAGCCTTCGGCACACACTTGCTCGCAGCTAGCATCGATGCTGCTGGCACATGTGTGCCCGCAGTCTGTGCCACAAAGCTCATAATGGCTGTTTGCTGGACAATCAAGCCCTGCAAGGGAGAAAGTAAGGAAGGCTTAGTTTATACAGTAGTGTAGGCACGTTTCATACTTCCTGTGAAGTAGGCTTGGCTTTTAAAGTACCAGTAACGAAAGCTTATTTATTGTTCTCTTTGATGGTATCTCAAATAAACCTTGTCTGACTACAGTACTGATATACTTTAAAGTAGTCTTGGCTGATAAAGTACTTCCAGAGGCTTGTTTATTCATCCGTCTGATGATATCTTAATAAGCCTGGTCTGACTGGATTTGTACTAATATACTGATATACAGTAGCCTGCCTTCCTAAACAGGCTGGTGAGGAAGGCAGGCTCTGTCGTGGGGACCTCACTGGAGGGGGTGGAGGAGTTAGCCATGGTGCATAAACTGGATACCATCATAGAGAATCCCTCCCACGGTCCCACCCCCTCCACCTAGATATAGTGGGGCATCTGAGCAAGTGAGGAAATAACAGATTCACTTCCCCAGGTTTGGCAGCTCCTTCATGCCAGTTGCTTTGAGGATTCACAACGAGACACACAATGGTCGCTCTCCAACAACACTTTTTGATGAATTGAAAATGGTGGGCCCTATTGTAAACAAGTGTAATGCTTTATGGTGTCGTCCACTCACTGTTAACAGTTATTGTATTGAGGTGTACTTGAAATGTACTGTAATTCTGCAAACTGTTAATCAATCAATCAATCAATCAATCAATCAATCAATCAATTTCCTACTCTTGACCATCTAAGTAGGCTTGGCTGATACAGTACTTCCAGTATAGAATCGTTGATAAAAACTTGTTTGACTGGGTGACTGGGCTTCCAGTAAAGAAGGTTGATTTATTCTTCTGTCTGATGGCATAATTCATAATCCTTGTCTGACTGCATTTTCTACTGATACTGATTTACAGAGCCGAGAACAATAGATTTGACCCAGATGTCTTGGGTGCCAGAGTGAACTTAACTTACCGCAGACAGTGTTCTGCCTCCAAGGGTAGATTCTAACATTGGCAGATTGACAGGCGCTGACGTAAGTCTGAATAGCTCTGCACAGCACATCTTGGCCTCTGCTCCCCGTAATGCACACATCAAACGCACAGTCATTGAAGTAAGGCGTTGGGTCCACCTCCCCGTGGCAGAAACTGAGGGGGCCCTCAGAGGCTCTAATCACCTCACATTGGGCCCTAGAGGGCGCCTCGTTGGCACAGCGCGGGCAGGACACGCCACACCCTTCACTGCAGGTGTTGTTGCTGGGCACCTTCCAGGCATTGCCAAACACAGTGGCAGAAGAGGCCACAAGTCCAGTGGCCGTGAGGAACTCGTCATTCTGGTTCCCGTTGAAGTTCCCACATAGTCCGCATGTTCTGCCACTATTTTTGAAATGAGTGAAAACAAATGGTTTTAATTATACTTTGTTTTTGTCTTGCAGACATTGATAGTGGTTTTGCAACAACATCAGATGTGAAAAAGTGTGAGCAGACAAACATTTATTATTATTATTATAATTATTATTATTATGCTGAATTCACACCAGCAGTGTCAACTACGGTGTAATTACGGTAAAATGCAATAAATTAAACAAGTCCAAGGTTATGAGTGACAGCCTGTCATGTCAATGTGTGTAGCAAATAATGAAAAGAAAGATTTGAACTAGCAGCTGTATAGTCTATGTGAAATTAAATATTATTATTACTTGCGCAAGCAGAGCGTGCAAGTAATGTTATCAGTCAGATGCTACGATGCGTATGTCCCTTAGCAGCATATGATATGACGTCATATGCTGGCACGAAGCAGACCGTGCAGGTATGTTTTCCGTCATGCTACGAAGCGTATGTCCCATGATGTGATGAAGATATGTACCAATGTCCCTTAGCAGCAAAATATATGACGTCATATGCTGGCACGGGACATACGGAAGCAGACCGTGCAGGTATGTTTTCCGCGTATGTCCCATGACGTGATGAAGATATGTACCAATGCCAGGGTATAATTGGTTTACGATGGTGACGCAATGATGATATGTTTCAGTGTCGGGTGGATTAAAGGGACATACGCATCAAACCACCTGAGTAACCACATTATACCACTAACCAACTCAGAAATTACATATACATACATATAGACATATACATATAGACATATGAGCATATGACGTGATGAATATATGTACCAATGCCATGGTATAATTGTTTATCGATGGTGACGGGTGGATTAAAGGTAATGCCCCTACATGTATGTAATCTGACACCACTGCCATAACAGGCATAAGTAATCATTACCATACTTCAAAATACTACTTTTTTTCCTCCAAAAGCAAGGTACGTAGCAAATAGCTAAACCTAATAATTCAATATTGCAAACGTTCTTTCACAGAGAGGCTGAGATCTGAAAGTTTGTAGCGGTCTACAGTACTTGCACGCTCTGCTTGCACACTAGTAGGCCTACTTGTGTGCAACAAGCAAGTAGGCACTCGACAGAGTGCAGTTCTAGTTATTATTATTTTTGTTTTTAAAGATTTGTTTTTTGGGGGCTTTTTATGCCTTTATTGAAAGGGAACAGTAGTCAGACAGGAAAGGGGGAGAGAGATGGGGAGTGACACGCGGCAAAGGCCGTCGGGCTCGGGAGTCGAACCTGCGGCACGCCGTCCGTCTGGTTTGGCAGCCTAGGTGCCTAGAGACGGTTGAGCTAACCATCCGGGCCTATGTGAAATTAAATATTGAGCAACTACATGACCTAGTTATTGGACCTAGGTTGGAAACAAACAAGCTGCAATAGAGCAGGTTACATCTCTATGTAAGGTGCAGGAACACTGCAACTGGAGCTGTCACTGCTCCCATAAAACTGGAGATTTATGTGGGCCTGTATATGTTGTTTACTTGTACTAGAGCGGTGCCATTTGGCACTGGACTACTTGGAACGATGCAAGTTGGAAATGCATGCCCCACCCCGTTATTATGTCTGTGTCCCTTTTATGCCCTTATATGGAGTTCTTTGTCAGTCATGCCCAAATATGGAGTCTATACAGATGTCAGAACACCATTTTGATGTCAGTACAGCTAGGCCAGCTCCATGTATGGAGCCTTGGCAGGGCCCCTGTCCAGAGTCTGGGCAGATCGTCAAGACCTTTCGTGGGTCTGACTGACTCAAGGCCGGCACTGCACTCCCTGTTGTGGTGTGGAACGCGTTACGTGTGTGTCAAATTTGGAGTCGGTGGGGCGAACGGTTCTCGAGTTACGTGGATTTATAGATAGATGTTGCTAACGCTTGCGAAATGCGAATACTTTTAGAGATTTGAAATGAATAGTTATTATTTAAAAATATAGCAAGACATTTAATTAACAGCAAAAATATACATGAAACATACCTATAGTTTGACGGTACAGAGATGGACACCCAAGTTGACCCATCATAGCTGACACTGAGCCCAAAGTCAGTATTGACAAATGTGCGATGTCCACTTAGATAGATAGACACACGACCACCATCCAAGAGAATAGGCAAGTTTCTAGACACGCCATTCACCTTAAAGGAAAGTTGAAATGATAATAATTTGATAAAAGTATATATTTTTTTGAAAATAACAATGTGCTTGTTTTTCCTAATGAGTTCTGTAATAGTACTAAACATTATGCAACAAGGCAATTACTGGTTCACATATGACTTACCTGCACCTCTCCACGTCTCCCCCTTGACATGTGCACCTGGTAGCCCCACACACTGACAAACACTTCAGCCGTGATGGAAACACTGGATCCTCGCCATGCCTCATTCTTGCCATCTACTTGAAACTGATGCAAACTGGTGTCATTGCACACGGTTGCCAGAACATAGCGACAGGTCCCCTGGAAGTCAAATGCTTTGCCATCAAAGGTGAGGTAGTGAGGGTCCCCGGAGGCAGAACAGGTGCCATGGGGACTTGGGTGGCAGCCATAGTCACCGTCGGTCACCCGGCAGGATTCCTGGGGAGCACAGGTTCTGGGCATACAGTGGACCGCGCCAGTGATGCCGTTACAGCTACAGTAGCTCTGACACTCCTCACCAGCCCAGAAGCTCTCACCAGCTTGCCGATAGCGGCCCTCATGCTGGCATCCACAGCCGATGGTTGGCACACACCGGTTGCCACTGAGGAGGAAGCCATCATCACACTGGCACCCTTCCTGGCACACGGTGGCACAGTAAAATGGGAAGGACAGACTGGGGCAGGAGGAAGGGCAGGAAGTGCCACACAGTTCATAGTGGCTGTTAGATGGACACGTTTGCACTGAAAAAGAGAAAAGCACTAAAGTCATGAAAATGATCAATATCAAATGAACAATATAGAGCTCTGAAAGGGCAAGAACAATGTTCTTACCACAGCCTGTGGTGTTCCTCCAGTCCCCTAAGGTGATGCCAGTTTGTTGGCACAGCAGTGCATAATCACGCAGAGCCTCGCACATAGCTACAGTTGGATCTCTGGCCTCCCTCATGTCCTCCACACACTCCTCTACATGGTCGCGTGGGTCCACCCTGGCCTGGCATACGGTGAATGGCCCACTTGTCAATGTCATTACGCCACAGTATTGAGTGGAATTGTAATTTGTTGTGTTGTTCTGATTCAGATGAGTCTGCCCGCTGCTTTCCACACAGTGTGCTGACAGAGAGCCGTCCCGCCAACTGTCACCAAAACTCTGAGAGCTGTTGACCAGAATGCCATTGGGTGTACGGAAGTCATCATGCTCATGACCGTTGTAGTTCCCACAGAGTCCACCGAGTGAACCGCTGTAGACACTGGGCACTGTGACACGCACCAAGTGAGGCCAGTCTGCTTGTATGACCACATCAAAAGAGGTGTGGATGATGATGGTGTGAACGTTGCTGTGGAAGATGCGGATTCGGTTGGACGCAGTGATAAATGGGAGTCCAATGACCTGACCATCAACCTAAGCAAAAAACAACATAAGAGGTTGAGCGTAAGGATTCACAGGGGGAATAAGACATTACTTAATCCAAGGGGGAAAAAAAGACAGATATTACAAGCCTGTTAATGTAATAATACAAAGCATTATATGTCTTGTTCTAAATCTAATTTTGCAACTGAAATACTCACCTTCACTCTGCTGCTACCTCCTATGTCAATAGACACCTGGGTCCCCTCAGCCTCAAATTTCAACAAGCGCTCAAAACCATCTCGGCCTCTAGGGACCTTCTCTGCTGTCACCGAGAAGTGAGGGTGCTGAGACAATCCCATTACCCTGGCGAGGGTCAACCGACAAGCTCCAGGATACTCATACGTCAGTCCATCAAATGTGCGATAGGATCTCGGTCCCTTCACCCAGCAAGTTTCATGGCTGTTAGATCTGCACCCCCGTTCTCCATCCTCCACTCTGCAAGACTCGAGTGGACCACATCCGTGAGAGTGGCAGGTCATGGAGCCATGACTGCAGCGACAGCTCCTCCCGCAGTCATTGTCCAGGATGATAGTTTGTCCGGACCTGTAGTAGCGGCCTTCAAACGAGCAGCCACACTGAGCAAGAGGGACACAGACACCACCGCTGAGGACGTGTCCTGAGTCGCAAATACAGCTCTCTTGAGAAGGAATGGGGCAATTCTGGGTTGAATTGGGGTTGACACAAGTCGCAGGGCACCCAGTGCCACGTGGCTCGAAGTGACTGTTGGATGGGCAGGGGATTTCTGGACAAATTAGGACATAAAAATTAATTTACATTGATATCATTGACATTTTGCCCCAAGGCAAAAACATTGCTGTGTGGTTTTGACATACAGTAAGTACTAGTAGTTCATACATACCACAGAAGCCGGGTTGCCTCCAGGTGTTCACCTGGATCCCATGCTGTTCACACTGTCTGGCATAAGTACTGAGGCCCTGGCACAGGATAGGCTGGTACCCTCCTCCTACACACAGATCATACACACAACTCTCCACAAATGTCTGTGGGGGAATCTGTCGATGGCAATTAGCGAAGGGTCCGGATGGGTTCTGCAGGATGCCGCAGTGTTCATTGTTGCTATAGAGATTTGTCTGAGCGAAGGTGCAGGCAGCACAGTTCAGGCCTCCGCATCGGGGTCCACAACCAGGATCGTCATCCCCTAACGCCTTCCAGCTATTAGCGAAGACAACATCAGAGCTCACAACCTGGCCTTGACGGGTCCGGAAGTCATCCTGGGCGCGGTTGTTGAAGTTGCCACAGAGGCCACAAGTGGCATTCTGGTAATCGTAGGGCACTTTGATCGTGACATAATGGTAGGCATCATAGGATACCAGCAAGCCAAAATCAGTGCTCACAACCACAGAAAATCCTGACTGGTAGACTTGGACGCTGTTGTTATGGAGGGAGAATGGTGTGGAAACGTAGCTTCCATTCACCTGCAGATTTATTAGCATAATTGTCAGACAAAATGCATTAATTGATTTTCAACTGAAAATATTTTTTTCAAATGAAAATCAGTTATTTTCTTCAAGCAAAAAAATAATACAATGGAGTACAGTATAAATTAGGCTTAACTAACCTTTGCCTCAGCACGGTGGCCCTTGACAAGCTCAATAACTTCATCATAAACAAACACTTTGACTAGTCGAGTCCATGCCACCCGGGTGCTGCCCCTGTTTTCATTCTTGCCCTCCACACGATAGTAGGGCAGACCTGCACGGCCACACTGCTCAGACAGGACATAAGTGCAGGTGCCCTGGAAGTGAAATACTTGACGATCAAAGGTGTAGTAGTGAGGATCGCCAGTGATGGTACAGGTGCGTCTCTGTACCGTCTGGCAGGAGAACTGGAAATGGTCACGACGGCAGATTTGGGAGAAGGAACAGGGTTGGTTTTGGCACTGCAGGCCCGCTGAGGTACAGGTGCATCTCTGATGGCAAGTGTTGTCACTCCAAAAGGAGTCACCCAACTGGACAGGGGAACCTTGAAAATAAATCAAAAGGACAGGATAAGGTCAATCAGGTTTTATAACATCAAACAACCAACTTGTATTGGGTAGATGGATAGTGTCCAAAGCTATTATTAAATCACTAAAGCAAATTAACAGTGGAATAGTTACATACCCTACATCACATTAACTATAACATTCACATTATATTACACAATACACATACTAATCATCAGTGTTGGAACCCACTGTGTATGTACAAAACAACTTAGTTACATGTAAGAACATTTAGGGACGGTGTGTTAAAAAAGCTTCCAGCTGTGTATACTGTATTAGCCTATTTCATATCAATATTCATTGATACTGTGTTTTTGGCAGTCAATCAGTTTTAAAAATCACACCCGTTTCCTGTGTCTTCTTGGAAACATTACGTAAGAATCCTGATTAATTCCCAGCTCCACCTGGCTTAGTGTATCCTTCAGCATGTCAAGACACTGCAGGTTAGTGCCTTGCATGGATGCCTCTGTTGTCAGTGTGTGAATGTGTGTTTAAATGTGTGAATATAAAGCACATTGTAAAGCCCCCTTAACCATTTACCAACAGAACTGTAAATTCTGTGAATGGCAATCTTAACGTAGCCTGTGATTGTATTTGTGTTGTCTTACCATTAAACGTACAGCCTCTAGATCCATGGTCAACACGAAAAGCTGTGGTTGAAGGAAGGCTAGGAACTGTGGTTGTAGGAAGGCTAGGAACTGTGGTTGTAGGACGGCTAGGAACTGTGGTTGTAGGACGGCTAGGAACTGTGGTTGGAGGAAGGCTAGGAACTGTGGTTGTAGGACGGCTAGGAACTGTGGTTGGAGGAAGGCTAGGAACTGTGGTTGTAGGAAGGCTAGGAACTGTGGTTGTAGGACGGCTAGGAACTGTGGTTGGAGGAAGGCTAGGAACTGTGGTTGTAGGACGGCTAGGAACTGTGGTTGGAGGAAGGCTAGGAACTGTGGTTGGAGGAAGGCTAGGAACTGTGGTTGTAGGAAGTCTAGGAACTGTGGTTGTAGGAAGTCTAGGAACTGTGGTTGTAGGACGGCTAGGAACTGTGGTTGGAGGAAGGCTAGGAACTGTGGTTGTAGGACGGCTAGGAACTGTGGTTGGAGGAAGGCTAGGAACTGTGGTTGTAGGAAGGCTAGGAACTGTGGTTGTAGGAAGTCTAGGAACTGTGGTTGGAGGAAGTCTAGGAACTGTGGTTGTAGGAAGGCTAGGAACTGTCGTTGTAGGAAGGCTAGGAACTGTGGTTGTAGGAAGGCTAGGAACTGTGGTTGTAGGACGGCTAGGAACTGTGGTTGTAGGACGGCTAGGAACTGTGGTTGGAGGAAGGCTAGGAACTGTGGTTGTAGGACGGCTAGGAACTGTGGTTGGAGGAAGGCTAGGAACTGTGGTTGTAGGAAGGCTAGGAACTGTGGTTGTAGGACGGCTAGGAACTGTGGTTGGAGGAAGGCTAGGAACTGTGGTTGTAGGACGGCTAGGAACTGTGGTTGGAGGAAGGCTAGGAACTGTGGTTGGAGGAAGGCTAGGAACTGTGGTTGTAGGAAGTCTAGGAACTGTGGTTGTAGGAAGTCTAGGAACTGTGGTTGTAGGACGGCTAGGAACTGTGGTTGGAGGAAGGCTAGGAACTGTGGTTGTAGGACGGCTAGGAACTGTGGTTGGAGGAAGGCTAGGAACTGTGGTTGTAGGAAGGCTAGGAACTGTGGTTGTAGGAAGTCTAGGAACTGTGGTTGGAGGAAGTCTAGGAACTGTGGTTGTAGGAAGGCTAGGAACTGTCGTTGTAGGAAGGCTAGGAACTGTGGTTGTAGGAAGGCTAGGAACTGTGGTTGTAGGACGGCTAGGAACTGTGGTTGTAGGAAGTATAGGAACTGTGGTTGGAGGAAGTCTAGGAACTGTGGTTGGAGGAAGGCTAGGAACTGTGGTTGGAGGAAGTCTAGGAACTGTGGTTGTAGGAAGGCTAGGAACTGTGGTTGGAGGAAGTCTAGGAACTGTGGTTGTAGGAAGGCTAGGAACTGTGGTTCTAGGAAGGTTAGGAACTGTGGTTGTAGGAAGGCTAGGAACTGTGGTTGTAGGACGGCTAGGAACTGTGGTTGGAGGAAGTCTAGGAACTGTGGTTGGAGGAAGGCTAGGAACTGTGGTTGGAGGAAGGCTAGGAACTGTGGTTGTAGGAAGGCTAGGAACTGTGTTTGGAGGAAGTCTAGGAACTGTGGTTGTAGGAAGGCTAGGAACTGTGGTTGTAGGACGGCTAGGAACTGTGGTTGTAGGAAGTATAGGAACTGTGGTTGGAGGAAGTCTAGGAACTGTGGTTGGAGGAAGGCTAGGAACTGTGGTTGGAGGAAGTCTAGGAACTGTGGTTGTAGGAAGGCTAGGAACTGTGGTTGGAGGAAGTCTAGGAACTGTGGTTGTAGGAAGGCTAGGAACTGTGGTTCTAGGAAGGTTAGGAACTGTGGTTGTAGGAAGGCTAGGAACTGTGGTTGTAGGACGGCTAGGAACTGTGGTTGGAGGAAGTCTAGGAACTGTGGTTGGAGGAAGGCTAGGAACTGTGGTTGGAGGAAGGCTAGGAACTGTGGTTGTAGGAAGGCTAGGAACTGTGTTTGGAGGAAGTCTAGGAACTGTGGTTGTAGGAAGGCTAGGAACTGTGGTTGTAGGAAGGCTAGGAACAAAGCAGCCCAGTTGGCCGTTTTTGATAGTGCACTCTTGCGTGGGGGTACAGGATACAGCAGAGCAACGCAGATCATTCGGGGCAAAGCATTCACATCGCTGGGAGCAACCGGGTGTCCAGAAAGTCTCCCCAGCCTGTAACGCGTAAGGGAAAGAGAGAAGCACACTGCATTCAGAAATCATGTTACACATGGTGGTTTGTTGTTCTACCTGAGTTTGCTTTACTTCTGTTTCATATTGTCAGTGGTTCTTAAGTTGCCATGCTGTCAGACATGTTAATGTTTTTCCACTCTGCACCTGTACTGTAGGGTGTAGGCTCAGGCTGTACAGTAGGCCTACAAATTAATGCTGACTTATATGCTCATTATTCACTTACAAACTTTAGACAATCTATATTTCAACTTATTTTTCTTGCACAAAATAGAACTGGTGAGTTAAAGTTGGAACATAATATTAATATTATATTGAGGGATTGCATTGAGGGATTTTTGATTGAGACCTAGGCTAGAATGGAATGTATTAGTTTACTTAAGCAGAAGGGAGTTCCACCACGCCTCAAGCTGACTGGAAAGCAACTTACCCCAATGTAGAATCCATCGTACTGGCAGCCACATTGTTCCACAGGGACACACTGGCCTCCACTCCTGAGATAACCCTCATCACAGAAACAGCCTTCGGCACACACTTGCTCGCAGCTAGCATCGATGCTGCTGGCACATGTGTGCCCGCAGTCTGTTCCACAAAGCTCATAATGGCTGTTTGCTGGACAATCAAGCCCTGCAAGGGAGAAAGTAAGAAAGGCTTAGTTTATACAGTAGCGTAGGCACGTTTCATACTTCCTGTGAAGTAGGCTTGGCTTTTAAAGTACCAGTAACGAAAGCTTGTTTATTGTTCTCTTTGATGGTATCTCAAATAAACCTTGTCTGACTACAGTACTGATATACTATAAAGTAGTCTTGGCTGATAAAGTACTTCCAGTAAAGGAGGCTTGTTTATTCATCCGTCTGATGATATCTTAATAATCCTGGTCTGACTGGATTTGTACTAATATACTGATATACAGTAGCCTGCCTTCCTAAACAGGCTGGTGAGGAAGGCAGGCTCTGTCGTGGGGACCTCACTGGAGGGGGTGGAGGAGTTAGCCATGGTGCATAAACTGGATACCATCATAGAGAATCCCTCCCATGGTCCCACCCCCTCCACCTAGATATAGTGGGGCATCTGAGCAAGTGAGGAAATAACAGATTCACTTCCCCAGGTTTGGCAGCTCCTTCATGCCAGTTGCTTTGAGGATTCACAACGAGACACACAATGGTCGCTCTCCAACAACACTTTTTGATTAATTGAAAATGGTGGGCCCTATTGTAATCAAGTGTAATGCTTTATGGTGTCGTCCACTCACTGTTAACAGTTATTGTATTGAGGTGTACTTGAAATGTACTGTAATTCTGCGAACTGTTAATCAATCAATCAATCAATCAATCAATCAATCAATCAATTTCCTACTCTTGACCATCTAAGTAGGCTTTGCTGATACAGTACTTCCAGTATAGAATCGTTGATAAAAACTTGTTTGACTGGGTGACTGGGCTTCCAGTAAAGAAGGTTGATATATTCTTCTGTCTGATGGCATAATTCATAATCCTTGTCTGACTGCATTTTCTACTGATACACTGATACTGATTTACAGAGCCGAGAACAATAGATTTGACCCAGATGTCTTGGGTGCCAGAGTGAACTTAACTTACCGCAGACAGTGTTCTGCCTCCAAGGGTAGATTCTAACATTGGCAGATTGACAGGCGCTGACGTAAGTCTGAATAGCTCTGCACAGCACATCTTGGCCTCTGCTCCCCGTAATGCACACATCAAATACACAGTCATTGAAGTAAGGCGTTGGGTCCACCTCCCCGTGGCAGAAACTGAGGGGGCCCTCAGAGGCTCTAATCACCTCACATTGGGCCCTAGAGGGCGCCTCGTTGGCACAGCGCGGGCAGGACGCGCCACACCCTTCACTGCAGGTGTTGTTGCTGGGCACCTTCCAGGCATTGCCAAACACAGTGGCAGAAGAGGCCACAAGTCCAGCAGCCGTGAGGAACTCGTCATTCTGGTTCCCGTTGAAGTTCCCACATAGTCCGCATGTTCTGCCACTATTTTTGAAATGAGTGAAAACAAAAGGTTTTAATTATACTTTGTTTTTGTCTTGCAGACATTGATAGTGGTTTTGCAACAACATCAGATGTGAAAAAGTGTGAGCAGACAAACATTTATTATTATTATTATAATTATTATTATTATGCTGAATTCACACCAGCAGTGTCAACTACGGTGTAATTATGGTAAAATGCAATACATTAAACAAGTCCAAGGTTATGAGTGACAGCCTGTCATGTCAATGTGTGTAGCAAATAATGAAAAGAAAGATTTGAACTAGCAGCTGTATAGTCTATGTGAAATTAAATATTATTATTACTTGCGCAAGCAGAGCGTGCAAGTAATGTTATCAGTCAGGTGCTACGATGTCCCTTAGCAGCATATGATATGACGTCATATGCTGGCACGAAGCAGACCATGCGGTATGTTTTCCGTCAGGCTATTGGAATATATGTACCAATGCCAGGGTATAATTGGTTATCGATGGTGAAGTAACGATGACATGTTTCAGTGTCTGGTGGACTAAAGGTAATGCCCCTTACATGTAGGTAATCTGACACCACTGCCATAACAGGCATAAGTAACCATTACCATACTTCAAAATACTACTCTTTTTTCCTCCAAAAGCAAGGTACGTAGCAAATAGCTAAACCTAATAATTCAATATTGCAAACGTTCTTTCACAGAGAGGCTGAGATTTGAAAGTTTGTAGCGGTCTACAGTACTTGCACGCTCTGCTTGCGCACTAGTAGGCCATTTATGACACGCGGCAAAGGCCGTCGGGCTCGGGAGTCGAACCCGCGGCACGCCGTCCGTCTGGTTTGGCAGCCTAGGTGCCCAGATGGTTGAGCTAACCATCCGGGCCTATGTGAAATTAAATATTGAGCAACTACATGACCTAGTTATTGGACCTAGGTTGGAAACAAACAAGCTGCAATAGACAGGAGCAGGTTACGTCTCTATGTGAGGTGCAGGAACACTGCAACTGGAGCTGTCACTGCTCCCACAAAACTGGAGATTTATGTGGGCCTGTATATGTTGTTTACTTGTACTAGAGCGGTGCCCATTTGGCACTGGCCTACTTGGAACGATGCAAGTTGGAAATGCATGCCCCACCCCGTTATTATGTCTGTGTCCCTTTTATGCCCTTATATGGAGTTCTTTGTCAGTCATGCCCAAATATGGAGTCTATACAGATGTCAGAACACCATTTTGATGTCAGTACAGCTAGGCCAGCTCCATGTATGGAGCCTTGGCAGGGCCCCTGTCCAGAGTCTGGGCAGATCGTCAAGGCCTTTCGTGGGTCTGACCGGCACTGCACTCCCTGTTGTGGTGTGGAACGCGTTACGTGTGTGTCGAATTTGGAGTCGGTGGGGCGAACGGTTCTCGAGTTACGTGGATTTATAGATAGATGTTGCTAACGCTTGCGAAATGCGAATACTTTGAGATTTGAAATGAATAGTTATGATTTAAAAATAGAGCAAGACATTTAATTAACAGCAAAAATATACATGAAACATACCTATAGTTTGACGGTACAGAGATGGACACCCAAGTTGACCCATCATAGCTGACACTGAGCCCAAAGTCAGTATTGACAAATGTGCGATGTCCACTTAGATAGATAGACACACGACCACCATCCAAGAGAATAGGCAAGTTTCTAGACACGCCATTCACCTTGAAAGTTGAAATGATAATAATTTGATAAAAGCATATATTTTTTTGAAAATAACAATGTGCTTGTTTTTCCTAATGAGTTCTGTAATAGTACTAAACATTATGCAACAAGGCAATTACTGGTTCACACATGACTTACCTGCACCTCTCCACGTCTCCCCCTTGACATGTGCACCTGGTAGCCCCACACACTGACAAACACTTCAGCTGTGATGGAAACACTGGATCCTCGCCATGCCTCATTCTTGGCATCTACTTGAAACTGATGCAAACTGGTGTCATTGCACACGGTCGCCAGAACATAGCGACAGGTCCCCTGGAAGTCAAATGCTTTGCCATCAAAGGTGAGGTAGTGAGGGTCCCCGGAGGCAGAACAGGTGCCATGGGGACTTGGGTGGCAGCCATAGTCACCGTCGGTCACCCGGCAGGATTCCTGGGTAGCACAGGTTCTGGGCGTACAGTGGACCGCGGCAGTGGTTCCGTTACAGCTACAGTAGCTCTGACACTCCTCACCAGCCCAGAAGCTCTCACCAGCTTGCCGATAGCGGCCCTCATGCTGGCATCCACAGCCGATGGTTGGCACACACCGGTTGCCACTGAAGAGGAAGCCATCATCACACTGGCACCCTTCCTGGCACACGGTGGCACAGTAAAATGGGAAGGACAGACTGGGGCAGGAGGAAGGGCAGGAAGTGCCACACAGTTCATAGTGGCTGTTAGATGGACACGTTTGCACTGGAAAAGGAGAAAAGCACAAAGGTCATGAACATGATCAATATCAAATGAACAATGCATTTGAAAGGGCAAGAACAATGTTCTTACCACAGCCTGTGGTGTTCCTCCAGTCCCCTAAAGTGATGGCAGTTTGTTGGCACAGCAGTGCATAATCACGCAGAGCCTCGCACATAGCTACAGTTGGATTCCTTGCCTCCCTCATGTCCTCCACACACTCCTCTACATGGTCGCGTGGGTCCACCCTGGCCTGGCATACGGCGAATGGCCCACTTGTCAATGTCATTACGCCACAATATTGAGTGGAATTGTAATTTGTTGTGTTGTTCTGATTCGGACGAGTCTGCCCGCCGCTTTCCACACAGTGTGCTGACAGAGAGCCGTCCCGCCAACTGTCACCAAAACTCTGAGAGCTGTTGACCAGAATGCCATTGGGTGTACGGAAGTCATCATGCTCATGACCGTTGTAGTTCCCACAGAGTCCACCGAGTGAACCGCTGTAGACACTGGGCACTGTGACACGCACCAAGTGAGGCCAGTCTGCTTGTATGACCACATCAAAAGAGGTGTGGATGATGATGGTGTGAACGTTGCTGTGGAAGATGCGGATTCGGTTGGACGCAGTGATAAATGGGAGTCCAATGACCTGACCATCAACCTAAGCAAAAAACAACATAAGAGGTTGAGCGTAAGGATTCACAGGGGGAATAAGACATTACTTAATCCAAGGGGGAAAAAAAGACAGATATTACAAGCCTGTTAATGTAATAATACAAAGCATTATATGTCTTGTTCTAAATCTAATTTTGCAACTGAAATACTCACCTTCACTCTGCTGCTACCTCCTATGTCAATAGACACCTGGGTCCCCTCAGCCTCAAATTTCAACAAGCGCTCAAAACCATCTCGGCCTCTAGGGACCTTCTCTGCTGTCACCGAGAAGTGAGGGTGCTGGGACAATCCCATTACCCTGGCGAGGGTCAACCGACAAGCTCCAGGATACTCATACGTCAGTCCATCAAATGTGCGATAGGATCTCGGTCCCTTCACCCAGCAAGTTTCATGGCTGTTAGATCTGCACCCCCGTTCTCCATCCTCCACTCTGCAAGACTCGAGTGGACCACATCCGTGAGAGTGGCAGGTCATGGAGCCATGCCTGCAGCGACAGCTCCTCCCGCAGTCATTGTCCAGGATGATAGTTTGTCCGGACCTGTAGTAGCGGCCTTCAAACGAGCATCCACACTGAGCAAGAGGGACACAGACACCACCGCTGAGGACGTGTCCTGAGTCGCAAATACAGCTCTCTTGAGAAGGAATGGGGCAATTCTGGGTTGAATTGGGGTTGACACAAGTCGCAGGGCACCCAGTGCCGCGTGGCTCGAAGTGACTGTTGGATGGGCAGGGGATTTCTGGACAAATTAAGACATAAAAATTAATTTACATTGATATCATTGACATTTTGCCCCAAGGAAAAAACATTGCTGTGTGGTTTTGACATACAGTAAGTACTAGTAGTTCATACATACCACAGAAGCTGGGTTGCCTCCAGGTGTTCACCTGGATCCCATGCTGTTCACACTGTCTGGCATAAGTACTGAGGCCCTGGCACAGGATAGGCTGGTACCCTCCTCCTACACACAGATCATACACACAACTCTCCACATATGTCTGTGGGGGAATCTGTTGATGGCAATTAGCGAAGGGTCCGGATGGGTTCTGCAGGATGCCGCAGTGTTCATTGTTGCTATAGAGATTTGTCTGAGCGAAGGTGCAGGCAGCACAGTTCAGGCCTCCGCATCGGGGTCCACAACCAGGATCGTCATCCCCTAACGCCTTCCAGCTATTAGCGAAGACAACATCAGAGCTCACAACCTGGCCTTGACGGGTCCGGAAGTCATCCTGGGCGTGGTGGTTGAAGTTGCCACAGAGGCCACAAGTGGCATTCTGGTAATCGTAGGGCACTTTGATCGTGACATAATGGTAGGCATCATAGGATACCAGCAAGCCAAAATCAGTGCTCACAACCACAGAAAATCCTGACTGGTAGACTTGGACGCTGTTGTTATGGAGGGAGAATGGTGTGGCAACGTAGCTTCCATTCACCTGCAGATTAATTAATAAAAATATGTTTTTCAAATGAAAATCAGTTATTTTCTTCAAGCAACAAAATAATACAATGGAGTACAGTATAAATTAGGCTTAACTAACCTTTGCCTCAGCACGGTGGCCCTTGACAAGCTCAATAACTTCATCATAAACAAACACTTTGACTAGTCGAGTCCATGCCACCCGGGTGCTGCCCCTGTTTTCATTCTTGCCCTCCACACGATAGTAGGGCAGACCTGCACGGCCACACTGCTCAGACAGGACATAAGTGCAGGTGCCCTGGAAGTGAAATACTTGACGATCAAAGGTGTAGTAGTGAGGATCGCCAGTGATGGTACAGGTGCGTCTCTGTACCGTCTGGCAGGAGAACTGGAAATGGTCACGACGGCAGATTTGGGAGAAGGAACAGGGATGGTTTTGGCACTGCAGGCCCACTGAGGTACAGGTGCATCTCTGATGGCAAGTGTTGTCACTCCAAAAGGAGTCACCCAACTGGACAGGGGAACCTTGAAAATGAATCAAAAGGACAGGATAAGGTCAATCAGGTTTTATAACATCAAACAACCAACTTGTATTGGGTAGATGGATAGTGTCCAAAGCTATTATTAAATCACTAAAGCAAATTAACAGTGGAATAGTTACATACCCTACATCACATTAACTATAACATTCACATTATATTACACAATACAGATACTAATCATCAGTGTTGGAACCCACTGTGTATGTACAAAACAACTTAGTTACATGTAAGAACATTTAGGGACGGTGTGTTAAAAAAGCTTCCAGCTGTGTATACTGTATTAGCCTATTTCATATGGCAGTTGGCAGTTTAATTCCCAGCTCCACCTGGCTTAGTGTTGAAGTATCCTTGCATGTCAAGACACTGCAGGTTAGTGCCTTGCATGGATGCCTCGGTTGTCAGTGTGTGAATGTGTGTTTAAATGTGTGAATATAAAGCACATTGTAAAGCCCCCTTAACCATTTACCAACAGAACTGTGTATTCTGTGAATGGCAATCTTACTGCTTTCAGATTTGGGCAGAACGTAGCCTGTGATTGTATTTGTGTTGTCTTACCATTAAACGTACAGCCTCTAGATCCATGGTCAACACGAAAAGCCCAACGACCAGCGACGCCAACATTACTGCCGTTACGTAAATTTGAGTAGCTGTCATTGCCATTGGCATAGGATGATCCAGGAATGGTGAAATGGTGTGTGGAGTTAATCGTGTCATAGCCAGCCTGGGAATTCACATACACATTTTAATTGGTTGAAGTTTTGTACAGGTGAATATTATCACTATTGTGCCCACAGATTCTGAACTATGCACTCGTGTGTTGCTGACAGCAGCTGTGAAAGCAGAAATCAAAAAATAAATTAAAATATTTTCTTTATTGTTCTACCTGTATATTCCAACGAGTTGAGGCTAAAGTTCCATAATTCATCAGTACAAATGAGTACTGATTTGCAGAGATCAACACCGCTTGGAATGTTGTGCGCTGAAAAAAGAAAAGAAAAGGATAAATACCATTTCTCATATTGTGTTAAGTAAATTTGTAATTTGTCATTCATTTGTACTTTACCATTAAATCTGCCCAGATTATGATTGGTGTGTGTGTGTGTGTGTGTGTGTGCGTGTGTGCGTGCGTGCGTGCGTGCATGCGTGGCTGCGCCTGCGTGCGCCTGTGCGTGTGTGTGTCCGACACACCGAACACAGGGCGGGTTGTCCATCCAGGGCCCACAAACTTTGGAAGTCATTCAATTGGAATAATTGAATGGGTATGAGTTAGCCATGGGGCTTCTATGTTGAGTTGCGTCACGATCCAAGGAATCCAGGGATTCATTTGTGGATTATGACCTCAAGAGTATAGTGAGCTGTTATAGCGCCACTATGAGGCCGATTTGGAAGATTTGGGGTTCTTCCTTGGCCGAGTGTGTGTGCAAAGTTTCAGGGCAATCAGGCTGGCAGTGCTGGCAGTGCTGCAGATTATCTGGTCACAGACACACTTGGATGGACACATGCGGACGGACAGGAGTGAAATTAACATATTCTCCGGCCTTCAGCCGTATCGCCTGTTGGAGACAACAACAACAACAACAACAATAATAATAAAATACGTACATCTCCTGATCTGGGCCAGTATGCCACCTCGTACCATGTGGCAACAAACACCAAACGGACAGAGAAACGCAGGCCTGGGAAGTATCGATTCACATCTTGTGTAGCCTGATTAAGGATACTGCCATTGGTGTATTGGTTATATGTGATTTCCCCATTTGCTCTGTTGTCCAAATCTGACCAGAATGGAGCAATTAGATCCCTCCTCCCATACGGGAAACTTCGAGGGCTCCAAGAATGCCAAGGATTATTAAAGGTAAGGTGTCCATTGTGGTTGACCTAACAAACAAATTAGTGGATAAAACAAACATTACAAACAAATATTTGACAGATCATAGACACATCCTTTTAAACAAACTATATTTTATATATATATATTTTACACTCTCATAAGTTGGACAAAGAAAGAGAAGAGGCCGCACAGCTTGTATAGTCACGATGCTATAGAAACATTTATTGAACCGATGTTTCGGCAAACAGGATGCCTTCTTCAGTTTGTATGACACGAAAGGGGTAAAACTACTGATTATAAAGGGAGTGTCCTCAATCTGGCCAACACCCAAAGTGGTGTTTGTTGCCAGCAAATTGGTTGCTGGCAACAATGAAAAATGTCTCCTGCAGTCAGCACCTCCCCATTACTGGTGTGCGCTCCTACCTTTTTGTTTGTTCTAACACTCATAAGTTAACACAAGTGTGTGCAGTGTATTGACTATACTGACTACAATCATTCAAATCACATAATCACTGCATTTAATGGCTTTATTTAATCTTGTATTGTATGTTTTTCCAACCCAATTCTAGTAGGCTACAGGATTGTATTTGCTAATCAGCTGTAATAATTGTATACACAAAGAAAACATACAAAGAAAACATACAAAGAATATAACATTGCAAATGTAATATATTGTACGTACGTATATCTGATTATATCTATGTCCAAAGTAGACAAAAGTTTGTTGTAGGGCTATGACAGAAGAGCTCCCATCAAGTGCTCGGTGGAGTGTGGTTCCATTTCTATCATAGAGGGGTAGGCCTACTAGGTAGCACAAATGGAGGTGATATCACAATTAGGCTAACGCAGGCACACAGAGAAGGTCATGACTTGCCTTAAAAGTGTGTGAAAGTGGTTAATTGGTGTGTAGATTGTACATTACACTTGCCCCTACACTGTACATTTATATGTAATGATTACCTACACCGTAAAATTATGGGTGTTTATTTAACTCTGAGTGTATACAAATTGAACGAAATCTACCAGTAAGGGGTCTATTTGGTTCCTTTTGTACATGCTCAGAATTAAATTAAATTAACACTTTGTACAGTATACAATATACCACATGCCTGTATCATTGTCCATTATCCATATTATTGTTGATTCTTGGTACACCTCAGTATTATGCCCTTTTTACCAATTTTTACACATGATATTTATGCATATATTTATATCTGCAATACATATTCATACCATATGCTAACCCAGGCCAGTCGAAGTGCTCTATTATCTAGCTATTTTATCGAAAGGCCATGATTATTTTTGAAACATTACTGTTTGATTCCCTTCATGTATATGTCTTAATATGTTATCCTGTACATAGTTCTTCTGGTATATAGATTTCAACTTACCAGATGCCACCATACCTTTAAAGTAAAGAAATAAATGAATTATTTAAAAGTAAATACACCAATAATCACAGAATTGAGTTATAGTTTACATTTCCAGAACAGTCAATAATGTACTTACCGGTACTTATTATCCCTAAAAGCAACACAGGCAACATGATTGGCAGAATTCCAGCTTTTTCACCAGCCTGTTCAGAACATAAGTGGTCAAATTATTTGAATAAATATTTGTGTTAGTATAGATCTAATGGTAACCGGAATGCTCGCCTTAAACCACACACGCCCTAATTATTTTTCCGCCGACCGCACATTGACTGATCGTGGGGTGGTTATTGTATTCTTAGCCTGTAGCCTATTTGTGTTACTGAGGATAAGGTTAGAAATAGGGTTAGTTTCTGGTATAAGATGTAATAGACTAAGTCAGTCAGGGGTCTTCAACATTTATCTCGTCAAGGACGCTATGTTTAACTTTTGTTTTCTTTTTGAGAAGACTTCCACATGCCACCTGATCTGAGGCTTTCAAAGCTAGCTCAGCATATTTAGGTGATTGTGATTGAGATTTGAGATTTTACGGTATAAATTTGTTCATCTTTACTGATGATAGTACTGTCAAATCTATGAAAGCCATCAATGCTGCAGGAGGCAACCCATAGGCACAAAGGTAGTAGGCCAGTCCAAGGTTGTTCAAGGTTTTTTATAACTTGCCCAAATGTGCCCAATATTTGGGCACATTTGGGCAAGTGGCTTTGGCCGTTTTTAGCCCAAGTGATTTTCTTTTTGTTAAAATACGTGTTAAATAGACTATTCTGATAAGAATCATCGCTATAGAGTTGTACATGTTCACTAACAGGGGTCTCTCCTATCTGTCCTGCTCTTTAGTTAACAGAAAATGCATGCAATGTACCAATTTCATCCAATCAGGAGAGAAAACTCATACGGGATGCAGGATTAACAAGTGAAATTGGAAGTGATGACTCAAAGAAATAAAATTGAAACTGATAAATGGGTATCCTCTCCTGATTGGCAGAAATGTGCAGCTCACCTGAAAAGACTGAACAAACACTCTATAGCAATGATTACAATCAGTTTTAACAAAACCCTTTTTGTTTTAACTCAAATATATCTCATACCCTATAGGCCAGTCAATCTAAGCTAAAAAAAGGGCCTGACTCAAAAGAAATTGCAATAGTAATCGTACAAGGTTTTTTATGATCCTTAGGGTCATCCAAATAACATATTAAAAATTGAGAATTTTATAAATTTTGGATCATGGTAAATTCAGGGGTTGAAAGTTGGAGTACCATTAAGAAAGGGGGGGGGGGATCTAATTTTAATTATGCTTTAAGAAGCATGTAATCATTACATGCTTCTTAAAGCATAATTAAAATTAGATTTAGATTAGATTTTGACACATTACATTGTAATGTGTCAAACTAGGGTGTTTTCATGATTCTGAATCCATTCCTAGAATTAGTTTTGCACAAAGAACACTCCTTCATGGGCTAAACACAGCCATAGCCACTTGCCCAAATGTTGGGCACATTTGGGCAAGTCATAAAAAACCTTGAACAACCTTGGACTGGCCTACTATACCTTTGTGCCTGTGGGTTGCCTCCTGCAGCATTGATGGCTTTCATAGATTTGACAGTACTTTCAGTACGTTCAGTAAAGATGAACAAATGTACAACAATACATAATAATAATAATAATAATAATAATAATAATAATAATAATAATAATAACAATAATAATAATAATAATAATAATTACTAACACTTGCTACAAGAACAACAAGAATGCATACATTAATTCGTTTTTCTCAGGCTAATAGATAACAGAGCAGTCACCTGTATTGTGTTTGAGTCAGCAGTCTTGGAACCACTGAGCTGACAGCTCACAGGGCATTTTATAATGGCAGGTGGAATGCTATACAGTCCTACAAACATCTTGCTAAACCAGTCAAAAAGAATTCATTCCAGATCCTCATCATGATCGGAAACCAAAAGCTCATATTCAATTCCCGTAAAGGCTTAAAAAAAATTCCAGTTCAAAATATTCAAAATGATCACTCACTGACTCATCCCAGGGTCCTAGGGGTCTCTTCATAATAATTCCAAATCAAACTGATTGTGTCCATAATATGGACTCCATATACATCATGCAAATCAAACTGATTGTGTCCATAATATGGACTCCATATACATCATGCAAATCAAACTGATTGTGTCCATATACATGCAAATCGGTACACAGTAGCTATAGTCATGTGATCAAGACGGATATTTCCAATTTTTCATATTCCATCCTGAATATGTGTTTTGAGTTTTTCCATATACTCATTTCCATCTGTTACCGTAAGTGATCAACAAATTACTGGGTAAATGATGAACTATCATTTAAGATGCAATTTATTTTTCACACTATATATAAATAAGAGTTTAATACCCTACATATTTTATATGAAGGCTTAACCACAATGAGCAACTATGTCTTCTGTTTTTTCTTGTGCTGCCTACTGTTGCTTTCCCTTCATAAACAGGTACTCATACTATAACTGCTATAACTTAGATTGTGCAAGATTGTGCAAGATTGTGTGTGTGTGTGTGTGTGTGTGTGTGTGTGTGCGTGCGTGCGTGCGTGAGTGCGTGCGTGCGTGCGTGCGCTTTTCTTAAGCCAGTTATTGCAACACTCAATGAAGTGACTACCAGGATCAGCAGATCAAAGATGCAAAGTGACTCAATTCCCGTAAAGGCTCACAAATATTCTAAACCCAACTTTCCAGTTAAAAATATTCAGAATGAAAAAACATTATGTGAAAATAATGAGAATAGAATGATGCCCCTTCACTGAAAATAAATAGATGGAGTGGTTGAGGTTCAAATGCAACTAAGGATAATGGTACAAATATCACTGTTTATTATGAAAACAAATAACAAACAACGTTTGTGTGTGTTTTGAGTATTTCCATATACTTAGTCATTTCCATCTGTTAAGTGGTCAAAATAATTACTGGGTAAACGATCAACTAACATTTCAGATGCAATTCATTTTTCACACTGAATAATTCATTTGCCATTCAAAAGAAAAATCAGAAGCTAAGAGTTTAATACCCTACATATTATATATATATATATATATATATTGATAAACAAAATAAATCCTTAGTAAGACAAATTATAATCATATTAAATGCCCCAATTATATCATCATCATAGTATGAAGGCTTAACCACAATCAGCAATGATGTCTTCTGTGTTTTTTCTTGTGCTGCCCCTACTGTTGCTTTCCCTTTATAAACAGGTACTCAATCATACTATAACTGCTAGCATTGTGTAACAATTACAGAATTATCACACATTTTACTTCATCATCTTCATAATCATCATAACAATCCTCACCATCATCACAATTAAACGTAATATTTACATCCTATTAAAACAAAATAAAAAATGCAAGCTCCGACAAGTAATGTTTGAAAATAACCGAAAGATAATGGAATAATTTAAAAATAATGTCTGCCCACTTAGATATCTACTGAATATATTAAGCATATTGTTTGTCATAATCTGTAACTGTGTGTGTGTGTGTGTGTGTGTGTGTGTGTGTGTGTGTGTGTGTGTGTGTCGTGCATGGTGCGTGTCGTGCATGGTGCGTGCGTACGTGCATGCATGCCTGCGTTGGTGCACTCTTCTTAAGCCAGGGTTGCAACAGTCAGTAAAGTGATTACCAGGATCAGCAGAGATGCAAAGTGACTGGGAGTGCCACTCCTTAACACAGACCTCACCAAAAAAAACAAATACTATTAGCCTAAATCACTAAGATAAATAATAGATATGGGATATAAACATTTACGGTGCTGTACATGGTAGGTTCTGGGGTGAATTTACATTGAAAAGTAAAACATTTACTCCAACACTGCTGTATACTGTATGTCATATGAGAACCGTCATGAAGATAAGATAACTGTACCTCCACTCGGCACGTTCCAGGTTAATGGTCCCAGTCCCAGTGAGACACCTGCAGTGTCATAGGACACCTCCCTGCGGTTTCTTATGTGGTAGCCAGGGTAGCAATGCTGCAGGAAAGTAACATTCATATTTGAGACATTTAGCCGAAGCTCAAAGACACTGTAGCCTACTAATTTAACTGTGTCATGCACACGCACACACAAACATGGATACATACAGCAGTGCAGTCCTGCTGGTGTATCAGACACAAGTGGATCTGGCAGTGCAGGTAGATGGTGGAGAAGTTGTTGAAGGTGAACATCCTGAAGGAGAAACGTGCCACGTCGGAGACACCATTCATGTCCAGTTCTACTGTAGTGTCCCTTTCATTAGGACACCTGGACCACAGGGAAGGATGTTGCAATTATTACAAAACAATGTAGCAGCTAGAGGAGTGAAATACTAGTGCGGCTAAAAGAGAGAAGACAAGTGTTTGAGGATGCTTATTGGCTACAAATTGCTGTCTATATTATATTGAAAATGTATATATAATTATTATTTTCAATAATAATGACACAGATTATTTTACTGTGCAGATGCAAGGGCTCCATTACCAGTGTTAATACTCATCACTTAAATCACACAGTAGCTAATCTCTCAAGTACAGATTCCGAGCTATACGCTACCGTATCTGTGGCCTATCGGCAGGGTCATTCAGAACACCTGTATACATTGGGGATTAGTGGAGTGAAAACATAAGTGCCCCACCGGAAGAGGAGGGCTGAGGGTGGACCAACATCCTCACCCTCAACATCCCCTTGCAATAACGGCCTACCAGTGGTCCCAGTTTCTCCCTTCCACTTTCGCTAAATGCTTGCTCAGCGGGGGAAATGGGCTTCTGCTCTACAATATTATGTAACTATACAACTTGTTATGATTTGGCACCATAGTAAAATTTAACTGAAATTTTGAAATTGCTTACTCTCTAACAAGGAGATCCCAGTGGACAGGATAATTGGCGTTGTTGACAGGTGTGGCCCAGCAGGAGTCCAGAACAGTGGCGATCTGTTGCCTGTCCACTCCCTCCGATTGCACCTCGATGTACATCCTCTGGTTTATTTCCATTTCCATGTTACTTTCACCCGTGTAGGGGGAACGGTAGCCGGCGTCCAAGAATGGGATCATTCTCATACGATAGCTGCCCATCCCTGATGGAAGTCTCCTGGACACAATGCTACAAAAAAACAACAACTAATGCATTATATATAAGGTCATCAAAGTTATAAGGTAAGACATGTTGAAATAACCAAGTAACTAATTTGATACAACACAACAGTTAAGCACTTATCAGCGCTTGCACAAAAAGAAATAAACAGGTAAAATGCATCAGCATCTCAATTCAAGACACAAAAATATCAGGAACTGTGGCTCACACCTCAATGAAGCTGAACCCAACAGTCAGAGATGTTAGCTGACACAATTAAATTTGAAGCCACAATCCTGTTATTTATGAATTAGTCATCTGAATGAATTAAACATTATTTTAACCAATCTGGTAGAGTATGTTAATAGAATAACTAGCAGCTGTGTTGCTGTGTCCCAAGCTCAGTGGCATATAGGGTTGCGTTTTACTCTAACAATGAATTTACCTTCACTCTCCTGTTGGCTCCAATCCTGACATGGGCTGTCTCTTGTTGATTCGACAGGTATATGTCCACTGCTGACACAAATGATACATGATTGCTGCCACGGTGATTGTTAGTCGCGACCACTCTGAACCCAGTTTCAGTGGCAGTGCTATTCACACTCTCTGTGATGACGTAAGAGCATGTGCCCTGGAAATGAGCCAGTGCACCATCAAAGGTGACATAGTGGGGGTCCCCCCACACAGTGCAGGTGGTGAATGCGTCAAAGCAGCCTAGTTGGCCGTTTTCGATCGTGCACTGTTGCATGGGGGGACAGGATACAGAAGAGCAACGCAGATAATTCGGGGCAAAGCATTCACATCGCTGGGAGCAACCGGGTGTCCAAAAAGTCTCCCCAGTCTGTAAGGTGTAAGGGAAAGAGAGAAGCACACTGCACTCAGAAATCATGTTACACACTACCTGAGTTTGCTTTAGTTCGGTTTCATAATCATTGTTTTCTTGTCAGTGGCTCTTATGTTGCCATGTCATGTTAATGTTTTTCCTCTCTGCACCTGTACTGTAAGCTACAGTACATCCTTTTTCTGCACTAGTTATGTGATCATTATACTACAGACAACCTATAGACAATCTATAATTATTCGTAACATAGACAAGACAACCTATATACAATCTATATTTCAACGTATTTTTAGTATTTAAGACTGGTGGAATACATTTGGAATAATATGCTCACATTTCATAGGGGGCAAAATCGGCATATTATTTTAAAAATATTCCTAAAAAAGGAAATGGAGTTGGGAACTTCTCCTTTGGTCCACCCATTCCTGGGAGATGGTGAAAAAATAAAAAAACAAGTCCATTGTGGGGGTATGGGATTTTTTATCTATCACACTATCACTAAAATTCACCGAACATCTGCCTGTAAAAAATAACATTGATGTGGGCAGGGAAACAAATCTACCTTTTATGATGTCACTGAGCATCATGAAGGTACTGAAAGACCCACCCACCTCAGACATCAGCAGCATTATGAAAATTACAAAAATATAATTGTCCGGGTGAAAATCACGGTGTTTAGTGTTCTAGGGTTAAAAATGCAACTTAGGGGTTCAAAGTCTTGCTCGACACCAACTCTGGGGGAGCCCGGGTTTGAACTGGGAACCTTGCGGTTCCTATCCGGTCACTCGATCTACCCCTGAGCCGCTGCTGCCCCGTTATCAAAAGGTTATGAAGTGGAGCTTTAAGTGGACATACTAGTGAAAAGAACTGACAGACTGGAATGCTTACCCCAAAGTAGAATCCATCGTACTGGCAGCCACATCGTTCCACAGGGACACACTGACCTCCACTCCTGAGATAACCCTCATCACAGAAACAGCCCTCAGAGCACACTTGCTGTTTTCTGGACAATCAAGCCCTGCAAGCAAGAAAGCAAGGAAGGTTTAGTTTATACAGTAGGCAATACAGTAGGGCAGTCCACACTCTAGATATATTATAACTATATGGTCTGATGGCATCTTAAAACAGATTCACTTCCCCAGGGTTGGCAGCTCCTTCGTGCCAGTTGCTTTGAGGATTCACAACGAGACACACAATGGTTGCTCAAGGTGTTTAAAGACATTCTTAGGGTATGGTATGTACTCCCATTGAGAACACTGTCACTTTCTTTCGTATTGCACTGATTGAAATGGATACTTTTAGAAGATCTCATATTACTCCAGTGCTTGCCGCCTTACATTGGCTAAAGTTAATGTGAGAACACTTAGGTCCTCAGGCAAAGACCTTCTCATTGTTCCTAAAACAAAATTAAGAACAAAAGGTGATAGAGCGTTTGCGTTCGTAGCCCCTTCCTTATGGAACGAACTACCACTACAATTACAATTTACAATTTAGGCATTTAGCAGACGCTCTTAATCCAGAGCGACTTACATTAAGCAAGAACAAAAAGCATGGGAATACATCACATATGTAAAATGCATTTATCGCGAAACATGCGTAAGCTAAGAACGTAACTAGAACATATCTATATAATGACACTATACATATAAACTATAACTAGAACATATCTATATAATGACACTATACATATAAACTATACATATATGCTATACTATGCTGTACATATATACTATGAAGTGCTATGACTACATACAATGCACTTATTGTGCTGTCTACATGACATGCTATAAGTCTGTTTCAAATGCTATATAAGTCTAAGAAGTGCTGTCTAAGGGGGTAGGGTAAGTGTAAGTGCTATGGGCCATGATGGAGTCAAAACAAATGTTACAAGGTGCTGTACAATAACATGAAATAAAACACTCTCCCTAAGAAGGGCAGAGTCTGTCGATGCCTTTAAAAATCTGCTAAAAACCCACTTGTTTTGTAAGCATTTTGGTTCGTAATATTGTCTACATTGGTACTGTGTATTCATAGGTATTTTATTCACTGCTCTACTCTAATGCATTTTACTATTGTTTTGTCATTTTATTGTTGATCTATGATGTGATGCTCTTGTTTTATTTCATGTTATTGTACAGCACCTTGTAACATTTGTTTTGAAAGGCACTTTCTAAATAAATTGACCTTACCTTACCTTTTAGGCATTGTACTGACTGTAATGTGAGACACTGTAATCTTGTGTTTGCCGGCATCTTAATAATCCTTGCCTGACTGATCGGAAACCAAAAGCTCATATTCAATTCCTGTGAAGGCTTGAAAAAAAATTCCAGTTCAAAATATTCAAAATGATCACTCACTGACTCATCCCAGGGTCCTAGGGGTCTCTTCATATAATTCCAAATCAAACTGATTGTGTCCATAATATGGACTCCATATACATCATGCAAATCAAACTGATTGTGTCCATATACATGCAAATCGGTACACAGTAGCTATAGTCATGTGATCAAGACGGATATTTCCAATTTTTCATATTCCATCCTGAATAAGTGTTTTGAGTTTTTCCATATACTCATTTCCATCTGTTACCGTAAGTGATCAACAAATTACTGGGTAAATGATGAACTATCATTTAAGATGCAATTTATTTTTCACACTATATATAAATAAGAGTTTAATACCCTACATATTTTATAGATATATTGATAAACATTTAAAAAAAAATCCTTTAAGACAAATTATAATCATATTTAATTGCCCGAGGATGTCATAATCATAGTATGAAGGCTTAACCACAATGAGCAACTATGTCTTCTGGTTTTTCTTGTGCTGCCTACTGTTGCTTTCCCTTCATAAACAGGTACTCATACTATAACTGCTATAACTTAGATTGTGCAAGATTGTGTGTGTGTGTGTGTGTGCGTGCGTGCGTGCGTGCGTGCGTGCGTGCGTGCGTGCGTGCGTGCGTGTGTGCGTGCGTGCGCTTTTCTTAAGCCAGTTATTGCAACACTCAATGAAGTGACTACCAGGATCAGCAGATCAGATATGCAAAGTGACTCAATTCCCGTAAAGGCTCACAAATATTCTAAACCCAACTTTCCAGTTCAAAATATTCAGAATGAAAAAACATTATGTGAAAAATAGAATGATGCCCCTTCACTGAAAATAAATAGATTAAGTGGTTGAGGTTCAAATGCAACTAAGGATAATGGTACAAATATCACTGTTTATTATGAAAACAAATAACAAACAACGTTTGTGTGTGTTTTGAGTATTTCCATATACTTAGTCATTTCCATCTGTTAAGTGGTCAAAAGAATCAACTAACATTTCAGATGCAATACATTTTTCACACTGAATAATTAATTTGTCATTCGAAAGAAAAATCAGAAGCTAAGAGTTTAATATTATTTAATATTATATATATATATATTGATAAACAAAATAAATCCTTAGTAAGACAAATTATAATCATATTAAATGCCCCAATTATATCATCATCATAGTATGAAGGCTTAACCACAATCAGCAATGATGTCTTCTGTGGTTTTTCTTGTGCTGCCCCTACTGTTGCTTTCCCTTTATAAACAGGTACTCAATCATACTTTAACTGCTAGCATTGTGTAACAATTACAGAATTATCACACATTTTACTTCATCATCTTCATAATCATCATAACAATCCTCACCATCATCACAATTAAACGTAATATTTACATCCTATTAAAACAAAATAAAAAATACAAGCTCCGACAAGTAATGTTTGAAAATAACCGAAAGATAATTTAATAATTTAAAAATAATGTCTGCCCACTTAGATATCTACTGAATATATTAAGCATATCGTTTGTCATAATCTGTAACCGTGTGTGTGTGTGTGTGTGTGTGTGTGTGTGTGTGTGTGTGTGTGTGTGTGTGTGTGTGCCGTGCATGGTGCGTGTCGTGCATGGTGCGTGCGTATGTGCGTGGTGCGTGCATGCATGCCTGCGTTGGTGCACTCTTCTTAAGCCAGGGTTGCAACAGTCAGTGAAGTGATTACCAGGATCAGCAGAGATGCAAAGTGACTGGGAGTGCCACTCCTTAACACAGACCTCACCAGCCGTTCACCTGGAAAAGGAAAAAAAGTCACTAAGATAAATAATAGATATGGGATATAGACATTTACGGTGCTGTACATGGTAGGTTCTGGGGTGAATTTACATTGAAAAGTAAAACATTTACTCCAACACTGCTGTATACTGTATGTCATATGAGAACCGTCATGAAGATAAGATAACTGTACCTCCACTCGGCACGTTCCAGGTTAATGGTCCCAGTCCCAGTGAGACACCTGCAGTGTCATAGGACACCTCCCTGCGGTTTCTTATGTGGTAGCCAGGGTAGCAATGCTGCAGGAAAGTAACATTCATATTTGAGACATTTAGCCGAAGCTCAAAGACACTGTAGCCTACTAATTTAACTGTGTCATGCACACGCACACACAAACATGGATACATACAGCAGTGCAGTCCTGCTGGTGTATCAGACACAAGTGGATCTGGCAGTGCAAGTAGATGGTGGAGAAGTTGTTGAAGGTGAACATCCTGAAGGAGAAACGTGCCACGTCGGAGACACCATTCATGTCCAGTTCTACTGTAGTGTCCCTTTCATTAGGACACCTGGACCACAGGGAAGGATGTTGCAATTATTACAAAACAATGTAGCAGCTAGAGGAGTGAAATACTAGTGCGGCTAAAAGAGAGAAGACAAGTGTTTGAGGATGTTTATTGGCTACAAATTGCTGTCTATATTATATTGAAAATGTATATATAATTATTATTTTCAATAATAATGACACAGATTATTTTACTGTGCAGATGCAAGGGCTCCATTACCAGTGTTAATACTCATCACTTAAATCACACAGTAGCTAATCTCTCAAGAACAGATTCCGAGCTATACGCTACCGTATCTGTGGCCTATCGGCAGGGTCATTCAGAACACCTGTATACATTGGGGATTAGTGGAGTGAAAACATAAGTGCCCCACCGGAAGAGGAGGGCTGAGGGTGGACCAACATCCTCACCCTCAACATCCCCTTGCAATACCCTAACGGCCTACCAGTGGTCCCAGTTTCTCCCTTCCACTTTCGCTAAATGCTTGCTCAGCGGGGGAAATGTTGGGCTTCTGCTCTACAATATTATGTAACTATACAACTTGTTATGATTTGGCACCATAGTAAAATTTAACTGAAATTTTGAAATTGCTTACTCTCTAACAAGGAGATCCCAGTGGACAGGATAATTGGCGTTGTTGTGGCCCAGCAGGAGTCCAGAACAGTGGCGATCTGTTGCCTGTCCACTCCCTCCGATCGCACCTCGATGTACATCCTCTGGTTTATTTCCATTTCCATGTTACTTTCACCCGTGTAGGGGGAACGGTAGCAGAGGATGTACATCGGGTGCGTAAACATTACACGAAAATAGCTGAGATTGTGATTGTAGATCAGAAAAACGGGGTCAGGGGTGAGGGTATACCCAGTCAACAATCTATAAGGTTGCGTGGCACACAGTCCGCTTACCGGAGGTAAGAAGAGAGCCGGTCGTCTCGACGACTCCTCTCAGGGCGCCGCGTAGCTCCACAAAATAATAACAAAAGCAAACAAGCTGAGTGCCGAACCCGCTGGCGGAGGAAGCCTCAGTCTTGTCCGTGCGTTCGCTCCCTGGTGAAACCTGACCTCGTTGGGGGAAACCTTGTGACGGCGCTCGGCGTAGCCAAAGGGTCCCAAGCGTGAAACCGACCCCGTTGGTGGAGCCTTGGGCACCCTGGCTGCATAGCGTTGTGAGACCCGGAGTGAAACTGACCCCGTCGGAAGAAACTCCGTGGTTAATCATCGCGGCTGTATACCGCTGCGGCGGTCGGCGGGGTAGAACCCAGAGGAGCTGACCCAGTCGGCGGATCTCTGAGGCCATCTGCTGTCGCTGTTCGCTGCCGCCGCGGTCCGGGGGCCCGTTTACGCACCTAGGTGTGACTCTGCGTGGTAGAATCCGGTTACCGGTTTGAAACCACAGAGAAAGCTCTTCTCATCCAGAGAAGTCACAAACTCATGGCTGTCTAGGCGCAGCTAGCCAACACAGGGCTATTTTTTCAATGCCGCCAGCACCTGCTTACACATGGCGCTTCGGTGACCATAAGGGCCCTGACCTTATGGAGGAGCTACAGCAACTGGCTTCGGGCTCCCCAGGCAGTGGCAGGCAACTGGCCTCGACAGCTCCTCAAGCTGCGCAACCCCAGTTAGGTTTGGCAGCTCCGGTTGGAGGCCAACCGGCGGGGTATGGCTAGATGTGCTCAGCGCGCTGAGCCCACTCCTCAGTCCTGACAGTTCAGGGAACCCAGCCCCTGCCTGCTGTCTCTCGAGACAGTGGCTGTCAATTCAGGTGGACCCCTGGGTAGGTTCCACCATGTCTTAGGTGGGTTGTATGCTACATACAACACTCCCCGGTCAAGGAAGGGCTAGGGTTTGACAGGCCGGCCTCCGAGGCAACTGGCCTGCCATGCTCGAATGGGGGATGCTTATTCTCAGACCCCGAGATCCGACGCACTGACGCTATCTCACGACAGAACCTGAGTTCTGTGTCCTCCCATTCAGCATATACCTAGCCCCCTGCGTTGACGCAGTCCTGGGACCCTGGCATCGGGAGAGCCTTCACATCCAAACTTGGTTGACCGGCTGTTGTGCGTTTGCTCAAGAGGTGAAGTGCCACAACAATGTGGCTTCGGCAGCACGTTGGGCACCTAGGCCGGTGCCCCAACTGGAGGGCTTGCAGGAGTCAGTTCTCACAGTCCGCAAGGTTTCTCGGCATGTGTTGGAGGGAAAAGCTGGGACTCTGTCCCTCGCTCCAGTGACGGGCCACCTTCAGGGCTCACCCCGATTACAGTGAGCCAGCTTGGGCCTCCGCCCCTTAGGGCTGAGGGCAACCACGGTGCACTTTGTTCCCCCGGCTCCCCGGAACATGTGACCAGTGCATTATCTGTCATTTACGGTCAGGCACAGTGTCAGTTTACATGTATGTAAACGTGTATAGTTCCGTCTGTTCACACAGCAGAGTGTGACGAGACTGTCAGGGGTGAGCAGAACCACCATAAGGCTTATTACGGCATGGCCGTTTAAGCGCCTGGGTGTAATTGTGTGTGGTGGAAACCGGTTATCAGAGCCACGGAGTGAGCTCCCTCCTTATCCAGGGGTAATGGGCTACGCTGGTGACCTGGGGACACGGCGGACCGCTGTCCCACACAAGGGCAACACGAAGATCACCCAGTTACTGAAGGGTGCTCGCACCGTTAATCCCTCGCACATTAGGTCGGCAGTCCCCCCACGGGAGGTGGTACTGTCTGCCTTGCGGCATGAGCCAGTTAAGCGTGGACACTTGGGTGGTTTCTCGCAGGACAGCATTCTTGTTGTTAGCAGTGTCAGCCACAAGCATGTCCCTATCAGTGCATGAAGGATGCTGCCGCTTCCTACATGGCAATGTTTAGGTGGTGCTGGCACCAATCCCTGCATTCTACCATACAGCCTGATCAGAGTACGAGCCAGTCAGCCTGTTGAGTTGCACCCTTCCCACCCTCCTAAGCAGGGTGGTGAAGCAGGATTGCAGTCACTGTTGGGCCCTGTCAGGGCCTCTAATGGGCCAAACTGTCTTAGGCAGATGGTCTCCAAGACTGGGCTCCCTCATTGGGTTGTGAAACAATCTAGCAGGCATATAGGTGGGCAGGCAGGCCAGCCCCAACAGGGATGTGGGCACAATCTGTGCAGGGTCTTGTGGCCCATGCACTGATGACGAGATGTCCCTCTATCTGAGATCTGTGGGACGGACTCTGTGTCGATGCCGTCCGCATTTAGCAGGTTATACCAATGTGGTATCCATGTGGCAGCCAGCACCATCCTCACTAATTGTGCGGGGCTCCGCAGCAGGACATGGCTTCAACAGTCTGTTGGCCTACTGTCCGACGGGCGGACTTAAGCAGGAGGGCATGTCCCTGCAGACTGCAGTAACCTGGTTACATTTCCCAAAGGGCACCCTGGGGCTCAGAGGAGCTCAGGTTAGGGCCCCACCAGTCCCATTTGGGGGCCAGGCTGTTAGCCCTGGAGGCTCTATGATGAGCCCCCTTCAAAATCATTTAGTCAGTGAGCCTGACATAATGTCACTCAAGACAGCAGTTTGTTGGCTGTCACGTCTGCAAGGAGAAATGTGGGAGTTGCGAGCTCTGTCAACCCATAACAAGCTCGGCCGGGTGATGGAGTAGTTCACATCTCAATCAGGTGATTGAGCTCTGTCCTCTCTTCACATGCAGACGGATGAAGTGTGCAGACATAGCTGGTCACCCACTCTGCCCCGCTAGAGCGTTGGAGTCGTCCGTCAGGGTCACACGTAGGCCCACAAAGTGACAGACCAGCGCTTTGTGTGTTTTAGCAGGGGTGCTCGGGTACACCACGGTCGAAGGCTGGACTGTCCCACCGGATCACAGGGGTGATCCAACAGGAATACAAGCAGGCAGGAGTGCCAGTGTCGCCTGGAAGGCGGGCACACTCTGCCCATGGGATGACAGCCCCCTGGTTGCTGTAGAAGGGTGCATCTCTGGCAGAGATCTACACAGCAGTGACATGGTCGACTCTGTCTACATTTACCCTGTCCTACCGATGGAACGTGGTGGCATCCGCTCCCCCTGTGGGAGTCGCTCCTGCGTGCTACTCAGCGGTAGGGTCACCGGCACCTTGACCGGTCAGGTCGGCCGGGCATCTGACGGGCTGGCCCCGGTGGTCAATGGCCTAGCATCGTGCTGGGCCAGCTGAGCCTAGGTGGCATCTTGCGCCTAGGCCACGAGTTTTGTTGACTGGCCGCAGCGTCTGGCTGGGCCAGCTGAGCCTAGGTTGCGTCTTGCGCCTAGGCCACGAGTATTACTTACTTGGTACGAATAGTGGAGTTTTAGAGCATGTTGGCAAGCGCCTGTGGCAAGGATAGCCACGGTCAGACTCATGGCGCTCACCACGTATAGGCTCTAAGGGAATTCGAGGTTAAACTGCCTCGAGCTGCCGCAGGGGCAGCCGGGTCTGCTTATTTCATCGCGGTGTGTCTTAGAGCGTTCCCGTACAAATTGAATAATTTGTAGTGGAGAGCCAGTCTCGAACACGATAGAGAACTGTAACCCAGGTTCTCTGAGTGGAGAGACTGGCTCTCCACGAAAGAGCCGCTCCGAAATTCGTGTCAATCAAGAGTTAATCGAAGTGGCCATGCCCAGACGGGGCTTAAATAGCCCGCTGATTGGCATCTGGGCAGGGCCACCGTAGATGATGTGTCTTAAAGAGATATCCACGGACACTGCCCCGTGGGGTCAGTTCCCGTACAAATTGAATAATTTGTGGAGAACCTGGGTTACAGTGTAACCCTCCGATGTACAAAACCTCTCATTTGACATGAAGGTGCCTGTCAGGGCACTTAGACGGCACACTGGTAGAGTGCCCTGTATAATAATGAATTGCATTTTTATAGCGCTTTTCCAAGTGCTCAAAGCGCTTTACAATGGTTCATTCATTCATACATTGGGAGGTGAAGCGGCGAACAGTCGACGCCAGCGTCCTCACTTCCCACATTCACACACCAATGGTGGCAAGCTAAAGCAAACATATTTTCATTGGCTATGACATGCTAGGGTACTTGTGGTTAAAAGGCAATTTAGAATTCACTTGTGTTCAGAAGAAAAACAAAATCCCCCAAAATTAAGGTGTGTCTTTTACATTATGATTATTGATAAACATTTAGACATTTGCTAAGTAAAAATAATCACTTAAAATGCATTGAGCAGATACATCATTATCATCATCATAGTATGAAGGCATAACCAGTAGGAGCAATGCTGTCTTCTGTGGTTTAACTTGTGCTGCCCCCTACTGTTGCTTTTCCTTCATGAAGCAAGTACATGTATAGTCATAGCTACTTGCATGCTGTAATTAGAGAATAATCACAACTTTTCTTCATCATCATCATCATCAAACAATTTCATTTCACATTTACTCTCAAAATAAAAATGTAAATAAAACGGCATGCTCCACGAAGGAAAGTTTGAAAATTACCGTAATGGAATGATTTAAAAATATCATATCTGTACTTCATTTTATTATATTTGTCCTTCATATTAAGCGTACAACACTGACCCAGTGGAAGGCAGAAATGTCTAGTTACATACCTCTAGATTATTTGGATTAAAAAATGAATGGAAAGTTGAATGTCTATGACAAAATATGAAATCATTTATATATTCTCAGATGGACTGATATGAGGACCTTGTGTTTGCGTGCATGCGTGCGTTTGTGTTGTCTTCTTTTTTTAAAGATATTTTTTGGGCTTTTTTGCCTTTATTGATAGATGTACAGTAGGTTGACAGGAAAGAGGGAGAGAGATGGGGGGAAGACATGCAGCAAAGGTCGTAGCAGGGATTACCAGCCTAGGTACCCGGACCACTAGGCCAGCCTGGGTTCTCTTCTTAAGACAGGGTTGCAACAGTCAGTAAAGTGACCAGCAGGATCAGCAGGGATGACAACTTGTGGAGACTTGTGGAGTGGGAGCCTTGGAGACGAGGGTCGGAAACCTTTATCACAGACCTAACCGGCCGTGCAACTGGAAACGGAAAAAACTAAATATTATCAAATCAGATACAGTATATGGAATGTATATTCAATAGTAATATTAATTTATAGTGCTGTATGGCAGCATATATATATATATATATATAATATGTGTGTGCGTGTGTGTGTGTGTATGTGTGTGCCCCAACCACCATCCAAATGCGCCATAAAAATAAGATAACTGTACCTCCACTCTGTATTGTCCAGGTTAATGGTCCAACGGAGATGCCTGCAGTGTCATAGGACACGTCCCTGCGTTTTCTTTTTTGGTAGCCAGGGTAGCAATGCTGCAGGAAAGTGACATTTATATTTGAGACACAGCTGATACAATTTACAATTTAGGCATTTAGCAGACGCTATTAATCCAGAGCGATTTACATTAAGCAAGAACACTTGCACAAAGACACTTTTTCCCCCCAATTTACTGTATACTTTGTCATACAAATGAGCCACTTGACTAAAATAACAGAATAGCGAGTGGGTTCTGCGGATACAAATAGGGCAAGGGCAATATTAAGGACCCTTTAGTTTTCCCCTAAACATAATCATTTTATTTAGTTTAGCCAAGAGTCTGGCCAGAGAAGCAGTCATGAGTTTGGGGGAAACATATTGCATTACATTATATCATAATTCCCTTTAATCCTAAATTGTTGATGGTTATTTGAAGCCAATGTTAATTTCACGCACACACACACACACACACACACACACACACACACACACACACACACACACACACACACACACACACACACACACACACACACAGAAATACATACAGCAGTGCAGTCGTTTCTGCCAAGCACACACAAGTGGGTCTGGCAGTGCAGGTAGATGGTGGAGAAGTTGTTGAAGGTGAACATCCTGAAGGAGAAATGTGCCACGTCGGAGACACCATTCATGTCCAGTTCTACTGTAGTGTCCTCTTCATTAGGACACCTGGACCACAGGGAAGACCATTGTGATTATTAAGCAATCTATTGTGTAAGCAATAGGATTGAAAGGTAAGGGAGTTTTGGGGGGTATTTATATGTGCTAAAAAAAATGCCAATGGATACAGTATGTATAAATAGTCTCAAGAGTGAAGCTAACACTGAATAATTACTGTTATGTATAGATGCAGGGATCAGTTTCCAGTGTTAATACTCATCACTTCAAATCACAAAATATCTCTCTTACTCGCTAACAAGGAGATCCCAACGGACAGCATAGTTGGCGTTGTTGACAGGCGTGGCCCAGCAGGAGTCCAGAACAGTGGCGATCTGTTGTTTGTCAATACCCTCCGATCGCACCTCGATGTACATCCTCTGGTCTAATTCCACGTCCATGTTACTTTCACCAGTGTAGGGGATGCGGTAGCCGGCGTCCAAGAATGGGACCATTCTCATTTGATAACGGCCCAACCCCGATGGAAGTCTCTTGGTCACAATGCTATAGAAAAAACAAACAAGGAGGCGTGACATAACGTGAAACATAAGATTGAATTATTTGCTATTACCATTTCTATTTAAGACTCAAACAATATAATATACAAAAAGGGAAAGTAGTAATTGTGTGACCTTGTCTATACAGGATAGGATAACCACTACAATAGCTTGCCACCTTCTAATAGCAGGATTTATGGGAAATAAGGGGGTTGTAGTCAAGTGGAATGAGTTATTGGAAGGGGCAATGGCATGTGAGGCTCTCACCTCTCAATGGGGTTAATGCCGACATCCATAGACAGAGACTGTGTCAGAGGGTACTCGCAGCTGAAAGGCATCTGGACGGTCCTCTGGCGACTGATGATGGCATCAGTGGCGTCAAACTCACCCTGGATGACATTGTCGTACTTGAAGTAGGTCCCATTGCTCTGTCAGGTGGGATTACAAAATAGTATTAGGGATGTAAATGCTAAATTTATACTTAAAAGTGTCCGGCCGACACTTACTGTATCTGGCTATACTTGTCAAAAGGGTCATCCGACAAAGCATGAATTAGCAATTGCAGTTGTTTAGCGACTGGAGTTATTTATTCTTAGGTTAATTTAATGTGTTCAATAGATGCTTTATAGTATACAGAATAGTATACAGAACATCCATTATGTTTGGCTGAAAAAACACAATTCCATAAAGACTTGAAATAAAGTCCATGTACTAACTATTAAAAATAAACAATATTCTTTATACAACTGGAATCCTATTACACTGTATATAGGACTGTATATACGTCCAGCTTTATAAAGAATATTGTTTCTGTATACAGGTATCTACTATGTTGATATTTGTAGCAGTTCTGTAACAAAATCATTCTAGGCTTTGGACATTTTTACCGAGAGAACTGTCCCACACTGCTCGGCATTGTTATCAAAGTGGAACACCAGCCTTCCATCCTGGACAGTCCCTTTGCAGGATGAGTCCTTGAGGTGGAGATCCTTGGGATAGAAGCCAGCTTCAAACAACTGGCAGCGGGACAGGGACATGTTGCCTGCACTACTGGCACAGGAGACAAATGAATCTATGGAAGAGAGATAAGAATATTCAGTATATGTTATAATGCAATACACCAATAAGGATAACTATGATGAGGACTCTAACAATTCGGACGCCAACCATTCCACTGTCAAAGCAACTGCCTTCATGTAATTAACTGTTAACCTGGCCGTGGCCCGTGGCTCAGCGGTCCAGGCACCTTAGCTGGTAATCCAGTCTGGCAGTGTGCCGCGGGTTCGACTCCCGATCCAGACGGCCTTTACTGCATGTATCATGTATGCCCCATCTCTCTCCCCATTTCCTGTCAGCCTACTGTCTATCCCTCCATAAGAAATATAAAATAAAGGCGAAAAACATTTTAAAAAAAAAGAACTGTTAAACTATTAGGCTATTGAAAGACGGACCAGTTTCATCATAGTGGTTCAGTGTGACCTGTACTTTACCATAGCTCTCGTTGTTGCGGCGATGGTGGTTCTCATCACAGAAGCAGCCGTAGATGCCATCCTGCTCCCCACACCACTCATGCTCGACACAGTCCAGTTCCTCACAGGGGTCTGTCTCCGCTGGGGTCATAAAATAACTTCACAATTTAACACAACTATGACAAGTGGCTGGCTACACATGTGTCTTTTCAAACATTCGCCTTGTCTTCGTGTTATCTTGGCTAATCATCAATACAGTGTCTACTGTACGTACCACACTGCAAATTAGCACGCCACTGAGGGATTTCCAACCCCAAGACTGTGCAGGTTGTCTCATAGGACGAGACAGCAGAACACAGCATGCCATTGGCCGGCGAGTAGAGGCAGAGGTCATAGACACAGGAAGTGAAGAATGGCTGAGGGTCAGAGTGCAGGTGGCAGGTGCTGAACGGGCCAGTAGTGTTGGTGATGATGCTACACAGGTGTGAGTACTCCTCTCTGAAGCGACAGTTCTCCTCTCTAGGTCTGTCATCTGTGGCCCCACATCTATCAAGGACAGGACATGGGGAGGTTCAGGCTCTTAAGTCATATTCTTTCTGTATGGCCACATCGCTCATGCGACAGTAACACAATACATGACGGTTCTCAGCTGAAAATCTATTATTTTCGGCATGTAGTTTGTATGACAAAGTATAAATTAGCCTAATGGCTAATTAATTACATACCAATTTATTACATACTATTTATTACATACTAATTAATTACATTCTGGATCTTTTTTTTCAAGGTTTTCCTCATGACGCAATACGCATTATTAACATAAAAATATGAAATATTTAATTGGCTCACCCAGTACGGCTGGTTGGAGACTTCCAGCCATCACCAAAATCATTGTCATTCTGTGCCACTGTGCCGTCGGGCAAGGCCTTGTCATCTGCAGGGTCACCATTGAAGTTACCACACATGCCAACAACTCTGTTGCGGTGGTTTTGACCCACTCTGACCAACAGAGTGCTCCGGCCATCAAACTGGACAATCACATTGCTGGCATTGACCACTACATAAGATCCAGCACTTGCCACCTGAGCTAGACTGCCCACAGTGGCAGGGAGAGACACATCACTGTTGTTAACCTGGAATATAAGAGAGAAAGAGAATGAATATTATATAATTCACAACACCCCAATGTTGTGACTTTTCTGCCATCAGAGGAAAAACAAATCATCTAAAATACTAGGTTGACCTTGGTGCACTGACACAGCTGCAACTAATACAATTACAATTAATAATACAGCTAAATTCAAAGCCCATTATTTCATCTGCAGCTGTGTTGAAGTTTTGCCCATTAGATTGTAGCAGAATTAGATGGGTTGGATTAGTTCACCTTAACAATGCATTTACCTTCACTATCCTGTTGGCTCCAATCCTGACATGGGCTGTCTCTTGTTGATTTGACAGGTATATGTCCACTGCTGACACAAATGAAACGCGATTGCTGCCACGGTGATTGTTAGTCGCGACCACTCTGAACCCAGTTTCAGTGGCAATACGATTCACACTCTCACTGATGATGTAAGAGCATGTGCCCTGGAAATGAGCCAGTGCACCATCAAAGGTGACATAGTGGGGGTCCCCCCACACAGTGCAGGTCTGTGTCTGTCTCCGTGTTGGTGCTGTCTGTCTGGTTGTAGGAAGGCTAGGAACTGTGGTTGTAGGACGGCTAGGAACTGTGGTTGGAGGAAGGCTAGGAACTGTGGTTGGAGGAAGGCTAGGAACTGTGGTTGGAGGAAGGCTAGGAACTGTGGTTGTAGGAAGGCTAGGAACTGTGGTTGTAGGAAGGCTAGGAGCTGTGGTTGTAGTGACTGTTGTTAAAGGTGCTGCTGTGCTGGCCGCTGTAAATGTAAAACTTTCATAATCAGTACGTGCAGGCACAGAAAAATCTAAATCAAACGTGTACAAGGAAGAGTCTGAGGTTTTATTTGTTGAATCATTAACTCTTACCAACTGAGGATATATCCACAGGAAGGGTGAAGTTAGAGCTGGAGGCAGCCTCCACAAGCATATCAACCACAGAAGTGGCATCTGGTGCTGCAGTCCCTTGGTTGAATATTAATTCAGCATTTACCTTCACTGATCCTGAGCTATAAAAGTGATTTAGGAAAGTTGTGTTTTTTAGGATTATTTATTGCATTGCATCAACGTTCGTTATAAATTAGTAAAGCATTTCTGAGTAATTAAATAAAGACCATCAATGCATACCTGAAACGTGTTACAACAGTCCGATTGAAAGTATCACCAAATTGTGCACTAAAGACGACGTCAATCTGTAAAAAGGAAGTCATTGGAAAAAATTATAATAATTCCAGAGAAACTGTGAAAGAATCACTATTATTGAACCAATATCATTTCATGGGTTATTATTAATCAATTTATATTTGATGAATAGATAAGGATGTTCATGAGATTTTAAAAGTGGAAGGTAAAAATGTATATTATGAATCTTCAATAATTTCAAGTTGTTTTTTTCAACAGGACAATTGAACAAAGAAAAGCAAAACATGTCCATGCAGTATGTTTCTCTGTAAATGTTATTATATTATTATTCCTTTGTCAGACATCAATATTATGAGTACATTCATACATTCAACAAATCCATAAACACACAGGGAATGTTATTTGATAAGCTAGTGGTGAGTAATTTACTGTAGTAGGATAGAGAAGGTTGTCTTCCCTAAACTTACAGCTACAAATTGTGTACAGACTGTAGATACAGATAAACCTGGATTATGGTAATATTGTTTGTCAAATATTGTTCCCGCAGCCACCTGGTGACAAGCAGGTGACAGATGGACTATATGGAATTCAGAACTATGGACAGCACCGTTTGTTATGCATAGGGGGGTGCGTGCATGCAACGCACGGCACAACTATACTGAAACAAATTGGAGATTGACAGATGAACAGATTGACAGACAGCTTATGCCACGTAAGTCAGTGAGTTCGATTTCTAAGTTTATACTGTATATTTTGACAATGAGTCATTCAAAAATTGTACTACTATTGTGAAAAAGTGCTCTCATTAATGAACGCATTTTTTTAAGTACTCATACCTGTATGTTGTTGTTTAATTTAGCATTTAATTCTGAGGCTACTACATGTAATTTCACGGAGGACAGTCACATATAACTACGGATGAAACTTTGGTCAGCCTACTTTTACGGTGTTGCATAAGCAGAGAAGCTTAGAGGCCTTGCCTGAAGAACAAAACCCTAATATATCCCCTGGCCACGGGGGATTCCCCTTAATGTAGTGTTTAAGATATTTGGCATTGCATCACGTCTCTCTCTCCTCCCCCCCCCCCCCCCCCACAGTATTGCTGTAATGAACATGAAGCATGATAATGAACTTACCGCTGAAGCTACTTGGTTCGATAAGGTCTTGAATGCAGCCGAGGATTTGTTTGAAAGTTCTGCTGTGAAGGTTTGGTCTATTTTGAATTCCAACAGAACCTTTGGCTCTTCTGGTGGTGCAGATGTTGTAGCTGCAGGAAGTCTAGGAACTGTGGTTGGAGGAAGGCTAGGAACTGTGGTTGGAGGAAGGCTAGGAACTGTGGTTGTAGGAAGGCTAGGAACTGTGGTTGTAGGACGGCTAGGAACTGTGGTTGTAGGAAGGCTAGGAACTGTGGTTGTAGGACGGCTAGGAACTGTGGTTGTAGGAAGGCTAGGAACTGTGGTTGTAGGACGGCTAGGAACTGTGGTTGGAGGAAGGCTAGGAACTGTGGTTGTAGGACGGAAAGGAACTGTGGTTGTAGGAAGGCTAGGAACTGTGGTTGTAGGAAGGCTAGGAACTGTGGTTGTAGGACAGCTAGGAACTGTGGTTGTAGGACGGCTAGGAACTGTGGTTGTAGGAAGGCTAGGAACTGTGGTTGTAGGAAGGCTAGGAACTGTGGTTGTAGGAAGGCTAGGAACTGTGGTTGGAGGAAGGCTAGGAACTGTGGTTGTAGGAAGGCTAGGAACTGTGGTTGTAGGACGGCTAGGAACTGTGGTTGGAGGAAGGCTAGGAACTGTGGTTGGAGGAAGGCTAGGAACTGTGGTTGGAGGAAGGCTAGGAACTGTGGTTGTAGGACGGCTAGGAACTGTGGTTGGAGGAAGGCTAGGAACTGTGGTTGTAGGACGGCTAGGAACTGTGGTTGGAGGAAGGCTAGGAACTGTGGTTGGAGGAAGGCTAGGAACTGTGGTTGTAGGACGGCTAGGAACTGTGGTTGGAGGAAGGCTAGGAACTGTGGTTGTAGGAAGTCTAGGAACTGTGGTTGTAGGAAGTCTAGGAACTGTGGTTGTAGGACGGCTAGGAACTGTGGTTGGAGGAAGTCTAGGAACTGTGGTTGTAGGAAGTCTAGGAACTGTGGTTGTAGGAAGTCTAGGAACTGTGGTTGTAGGAAGGCTAGGAACTGTCGTTGTAGGAAGGCTAGGAACTGTGGTTGTAGGAAGGCTAGGAACTGTGGTTGTAGGACGGCTAGGAACTGTGGTTGTAGGAAGTATAGGAACTGTGGTTGGAGGAAGGCTAGGAACTGTGGTTGGAGGAAGGCTAGGAACTGTGGTTGGAGGAAGTCTAGGAACTGTGGTTGGAGGAAGTTTAGGAACTGTGGTTGTAGGAAGGCTAGGAACTGTGGTTCTAGGAAGGTTAGGAACTGTTGTTGTAGGAAGGCTAGGAACTGTGGTTCTAGGAAGGTTAGGAACTGTGGTTGGAGGAAGGCTAGGAACTGTGGTTGGAGGAAGGCTAGGAACTGTGGTTGTAGGAAGGCTAGGAACTGTGGTTGTAGGAAGGCTAGGTACTGTGGTTGTAGGAAGGCTAGATACTGTGTTTGTAGGAAGGCTAGGTACTGTGGTTGTAGGAAGGCTAGGAACTGTGGTTGGAGGAAGGCTAGGAACTGTGGTTGGAGGAAGTCTAGGAACTGTGGTTGGAGGAAGGCTAGGAACTGTGGTTGGAGGACGGCTAGGAACTGTGGTTGGAGGAAGGCTAGGAACTGTGGTTGGAGGAAGGCTAGGAACTGTGGTTGTAGGAAGGCTAGGAACTGTGGTTGGAGGACGGCTAGGAACTGTGGTTGGAGGACGGCTAGGAACTGTGGTTGGAGGAAGGCTAGGAACTGTGGTTGTAGGAAGGCTAGGAACTGTGGTTGGAGGACGGCTAGGAACTGTGGTTGGAGGAAGGCTAGGAACTGTGGTTGTAGGAAGGCTAGGAACTGTGGTTGGAGGAAGGCTAGGAACTGTGGTTGGAGGAAGTCTAGGAACTGTGGTTGGAGGAAGGCTAGGAACTGTGGTTGTAGGACGGCTAGGAACTGTGGTTGGAGGAAGTCTAGGAACTGTGTTTGGAGGAAGTCTAGGAACTGTGGTTGGAGGAAGGCTAGGAACTGTGGTTGTAGGACGGCTAGGAACTGTGGTTGGAGGAAGAGGAAGGCTAGGAACTGTGGTTGTAGGAAGGCTAGGAACTGTGGTTGTAGGACGGCTAGGAACTGTGTTTGGAGGAAGTCTAGGAACTGTGGTTGTAGGAAGGCTAGGAACTGTGGTTGTAGGAAGGCTAGGAACAAAGCAGCCCAGTTGGCCGTTTTTGATAGTGCACTCTTGCGTGGGGGTACAGGATACAGCAGAGCAACGCAGATCATTCGGGGCAAAGCATTCACATCGCTGGGAGCAACCGGGTGTCCAGAAAGTCTCCCCAGCCTGTAACGCGTAAGGGAAAGAGAGAAGCACACTGCATTCAGAAATCATGTTACACAAATGGTGGTTTAAGTTTACTTTACTTCTGTTTCATATTGTCAGTGGTTCTTAAGTTGTCATGCTGTCAGACATGTTAATGTTTTTCCACTCTGCACCTGTACTGTAGGGTGTAGGCTCAGGCTGTACAGTAGGCCTACAAATTAATGCTGACTTTTATGCTCATTATTCACTTACAAACTTTAGACAATCTATATTTCAACGTATTTTTCTTGCACAAAATAGAACTGGTGAGTTAAAGTTGGAACATAATATTAATATTATATTTGAGGGATTGCATTGAGGGATTTTTGATTGAGACCTAGGCTAGAATGGAATGTATTAGTTTACTTAAGCAGAAGGGAGTTCCACCACGCCTCAAACTGACTGGAAAGCAACTTACCCCAATGTAGAATCCATCGTACTGGCAGCCACATTGTTCCACAGGGACACACTGGCCTCCACTCCTGAGATAACCCTCATCACAGAAACAGCCTTCGGCACACACTTGCTCGCAGCTAGCATCGATGCTGCTGGCACATGTTTGCCCGCAGTCTGTGCCACAAAGCTCATAATGGCTGTTTGCTGGACAATCAAGCCCTGCAAGGGAGAAAGTAAGGAAGGCTTAGTTTATACAGTAGCGTAGGCACGTTTCATACTTCCTGTGAAGTAGGCTTGGCTTTTAAAGTACCAGTAACGAAAGCTTGTTTATTGTTCTCTTTGATGGTATCTCAAATAAACATTGTCTGACTACAGTACTGATATACTATAAAGTAGTCTTGGCTGATAAAGTACTTCCAGTAAAGGAGGCTTGTTTATTCATCCGTCTGATGATATCTTAATAAGCCTGGTCTGACTGGATTTGTACTAATATACTGATATACAGTAGCCTGCCTTCCTAAACAGGCTGGTGAGGAAGGCAGGCTCTGTCGTGGGGACCTCACTGGAGGGGGTGGAGGAGTTAGCCATGGTGCATAAACTGGATACCATCATAGAGAATCCCTCCCACGGTCCCACCCCCTCCACCTAGATATAGTGGGGCACCTGAGCAAGTGAGGAAATAACAGATTCACTTCCCCAGGTTTGGCAGCTCCTTCATGCCAGTTGCTTTGAGGATTCACAACGAGACACACAATGGTCGCTCTCCAACAACACTTTTTGATGAATTGAAAATGGTGGGCCCTATTGTAAACAAGTGTAATGCTTTATGGTGTCGTCCACTCACTGTTAACAGTTATTGTATTGAGGTGTACTTGAAATGTACTGTAATTCTGCAAACTGTTAATCAATCAATAAATCAATCAATCAATCAATCAATCAATCAATCAATCAATTTCCTACTCTTGACCATCTAAGTAGGCTTGGCTGATACAGTATTCTTCTGTCTGATGGCATAATTCATAATCCTTGTCTGACTGCATTTTCTACTGATACACTGATACTGATTTACAGAGCCGAGAACAATAGATTTGACCCAGATGTCTTGGATGCCAGAGTGAACTTAACTTACCGCAGACAGTGTTCTGCCTCCAAGGGTAGATTCTAACATTGGCAGATTGACAGGCGCTGACGTAAGTCTGAATAGCTCTGCACAGCACATCTTGGCCTCTGCTCCCCGTAATGCACACATCAAACGCACAGTCATTGAAGTAAGGCGTTGGGTCCACCTCCCCGTGGCAGAAACTGAGGGGGCCCTCAGAGGCTCTAATCACCTCACATTGGGCCCTAGAGGGCGCCTCGTTGGCACAGCGCGGGCAGGACGCGCCACACCCTTCACTGCAGGTGTTGTTGCTGGGCACCTTCCAGGCATTGCCAAACACAGTGGCAGAAGAGGCCACAAGTCCAGTGGCCGTGAGGAACTCGTCATTCTGGTTCCCGTTGAAGTTCCCACATAGTCCGCATGTTCTGCCACTATTTTTGAAATGAGTGAAAACAAATGGTTTTAATTATACTTTGTTTTTGTCTTGCAGACATTGATAGTGGTTTTGCAACAACATCAGATGTGAAAAAGTGTGAACAGACAAACATTTATTATTATTATTATAATTATTATTATTATGCTGAATTCACACCAGCAGTGTCAACTACGGTGTAATTACGGTAAAATGCAATAAATTAAACAAGTCCAAGGTTATGAGTGACAGCCTGTCATGTCAATGTTTGTAGCAAATAATGAAAAGAAAGATTTGAACTAGCAGCTGTATAGTCTATGTGAAATTAAATATTATTATTACTTGCGCAAGCAGAGCGTGCAAGTAATGTTATCAGTCAGCAGCATATGATATGACGTCATATGCTGGCACGGGACATACGGAAGCAGACCGTGCAGGTATGTTTTCCGCGTATGTCCCATGACGTGATGAAGATATGTACCAATGCCAGGGTATAATTGGTTTACGATGGTGACGCAATGATGATATGTTTCAGTGTCGGGTGGATTAAAGGGACATACGCATCAAACCACCTGAGTAACCACATTATACCACTAACCAACTCAGAAATTACATATACATACATATAGACATATACATATAGACATATGAGCATATGACGTGATGAATATATGTACCAATACCATGGTATAATTGGTTATCGATGGTGACGTAACGATGACATGTTTCAGTGTCGGGTGGACTAAAGGTAATGCCCCTATGTATACATGTATGTAATCTGACACCACTGCCATAACAGGCATAAGTAATCATTACCATACTTCAAAATACTACTTTCTTTCCTCCAAAAGCAAGGTACGTAGCAAATAGCTAAACCTAATAATTCAATATTGCAAACGTTCTTTCACAGAGAGGCTGAGATTTGAAAGTTTGTAGCGGTCTACAGTACTTGCACGCTCTGCTTGCGCACTAGTAGGCCTACTTGTGTTTAACAAGCAAGTAGGCACTCGACAGAGTGCAGTTCTAGTTATTATTATTTTTGTTTTTAAAGATTTGTTTTTTGGGGGCTTTTTATGCCTTTATTGAAAGGGAACAGTAGTCAGACAGGAAAGGGGGAGAGAGATGGGGAGTGACACGCGGCAAAGGCCGTCGGGCTCGGGAGTCGAACCCGCGGCACGCCGGCCGTCTGGTTTGGCAGCCTAGGTGCCCAGACGGTTGAGCTAACCATCCGGGCCTATGTGAAATTAAATATTGAGCAACTACATGACCTAGTTATTGGACCTAGGTTGGAAACAAACAAGCTGCAATAGACAGGAGCAGGTTACGTCTCTATGTGAGGTGCAGGAACACTGCAACTGGAGCTGTCACTGCTCCCACAAAACTGGAGATTTATGTGGGCTTGTACATGTTGTTTACTTGTACTAGAGCGGTGCCCATTTGGCGCTGGCCTACTTGGAACGATGCAAGTTGGAAATGAATGCCCCACCCCGTTATTATGTCTGTGTCCCTTTTATGCCCTTATATGGAGTTCTTTGTCAGTCATAACCAAATATGGAGTCTATACAGATGTCAGAACACCATTTTGATGTCAGTACAGCTAGGCCAGCTCCATGAATGGAGCCTTGGCAGGGCCCCTGTCCAGAGTCTGGGCAGATCGTCAAGACCTTTCGTGGGTCTGACTGACTCAAGGCCGGCACTGCACTCCCTGTTGTGGTGTGGAGCGCGTTACGTGTGTGTCAAATTTGGAGTCGGTGGGGCGAACGGTTCTCGAGTTACGTGGATTTATAGATAGATGTTGCTAACGCTTGCGAAATGCGAATACTTTTAGAGATTTTAAATGAATAGTTATTATTTAAAAAAATAGCAAGACATTTAATTAACAGCAAAAATATACATGAAACATACCTATAGTTTGACGGTACAGAGATGGACACCCAAGTTGACCCATCATAGCTGACACTGAGCCCAAAGTCAGTATTGACAAATGTGCGATGTCCACTTAGATAGATAGACACACGACCACCATCCAAGAGAATAGGCAAGCTTCTAGACACGCCATTCACCTTAAAGGAAAGTTGAAATGATAATAATTTGATAAAAGTATATATTTTTTTGAAAATAACAATGTGCTTGTTTTTCCTTATGAGTTCTGTAATAGTACTAAACATTATGCAACAAGGCAATTACTGGTTCACATATGACTTACCTGCACCTCTCCACGTCTCCCCCTTGACATGTGCACCTGGTAGCCCCACACACTGACAAACACTTCAGCCGTGATGGAAACACTGGATCCTCGCCATGCCTCATTCTTGGCATCTACTTGAAACTGATGCAAACTGGTGTCATTGCACACGGTTGCCAGAACATAGCGACAGGTCCCCTGGAAGTCAAATGCTTTGCCATCAAAGGTGAGGTAGTGAGGGTCCCCGGAGGCAGAACAGGTGCCATGGGGACTTGGGTGGCAGCCATAGTCACCGTCTGTCACCCGGCAGGATTCCTGGGGATCACAGGTTCTGGGCGTACAGTGGACCGCGCCAGTGATGCCGTTACAGCTACAGTAGCTCTGACACTCCTCACCAGCCCAGAAGCTCTCACCAGCTTGCCGATAGCGGCCCTCATGCTGGCATCCACAGCCGATGGTTGGCACACACCGGTTGCCACTGAGGAGGAAGCCATCATCACACTGGCACCCTTCCTGGCACACGGTGGCACAGTAAAATGGGAAGGACAGACTGGGGCAGGAGGAAGGGCAGGAAGTGCCACACAGTTCATAGTGGCTGTTAGATGGACACGTTTGCACTGAAAAAGAGAAAGCACTAAAGTCATGAAAATGATCAATATCAAATGCACAATATAGAGCTCTGAAAGGGCAAGAACAATGTTCTTACCACAGCCTGTGGTGTTCCTCCAGTCCCCTAAGGTGATGCCAGTTTGTTGGCACAGCAGTGCATAATCACGCAGAGCCTCGCACATAGCTACAGTTGGATCTCTGGCCTCCCTCATGTCCTCCACACACTCCTCTACATGGTCGCGTGGGTCCACCCTGGCCTGGCATACGGTGAATGGCCCACTTGTCAATGTCATTACGCCACAGTATTGAGTGGAATTGTAATTTGTTGTGTTGTTCTGATTCAGATGAGTCTGCCCGCCGCTTTCCACACAGTGTGCTGACAGAGAGCCGTCCCGCCAACTGTCACCAAAACTCTGAGAGCTGTTGACCAGAATGCCATTGGGTGTACGGAAGTCATCATGCTCATGGCCGTTGTAGTTCCCACAGAGTCCACCGAGTGAACCGCTGTAGACACTGGGCACTGTGACACGCACCAAGTGAGGCCAGTCTGCTTGTATGACCACATCAAAAGAGGTGTGGATGATGATGGTGTGAACGTTGCTGTGGAAGATGCGGATTCGGTTGGACGCAGTGATAAATGGGAGTCCAATGACCTGACCATCAACCTAAGCAAAAAACAACATAAGAGGTTGAGTGTAAGGATTCACAGGGGGAATAAGACATTACTTAATCCAAGGGGGAAAAAAAGACAGATATTACAAGCCTGTTAATGTAATAATACAAAGCATTATATGTCTTGTTCTGAATCTAATTTTGCAACTGAAATACTCACCTTCACTCTGCTGCTACCTCCTATGTCAATAGACACCTGGGTCCCCTCAGCCTCAAATTTCAACAAGCGCTCAAAACCATCTCGGCCTCTAGGGACCTTCTCTGCTGTCACCGAGAAGTGAGGGTGCTGAGACAATCCCATTACCCTGGCGAGGGTCAACCGACAAGCTCCAGGATACTCATACGTCAGTCCATCAAATGTGCGATAGGATCTCGGTCCCTTCACCCAGCAAGTTTCATGGCTGTTAGATCTGCACCCCCGTTCTCCATCCTCCACTCTGCAAGACTCGAGTGGACCACATCCGTGAGAGTGGCAGGTCATGGAGCCATGACTGCAGCGACAGCTCCTCCCGCAGTCATTGTCCAGGATGATAGTTTGTCCGGACCTGTAGTAGCGGCCTTCAAACGTGCAGCCACACTGAGCAAGAGGGACACAGACACCACCACTGAGGACGTGTCCTGAGTCGCAAATACAGCTCTCTTGAGAAGGAATGGGGCAATTCTGGGTTGAATTGGGGTTGACACAAGTCGCAGGGCACCCAGTGCCGCGTGGCTCGAAGTGACTGTTGGATGGGCAGGGGATTTCTGGACAAATTAAGACATAAAAATTAATTTACATTGATATCATTGACATTTTGCCCCAAGGCAAAAACATTGCTGTGTGGTTTTGACATTAAGTACTAGTAGTTCATACATACCACAGAAGCCAGGTTGCCTCCAGGTGTTCACCTGGATCCCATGCTGTTCACACTGTCTGGCATAAGTACTGAGGCCCTGGCACAGGATAGGCTGGTACCCTCCTCCTACACACAGATCATACACACAACTCTCCACATATGTCTGTGGGGGAATCTGTCGATGGCAATTAGCGAAGGGTCCGGATGGGTTCTGCAGGATGCCGCAGTGTTCATTGTTGCTATAGAGATTTGTCTGAGCGAAGGTGCAGGCAGCACAGTTCAGGCCTCCGCATCGGGGTCCACAATCAGGATCGTCATCCCCTAACGCCTTCCAGCTATTAGCGAAGACAACATCAGAGCTCACAACCTGGCCTTGACGGGTCCGGAAGTCATCCTGGGCACGGTTGTTGAAGTTGCCACAGAGGCCACAAGTGGCATTCTGGTAATCGTAGGGCACTTTGATCGTGACATAATGGTAGGCATCATAGGATACCAGCAAGCCAAAATCAGTGCTCACAACCACAGAAAATCCTGACTGGTAGACTTGGACGCTGTTGTTATGGAGGGAGAATGGTGTGGCAACGTAGCTTCCATTCACCTGCAGATTAATTAATAAAAATATGTTTTTCAAATGAAAATCAGTTATTTTCTTCAAGCAACAAAATAATACAATGGAGTACAGTATAAATAAGGCTTTACTAACCTTTGCCTCAGCACGGTGGCCCTTGACAAGCTCAATAACTTCATCATAAACAAACACTTTGACTAGTCGAGTCCATGCCACCCGGGTGCTGCCCCTGTTTTCATTCTTGCCCTCCACACGATAGTAGGGCAGACCTGCACGGCCACACTGCTCAGACAGGACATAAGTGCAGGTGCCCTGGAAGTGAAATACTTGACGATCAAAGGTGTAGTAGTGAGGATCGCCAGTGATGGTACAGGTGCGTCTCTGTACCGTCTGGCAGGAGAACTGGAAATGGTCACGACGGCAGATTTGGGAGAAGGAACAGGGTTGGTTTTGGCACTGCAGGCCCGCTGAGGTACAGGTGCATCTCTGATGGCAAGTGTTGTCACTCCAAAAGGAGTCACCCAACTGGACAGGGGAACCTTGAAAATAAATCAAAAGGACATGATAAGGTCAATCAGGTTTTATAACATCAAACAACCAACTTGTATTGTGTCATAGAAATTTAGACTGCAAACATATAATAATACCCCTTTATTGCACTCTGATGTTATCTTATCTGTGACACCCCTGTGGTGCTGGTTGGTTACTTTGTTACTGTCCCAAAATTCCTTTGGGCTATGTTGGGGGATGTCTCTTGTGGGAGTGGAGACTATAAATGCTGTGGCCTTATGTTTACTCAGAGAGTCAGACTGGGGTCTTCCGATGCATTGAATTGGTCATGTAAGTTCCTGACTCCTTACTCGAGTAAATCTCTAATACTTCCAAACTATGAATCCTTGTGTTGCCTCATTATTATGTCTTCCTGAGCATGTGCCCCACAGATTGCCTTAACATTTTGGAGGTTTCCTACCGAGACGGTGTGCTATGCTGGACTTGGCGGTCGTCGGCTTGGTGAGTAAGTTCATTCTTTCGGGCTGGGCCGACGACGCGCGCAAGTGAGTAGCCTATATGGGTGTCTGTTTGGATGTTCAGAGAATGAGGTATTGCTTTTATTCAGGGTTTTAAGGTATTAGTGATGAAATTTGGTTGTGATCACGATAGGCATTTTTTGATGGCCTATTTAAAAGAGGGAAACGAAAGTTTTGCCTTTCATGTGCATGCCATGAGAGACGGAGGAACAGTGTTTGGTTGGTTGAATGACTCAAGATGGTTAGACAAGGAGGTCTGACAAATGGTACCAGTGTACGTTGGGAAAAAAGAATAGTCTATTCAATAAATCACTCATTACGTTGCCTGCTGTCTAAAGAGGGGGAGAGATCCTGCCTTAGGGTATCCTTGTTGTTTTATGAAGCAACAAAAAATTGGCTAGCCAGAGTGTGTGTGTGTGTGTGTGTGTATTGTCCTAAGTCCTAAGTGTATGTCTGTGAGTGTTAAATGTATGGCCAAAAAGGGAGACAAGTTGTCTTGCCTAAACTTCGTAGCTACTGAGAAGGGGGGTTGATCCTCGCCTTATACTAGGGTACCTTTGCTAACAGAAGCATAAAACAATTGTGAAGCGCTATGTATGGATATATCATTTGAAAATGAATGTGAATGGTCTGTCATGAAAACTGATTGAGTGTAGAATGGAGTGTTCTGCCTGTATGTGAGTGTGTGAGAGACAGAAAAGGAGTGTGAGAGGAAATTGTGAAAAAGGGATGTTAAATAGTTAACAGCCTAGAATGAAAATGAAGATATGAGAATTGATATAGAGATATATTAAGGTAAAGTAATACGTTTTAAATCATATGATGTCATATGATTCTCGAGACGAGAAAATGGAAATAGTTCCAAATAGGGATAAAAATAAGGAAAGGAAGTGAATAGTACCTACAGTATTTGTATGGAGTTCATATGTCTCAATGTATACTGTTTGAAAGCGTGAGTGTACACATGTGTATGAGTGAAAATGCTCAAACTTGTGAAGAACATTTTTAGGGCCTGGAGAGGATATTTAGGTGCATTATGTACAGTTTCTGTGTCGAAATGTGGGCTAGAGTAGTCAACAGGTGAAATGGTAGTCAAAATAGTTTAATCTATTACCTCACTCAGTTATCCTGAGTGTGGGGCTAAAGTAGCCTTGATGAAAGAGTAGCATCGATGACTGGTTTACTAGTTATCACTTCATTTTGATCAAGTGACTGTCTAATATAGACTTATTTATCCTTAACATGGCATGATAGCTAGCCCCTGAGGGCTATTACGGTTCCTTTTAAGGGGAGTTGTCGTGAAATTTAAAATGTAGAAAGAATTTAATCTAAATTCCCCAGGCAGGCCATGCCCTGATTGATATTAAAAGTTAGTTTAAGTGTTTAAAATTAAGTGGCTCTTTAGTTCCTAGAGAAGTGAGCCTTGCTAAGCCATGCACCATACAGTATAGGAGGCTATCGCCTGTTTTCTGTAATATACGCAGCTTGATGTATAAGTATGCCCCTGGATATTCATGTTGTAAATCGCTCTGAATTAAGAGCGTCTGCTCAATAGTAAATTGGACAGTGTGACAGTTAGTGGAGTGAGATTGAGATAAAGATTACTTGAGACTGAAAGAAAGTTTTTTTAAAATGACAGATCTACTGCGTGCGCGCAAACCTAGTTATTATAAGCACGTTGTTTTAATTGTAGACAGATTGGAGAAAAGAAAAAATGCCAAACAGTATGGTAATGTTAAAATGTTTAAGGTAAAACAGAATGGATAGGTAAGATTAGGATAGGAACACCGAATAGGCCGAAAATATTACAGAGCAGTGTATGCAATCAATGCATTCAAAAGAGCTGAATCATTTACCACCTACAGTATATTGCGTCCTTTTTACCACTAGGCCAACTCGTAGTGTTAGGGTTAATTTAAGAACGTAAAATGTGCTGGGGGAGTAGTAGAAGCTCCAAGCCGTCGGCTTGTAAAAGCAGAAAAGGCAGAGAATGTGAAGTATTTTACCCCAGGTGGGTCGCAAAATGCCTGGGGGTAGGGTTTTGTTGTCAGTATAGGGAGAACCAGCCAGCTGGTGTTCTATTTAAGGACTTAGGTCTTAGTGAAAAATGTAGTGTAAGTCATAAGTATACCCGGTTTGTGTTGGGTTGTAATCTACAGTATGTCTTAAAGTGTAATATACAGTAGGCCTATGTCTTAAAGTATATACAGATTTGTAATTTTGAAAGTCCAAATAAGGCATAAAATAAAATGAGTATGCCCACATGCTGATAGCTTGTGACGGTGATTGATTTGATGACATTGTTTGAAGGACAGGAACCCAAAAGTTAAATATGGAATAGAATATAGCAGCTATAATTGCAAACTTTAGTGTACAGTGGATTGCAATATTATGCAAAAATAAATGTACGGCTGTCGACAACACCTCATCCTGTTCCGTTGGAGAGAGGATACCACATGGACGGGTCCAAACTACTGGTTTTGTTTTTTCCAGTATGAGGGGGCAACTCTGTGTCAGGGTTGAGAAGAGAACGAACTGAACATTGGACATTGGTCACTAGCATTGGACATTGATGCACTGACATTGCAAACAGTGATGGGGGATCACTGGACAATGATACGATCGGAATCTGAAGGAAACAAAGATTCTTGAATCGGAATCCCGACATGAAGGAGTACGCGTTGGTGACAACTGAATGCGAAAAAAGCTGTGCTATTTTTGTGGCTGATTGTGTTTCTCTCTGCAGTATGGTGGAGGGGTGAGGTGAAGCTGACAGGTGTACATTGGGATCGAATGATAGTGAGTAGCTACAGAGTTGCATTTGTTCCACTTATGGCTGCTATAAAACAAAAATAGGTTGTATTTACTAAAATATAGTAGTGATAAATACTGTGATCTCACTGACAACTGGCAAACTCTTAAATACAGAGTTTGACTTTTTGTGTCCCATGCAGGACGTAAAATGATCTTATCAGTAAACAAAGGGATTTCCAGCTGTTTCAGGGCACTTATCTAAGTTCCTGTGACATATGGTCAATAGCAGAGATAATAAAACCCCCTTCTGGAGATAGACGTTTAAGTGCTGCCAAGAGGCTTCATTCGGCTAAAAATTCAGACCAAGGTATAGTGAAAATAAAAGTTAAATATTTTAATTAGTGGTGCCGACATTATGAGTGGTTTTAGCAAAAAGGTCTATTGATTACATGGCTGTTATTGATGTATTGGCTGTATGAGTTAAATTTAAGACATACTGTACTGATGTAACCTGTTTACATGATCAGATTGTGATCAAGCTTTAGTAGTAGCCTGGGCTTACTAAAAATAGGAATTATATTGATGGGTAACACATTGTTATCAGATAGTCATCGTAGGGAAATATTAGTCTATTACGTCCTAGGAAGACAGGGAATAATGATGGACCACAGGCAGTGCATTTTTGCTGCTGACAAAGTACTGAATTGTATTTGGTCAAACAGTGGTTAAACATTGATACTAAAATAGTAAGGAGGGGTTGATGTAAAGAAATGGGTGGTGGGTCTGGTAAACCTCAAAATGGGTTTTGACTTGTGCCCCAGGATCTGATCTTATCTTGACCTTATCTTGACAAAGCTAAGGAAAACAGCTGGCCTAGTGCTATTTGAATGTTTATGACTTTACAACATGGGCAAGCCACAACAAAAAAAACCCTTGTCCTTCTGTACACAGAAGTTTAGTGCAGAGCAAAGAGGATATCTCATTATATTTACCTCAGAATAGTAAAGGCATACTATGATCAGCTGCTCGGGTCAGATACTACAATACTAATAAATTGGTGGAGTTCAATAGTAGGCCTATAGTACTAGATAAGTGAGATAGATCATTGAATCACTTCAGCATGTGTGTGCAGTAATTACGCTCACTCAAATAAGAAGGACAGTTAAGATAGAATAATTCTTAAAGAATGTCCTGTAGTCATGAAGGTCATGATCAAGGTAAAATCTTAGAAGTTGAAACGGTGTAAAATCAGTCAATCTCTACGTTATGTTGGTTAGAGAATTAAATTAGGATGCAAGACTTGCAAGTTCAGTATATTGCAGGCATAGTTTTGTTAAATAACAATTGATTTGAGTAGTATATGAGCATTTGTGCCTGTCGTAGACATGCGCAGAGCAAGTTCAGTCAGGGAACCTCAGTACCGCCTCAGCATCACGCTCCCATTCACATGATTCACTCAGCCAATCACACACTCACTCCATCTTCATACCGGCTACTTTAACCGGAGGTTTGCATTCCTCCTTCTGCTTGCTTGCTCGCTGCTGCTACCGTATACCTGCGCGCTGCAGTATACAACTTGCTTGCTGCTACTGTATCAGCGTGCCGCTGTATACAAAACTTCTGCGCACCCACCTCCACCCCAGCTACCACCTGTCGTTTTGGATCTACTGTTTAGGTACGGGGGATTCAGAGTCCCTATGGTCGGGACTGATGCGCTTGATCTGAGTACCTAAAAAGCAGATCCAATACATCGCCAAACCATAATGAATATACTGTATTGCTCATCTATATTCAATAAATATATATTACATCCTTCTTGAGTTGTCTGACTGAATTGTAATGATGCATGACAGTTTGGTTGACGCTATATTGTGCTATACTCTTGTCTTCAAGACCGGTTTAAAGTACAGCGGAAAGTATTTTCGCATCTCACCAATAGTGCGAACATATCAGTAGGGTGATACATTAATAAATAGGGCTACAGTAGTAGGAGCAGGTATGAGCTGAATAAGGATTTCCGCAGGAAGAGAAGAACCCATTGACAAAATAGGTCATATACAGAAATAGGAGTGCTATGTGATGTATTTAAATCAGGACAAAGAAGGGTTTGTTTTCGAGGGACGCCTTGAAACAAACAAAAGTATGTAAGAGTGTACTAAGATTGTTATGTTTCCTGTATGAATATTCTGATCCAAGTTTTCTTAGGTTCATGTGGAGGCGATCCAGATTGATGTGACATGAGATTGATTTCTCTCATGTTTTGTTGCATGGTGTTACTAACGAAATTGACTAATCCCTGACGGAAATTGAAATTGTGCATGTGTGCATGTGCGCCGAATATCTTGCTGTGTTTGCAGAAGTCATTGGATTTGGAAGTCAAAATCTGTGAGTATTACGTGGGTAAGTTATGCAACAACTTGATGTTTCCTGGTGGAATAATTGAGCATAGGAGGATGTTCTAAATCATGTTCTGTTGCAGTTATGCGATTAGTTCTGAACAACGGTATTGTTTGATGATGCCATACTAAAGAGACATATAGGAATGTGTTCAGAGATAAGATATCTACGCAATAGATAGTTGCACAAACACACATATGCTTACTGAGAGTTAGAGTTGTACGTTAGAGCTGAGCATAGCTGCCTGGTTGAGTCAGAAAGGGCATTGAGAAGTGGTGGACTAGCAGTAAATGAAATTCGATAATACACGTTATTGCTGCTGTAACTACGTAGTATTGAGTCCACCATCAACATTGAAATTAGTAGTAATGTGACTGTATCTGAGCTGGAGATGACATAGCGAAGGAAATGTGATCCAGGTAGAGTAGGGCTTTTCAATGGTGTTGTAGTTTTTCTTTCAGCTCCATGATAATGAGAAGAGTCGTGTTGGAATAACATGACGAATGATGAAGTGGATCTGATGACATGGCTAAGTATCGTTTGGGGATGATATGGAATATGTATTAATGAGAAGTTGTCAACTAAGTCAACTAACTAAGGTCCACTTAGATGCGGAGTCGGGTTGAATGAATGATAGTATGTATAGACTAGTTTATGAATGAATAGTTAATTCCGTGTTTAAAAGACAGTTGTGTTACATGATAACTGAGAAGGTGTAGGCTGAAGCCAAAGCTTGCTTGTTATGCCTACTCTTGTACCTGTAGTTTTTGGAAATCCTAGTATGAATACGGTTGGTTAATACATGTTAAATTCCAGATCCAGCTTAGGCATTGCCAAGATGGACCAATAGAAGAGTTGTTTTTCTGTGACTGCTCCTGCGGACCAGAACCCATGGTTATGCCCGGCTCCGTTTAGATTGGTTAATGACATATATTTTGTTTGTAAATTGTTGGGTTACTCACACTGGTTTTCTTTTATTTTTCAGATATATGATGATGTACGCTGATGTCCCTATGGGGGATCAAGTGCTGTTCGCACTCTGGACTCTGAATCCTGCGATCATGTGCTCGGGAGCCGTTTCTGAATGATGTTGCATCACCTGTGCGGTGACAATTTCTGGTCTTTTGGAAGGCTGTGACGTGTGCAGTTCTGTCAAATGGCCGATCTGCAAGCTCACGACATGTCTGGGGCTTGTGGATGTAATGCACATTGGTGCTTTGAGCTCTGTGAAAGAGCTACTTCCGGTTTGGATTGCTCTGTGCGGTGTGGACCACATGGCACCTGCAGTACACTGTCTGTGATGTGTGCAAAGTGGACAGTTCTGAACGGACATTTTCTGGTGCTGAGATGTTTTTTGGTCTGAGGGGAGATGTTTTTTGGTCTGAGGGCTACGACGTTTTGCTGTATGTTTAATTTGGCTTTGCCTTGTTTTGTTTGTTTTGTTTGAAACTATTGTACCACTGTGTATCGTAGGCCTTGTGTGCGGTCGCTCTATGATGAGGGCCATGTAGGAATTTTCCCTGTTTGTCTAACCCATTGGGTTCCAGGTTTTTTGCCTACATCTGCGATGTACTGATAAGTGGTGTTTAGGGGTTTTTAAATGTTTAAAAGTGGGGTAATGTCATAGAAATTTAGACTGCAAACATATAATAATACCCCTTTATTGCACTCTGATGTTATCTTATCTGTGACACCCCTGTGGTGCTGGTTGGTTACTTTGTTACTGTCCCAAAATTCCTTTGGGCTATGTTGGGGGATGTCTCTTGTGGGAGTGGAGACTATAAATGCTGTGGCCTTATGTTTACTCAGAGAGTCAGACTGGGGTCTTCCGATGCATTGAATTGGTCATGTAAGTTCCTGACTCCTTACTCGAGTAAATCTCTAATACTTCCAAACTATGAATCCTTGTGTTGCCTCATTATTATGTCTTCCTGAGCATGTGCCCCACAGATTGCCTTAACAATTGGGTAGATGGATAGTGTCCAAAGCTATTATTAAATCACTAAAGCAAATTAACAGTGGAATAGTTACATACCCTACATCACATTAACTATAACATTCACAGTATATTACACAATACACATACTAATCATCAGTGTTGGAACCCACTGTGTATGTACAAAACAACTTAGTTACATGTAAGAACATTTAGGGACGGTGTGTTAAAAAAGCTTCCAGCTGTGTATACTGTATTAGCCTATTTCATATCAATATTCATTGATACTGTGTTTTTGGCAGTCAATCAGTTTTAAAAATCACACCCGTTTCCTGTGTCTTCTTGGAAACATTACGTAAGAATCCTGTTTAATTCCCAGCTCCACCTGGCTTAGTGTTGAAGTATCCTTGCATGTCAAGACACTGCAGGTTAGTGCCTTGCATGGATGCCTCTGTTGTCAGTGTGTGAATGTGTGTTTAAATGTGTGAATATAAAGCACATTGTAAAGCCCCCTTAACCATTTACCAACAGAACTGTGCATTCTGTGAATGGCAATCTTACTGCTTTCAGATTTGGGCAGAACGTAGCCTGTGATTGTATTTGTGTTGTCTTACCATTAAACGTACAGCCTCTAGATCCAATAGCTGTGGTTGGAGGAAGGCTAGGAACTGTGGTTGTAGGACGGCTAGGAACTGTGGTTGGAGGAAGGCTAGGAACTGTGGTTGGAGGAAGGCTAGGAACTGTGGTTGGAGGAAGGCTAGGAACTGTGGTTGTAGGACGGCTAGGAACTGAGGTTGGAGGAAGGCTAGGAACTGTGGTTGGAGGAAGGCTAGGAACTGTGGTTGTAGGAAGTCTAGGAACTGTGGTTGTAGGAAGGCTAGGAACTGTGGTTGGAGGAAGGCTAGGAACTGTGGTTGTAGGAAGTCTAGGAACTGTGGTTGGAGGAAGGCTAGGAACGGGGGTTGTAGGAAGTCTAGGAACTGTGGTTGTAGGAAGGCTAGGAACTGTGGTTGTAGGAAGGCTAGGAACTGTGGTTGTAGGAAGTCTAGGAACTGTGGTTGTAGGACGGCTAGGAACTGTGGTTGGAGGAAGGCTAGGAACTGTGGTTGGAGGAAGGCTAGGAACTGTGGTTGTAGGAAGGCTAGGAACTGTGGTTGGAGGAAGGCTAGGAACTGTGGTTGTAGGAAGGCTAGGAACTGTGGTTGTAGGAAGGCTAGGAGCTGTGGTTGTAGTGACTGTTGTTAAAGGTGCTGCTGTGCTGGCCGCTGTAAATGTAAAACTTTCATAATCAGTACGTGCAGGCACAGAAAAATCTAAATGCCATCAAACGTGTACTTAGTAAGGAAGAGTCTGAGGTTTTATTTGTTGAATCATTAACTCTTACCAACTGAGGATATATTCACAGGAAGGGTGAAGTTCGAGCTGGAGGCAGCCTCCACAAGCGTATCAACCACAGAAGTGGCATCTGGTGCTGCAGTCCCTTGGTTGAATATTAATTCAGCATTTACCTTCACTGATCCTGAGCTATAAAAGTGATTTAGGAAAGTTTTTTAGGATTATTTATTACATTGCATCAACGTTCGTTATAAATTAGTAAAGCATTTCTGAGTAATTAAATAAAGACCATCAATGCATACCTGAAACCTGTTACAACAGTCCGATTGAAAGTATCACCAAATTGTGCACTAAAGACGACGTCAATCTGTAAAAAGGAAGTCATTGGAAAAAAAAATAATAATTCCAGAGAAACTGTGAAAGAATCACTATTATTGAACCAATATCATTTCATGAGTTATTATTAATCAATTTATATTTGATTAATAGATAAGGATGTTCATGAGATTTTAAAAGTGGAAGGTAAAAATGTAAATTATGAATCTTCAATAATTTCAAGTATGTTTTTTTCAACAGGACAATTGAACAAAGAAAAGCAAAACATGTCCATGCAGTATGTTTCTCTGTAAATGTTATTATATTATTATTCCTTTGTCAGACATCAATATTATGAGTACATTCATACATTCAACAAATCCATAAACACACAGGGAATGTTATTTGATAAGCTAGTGGTGAGTAATTTACTGTAGTAGGATAGAGAAGGTTGTCTTCCCTAAACTTACAGCTACAAATTGTGTACAGACTGTAGATACAGATAAACCTGGATTATGGTAATATTGTTTGTCAAATATTGTTCCCGCAGCCACCTGGTGACAAGCAGGTGACAGATGGACTATATGGAATTCAGAACTATGGACAGCACCGTTTGTTATGCATAGGGGTGTGTGTGCATGCAACGCACGGCACAACTATACTGAAACAAATTGGAGATTGACAGATGAACAGATTGACAGACAGTTTATGCCACGTAAGTCAGTGAGTTCGATTTCTAAGTTTATACTGTATATTTTGACAATGAGTCATTCAAAAATTGTACTACTATTGTGAAAAAGTGCTCTCATTAATTAACGCATTTTTTTAAGTACTCATACCTGTATGTTGTTGTTTAATTTAGCATTTAATTCTGAGGCTACTACATGTAATTTCACGGAGGACAGTCACATATAACTACGGATGAAACTTTGGTCAGCCTACTTTTACGGTGTTGCATAAGCAGATAAGCTTAGAGGCCTTGCCTGAAGAACAAAACCCTAATATATCCCCTGGCCACGGGGGATTTAAGATATTTGGCATTGTGTCACGTCTCTCTCTCCTCCCCCCCCCACAGTATTGCTGTAATGAACATGAAGCATGATAATGAACTTACCGCTGAAGCTACTTGGTTCGATAAGGTCTTGAATGCAGCAGAGGATTTGTTTGAAAGTTCTGCTGTGAAGGTTTGGTCTATTTTGAATTCCAACAGAACCTTTGGCTCTTCTGGTGGTGCAGATGTTGTAGCTGCAGGAAGTCTAGGAACTGTGGTTGTAGGAAGGCTAGGAACTGTGGTTGGAGGATGGCTAGGAACTGTGGTTGGAGGATGGCTAGGAACTGTGGTTGTAGGACGGCTAGGAACTGTGGTTGGAGGAAGGCTAGGAACTGTGGTTGGAGGAAGGCTAGGAACTGTGGTTGTAGGACGGCTAGGAACTGTGGTTGGAGGAAGGCTAGGAACTGTGGTTGTAGGACGGCTAGGAACTGTGGTTGTAGGACAGCTAGGAACTGTGGTTGGAGGAAGGCTAGGAACGGGGGTTGTAGAAAGTCTAGGAACTGTGGTTGTAGGAAGGCTAGGAACTGTGGTTGTAGGAAGGCTAGGAACTGTGGTTGTAGGAAGTCTAGGAACTGTGGTTGTAGGACGGCTAGGAACTGTGGTTGGAGGAAGGCTAGGAACTGTGGTTGGAGGAAGGCTAGGAACTGTGGTTGTAGGACGGCTAGGAACTGTGGTTGGAGGAAGGCTAGGAACTGTGGTTGGAGGAAGGCTAGGAACTGTGGTTGTAGGACGGCTAGGAACTGTGGTTGGAGGAAGGCTAGGAACTGTGGTTGAAGGAAGGCTAGGAACTGTGGTTGTAGGAAGGCTAGGAACTGTGGTTGGAGGAAGGCTAGGCACTGTGGTTGGAGGAAGGCTAGGAACTGTGGTTGTAGGAAGTCTAGGAACTGTGGTTGTAGGACGGCTAGGAACTGTGGTTGGAGGAAGGCTAGGAACTGTGGTTGTAGGACGGCTAGGAACTGTGGTTGGAGGAAGGCTAGGAACTGTGGTTGGAGGAAGGCTAGGAACTGTGGTTGGAGGAAGGCTAGGAACTGTGGTTGGAGGAAGGCTAGGAACTGTGGTTGTAGGACGACTAGGAACTGTGGTTGGAGGAAGGCTAGGAACTGTGGTTGGAGGAAGGCTAGGAACTGTGGTTGGAGGAAGACTAGGAACTGTGGTTGTAGGACGGCTAGGAACTGTGGTTGGAGGAAGGCTAGGAACTGTGGTTGGAGGAAGGCTAGGAACTGTGGTTGTAGGAAGTCTAGGAACTGTGGTTGTAGGACGGCTAGGAACTGTGGTTGGAGGAAGGCTAGGAACTGTGGTTGTAGGAAGTCTAGGAACTGTGGTTGGAGGAAGGCTAGGAACGGGGGTTGTAGGAAGTCTAGGAACTGTGGTTGTAGGAAGGCTAGGAACTGTGGTTGTAGGAAGTCTAGGAACTGTGGTTGTAGGACGGCTAGGAACTGTGGTTGGAGGAAGGCTAGGAACTGTGGTTGGAGGAAGGCTAGGAACTGTGGTTGTAGGAAGGCTAGGAACTGTGGTTGGAGGAAGGCTAGGAACTGTGGTTGTAGGAAGGCTAGGAACTGTGGTTGTAGGAAGGCTAGGAGCTGTGGTTGTAGTGACTGTTGTTAAAGGTGCTGCTGTGCTGGCCGCTGTAAATGTAAAACTTTCATAATCAGTACGTGCAGGCACAGAAAAATCTAAATGCCATCAAACGTGTACTTAGTAAGGAAGAGTCTGAGGTTTTATTTGTTGAATCATTAACTCTTACCAACTGAGGATATATTCACAGGAAGGGTGAAGTTCGAGCTGGAGGCAGCCTCCACAAGCGTATCAACCACAGAAGTGGCATCTGGTGCTGCAGTCCCTTGGTTGAATATTAATTCAGCATTTACCTTCACTGATCCTGAGCTATAAAAGTGATTTAGGAAAGTTGTGTTTTTTAGGATTATTTATTGCATTGCTTCAACGTTCGTTATAAATTAGTAAAGCATTTCTGAGTAATTAAATAAAGACCATCAATGCATACCTGAAACCTGTTACAACAGTCCGATTGAAAGTATCACCAAATTGTGCACTAAAGACGACGTCCATCTGTAAAAAGGAAGTCATTGGAAAAAAAAATAATAATTCCAGAGAAACTGTGAAAGAATCACTATTATTAAACCAATATCATTTCATGGGTTATTATTAATCAATGTATATTTGATTAATAGATAAGGATGTTCATTAGATTTTAAAAGTGGAAGGTAAAAATGTACATTATGAATCTTCAATAATTTCAAGTATGTTTTTTTCAACAGGACAATTGAACAAAGAAAAGCAAAACATATCCATGCAGTATGTTTCTCTGTAAATGTTATTATATTATTATTCCTTTGTCAGACATCAATATTATGAGTACATTCATACATTCAACAAATCCATAAACACACAGGGAATGTTATTTGATAAGCTAGTGGTGAGTAATGTACTGTAGTAGGATAGAGAAGGTTGTCTTCCCTAAACTTACAGCTACAAATTGTGTACAGACTGTAGATACAGATAAACCTGGATTATGGTAATATTGTTTGTCAAATATTGTTCCTGCAGCCACCTGGTGACAAGCAGGTGACAGATGGACTATATGGAATTCAGAACTATGGACAGCACCGTTTGTTATGCATAGGGGTGTGTGTGCATGCAACGCACGGCACAACTATACTGAAACAAATTGGAGATTGACAGATGAACAGATTGACAGACAGTTTATGCCACGTAAGTCAGTGAGTTCGATTTCTAAGTTTATACTGTATATTTTGACAATGAGTCATTAAAAAATTGTACTACTATTGTGAAAAAGTGCTCTCATTAATGAACGCATTTTTTTAAGTACTCATACCTGTATGTTGTTGTTTAATTTAGCATTTAATTCTGAGGCTACTACATGTAATTTCACGGAGGACAGTCACATATAACTACGGATGAAACTTTGGTCAGCCTACTTTTACGGTGTTGCATAAGGCAGAGAAGCTTAGAGGCCTTGCCTGAAGAACAAAACCCTAATATATCCCCTGGCCACGGGGGATTCCCCTTAATGTAGTGTTTAAGATATTTGGCATTGCATCACGTCTCTCTCTCCTCCTCCCCCCCCCCCCCCCCCCCACAGTATTGCTGTAATGAACATGAAGCATGATAATGAACTTACCGCTGAAGCTACTTGGTTCGATAAGGTCTTGAATGCAGCAGAGGATTTGTTTGAAAGTTCTGCTGTGAAGGTTTGGTCTATTTTGAATTCCAACAGAACCTTTGGCTCTTCTGGTGGTGCAGATGTTGTAGCTGCAGGAAGTCTAGGAACTGTGGTTGTAGGAAGGCTGGGAACTGTGGTTGGAGGAAGGCTAGGAACTGTGGTTGGAGGATGGCTAGGAACTGTGGTTGGAGGAAGGCTAGGAACTTTGGTTGTAGGACGGCTAGGAACTGTGGTTGGAGGAAGGCTAGGAACTGTGGTTGGAGGAAGGCTAGGAACTGTGGTTGGAGGAAGGCTAGGAACTGTGGTTGGAGGACGGCTAGGAACTGTGGTTGGAGGAAGGCTAGGAACTGTGGTTGGAGGAAGGCTAGGAACTGTGGTTGTAGGACGGCTAGGAACTGTGGTTGGAGGAAGGCTAGGAACTGTGGTTGAAGGAAGGCTAGGAACTGTGGTTGTAGGAAGGCTAGGAACTGTGGTTGGAGGAAGGCTAGGCACTGTGGTTGGAGGAAGGCTAGGAACTGTGGTTGTAGGAAGTCTAGGAACTGTGGTTGTAGGACGGCTAGGAACTGTGGTTGGAGGAAGGCTAGGAACTATGGTTGTAGGACGGCTAGGAACTGTGGTTGGAGGAAGGCTAGGAACTGTGGTTGGAGGAAGGCTAGGAACTGTGGTTGGAGGAAGGCTAGGAACTGTGGTTGGAGGAAGGCTAGGAACTGTGGTTGTAGGACGACTAGGAACTGTGGTTGGAGGAAGGCTAGGAACTGTGGTTGGAGGAAGGCTAGGAACTGTGGTTGGAGGAAGACTAGGAACTGTGGTTGTAGGACGGCTAGGAACTGTGGTTGGAGGAAGGCTAGGAACTGTGGTTGTAGGAAGTCTAGGAACTGTGGTTGTAGGACGGCTAGGAACTGTGGTTGGAGGAAGGCTAGGAACTGTGGTTGTAGGAAGTCTAGGAACTGTGGTTGGAGGAAGGCTAGGAACGGGGGTTGTAGGAAGTCTAGGAACTGTGGTTGTAGGAAGGCTAGGAACTGTGGTTGTAGGAAGTCTAGGAACTGTGGTTGTAGGACGGCTAGGAACTGTGGTTGGAGGAAGGCTAGGAACTGTGGTTGGAGGAAGGCTAGGAACTGTGGTTGTAGGAAGGCTAGGAACTGTGGTTGGAGGAAGGCTAGGAACTGTGGTTGTAGGAAGGCTAGGAACTGTGGTTGTAGGAAGGCTAGGAGCTGTGTTTGTAGTGACTGTTGTTAAAGGTGCTGCTGTGCTGGCCGCTGTAAATGTAAAACTTTCATAATCAGTACGTGCAGGCACAGAAAAATCTAAATGCCATCAAACGTGTACTTAGTAAGGAAGAGTCTGAGGTTTTATTTGTTGAATCATTAACTCTTACCAACTGAGGATATATTCACAGGAAGGGTGAAGTTCGAGCTGGAGGCAGCCTCCACAAGCGTATCAACCACAGAAGTGGCATCTGGTGCTGCAGTCCCTTGGTTGAATATTAATTCAGCATTTACCTTCACTGATCCTGAGCTATAAAAGTGATTTAGGAAAGTTGTGTTTTTTAGGATTATTTATTGCATTGCTTCAACGTTCGTTATAAATTAGTAAAGCATTTCTGAGTAATTCAATAAAGACCATCAATGCATACCTGAAACCTGTTACAACAGTCCGATTGAAAGTATCACCAAATTGTGCACTAAAGACGACGTCCATCTGTAAAAAGGAAGTCATTGGAAAAAATAATAATAATTCCAGAGAAACTGTGAAAGAATCACTATTATTAAACCAATATCATTTCATGGGTTATTATTAATCAATGTATATTTGATTAATAGATAAGGATGTTCATTAGATTTTAAAAGTGGAAGGTAAAAATGTACATTATGAATCTTCAATAATTTCAAGTATGTTTTTTTCAACAGGACAATTGAACAAAGAAAAGCAAAACATATCCATGCAGTATGTTTCTCTGTAAATGTTATTATATTATTATTCCTTTGTCAGACATCAATATTATGAGTACATTCATACATTCAACAAATCCATAAACACACAGGGAATGTTATTTGATAAGCTAGTGGTGAGTAATGTACTGTAGTAGGATAGAGAAGGTTGTCTTCCCTAAATTTACAGCTACAAATTGTGTACAGACTGTAGATACAGATAAACCTGGATTATGGTAATATTGTTTGTCAAATATTGTTCCCGCAGCCACCTGGTGACAAGCAGGTGACAGATGGACTATATGGAATTCAGAACTCTGTACAGCACCGTTTGTTATGCATAGGGGGGTGTGTGCATGCAACGCACGGCACAACTATACTGAAACGAATTGGAGATTGACAGATGAACAGATTGACAGACAGTTTATGCCACGTAAATCAGTGAGTTCGATTTCTAAGTTTATACTGTATATTTTGACAATGAGTCATTCATAAATTGTACTACTATTGTGAAAAAGTGCTCTCATTAATGAACGCATTTTTTTAAGTACTCATATGTTGTTGTTTAATTTAGCATTTAATTCTGAGGCTACTACATGTAATTTCACAGAGGACAGTCACATATAACTACGGATGAAACTTTGGTCAGCCTACTTTTACGGTGTTGCATAAGCAGAGAAGCTTAGAGGCCTTGCCTGAAGAACAAAACCCTAATATATCCCCTGGCCACGGGGGATTCCCCTTAATGTAGTGTTTAAGATATTTGGCATTGCGTCACGTCTCTCTCTCCTCCCCCCCCCACAGTATTGCTGTAATGAACATGAAGCATGATAATGAACTTACCGCTGAAGCTACTTGGTTCGATAAGGTCTTGAATGCAGCAGAGGATTTGTTTGAAAGTTCTGCTGTGAAGGTTTGGTCTATTTTGAATTCCAACAGAACCTTTGGCTCTTCTGGTGGTGCAGATGTTGTAGCTGCAGGAAGTCTAGGAACTGTGGTTGTAGGAAGGCTAGGAACTGTGGTTGGAGGATGGCTAGGAACTGTGGTTGGAGGTTGGCTAGGAACTGTGGTTGGAGGAAGGCTAGGAACTGTGGTTGTAGGACGGCTAGGAACTGTGGTTGGAGGAAGGCCAGGAACTGTGGTTGGAGGAAGGATAGGAACTGTGGTTGGAGGAAGGCTAGGAACTGTGGTTGTAGGACGGCTAGGAACTGTGGTTGGAGGAAGGCTAGGAACTGTGGTTGGAGGAAGGCTAGGAACTGTGGTTGTAGGAAGTCTAGGAACTGTGGTTGTAGGACGGATAGGAACTGTGGTTGGAGGAAGGCTAGGAACTGTGGTTGTAGGATGTCTAGGAACTGTGGTTGTAGGACGGCTAGGAACTGTGGTTGGAGGAAGGCTAGGAACTGTGGTTGGAGGAAGGCTAGGAACTGTGGTTGTAGGAAGGCTAGGAACTGTGGTTGGAGGAAGGCTAGGAACTGTGGTTGGAGGAAGGCTAGGAACTGTGGTTGTAGGAAGTCTAGGAACTGTGGTTGTAGGACGGCTAGGAACTGTGGTTGGAGGAAGGCTAGGAACTGTGGTTGGAGAAAGGCTAGGAACTGTGGTTGGAGGAAGACTAGGAACTGTGGTTGGAGGAAGGCTAGGAACTGTGGTTGTAGGACGGCTAGGAACTGTGGTTGGAGGAAGGCTAGGAACGGGGGTTGTAGGAAGTCTAGGAACTGTGGTTGTAGGAAGGCTAGGAACTGTGGTTGTAGGAAGGCTAGGAACTGTGGTTGTAGGAAGTCTAGGAACTGTGGTTGTAGGACGGCTAGGAACTGTGGTTGGAGGAAGGCTAGGAACTGTGGTTGGTGGAAGGCTAGGAACTGTGGTTGTAGTAAGGCTAGGAACTGTGGTTGGAGGAAGGCTAGGCACTGTGGTTGGAGGAAGGCTAGGAACTGTGGTTGTAGGAAGTCTAGGAACTGTGGTTGTAGGACGGCTAGGAACTGTGGTTGGAGGAAGGCTAGGAACTGTGGTTGTAGGACGGCTAGGAACTGTGGATGGAGGAAGGCTAGGAACTGTGGTTGGAGGAAGGCTAGGAACTGTGGTTGGAGGAAGGCTAGGAACTGTGGTTGGAGGAAGGCTAGGAACTGTGGTTGTAGGACGACTAGGAACTGTGGTTGGAGGAAGGCTAGGAACTGTGGTTGGAGGAAGGCTAGGAACTGTGGTTGGAGGAAGGCTAGGAACTGTGGTTGGAGGACGGCTAGGAACTGTGGTTGGAGGAAGGCTAGGAACTGTGGTTGGAGGAAGGCTAGGAACTGTGGTTGTAGGAAGTCTAGGAACTGTGGTTGGAGGAAGGCTAGGAACGGGGGTTGTAGGAAGTATAGGAACTGTGGTTGTAGGAAGGCTAGGAACTGTGGTTGTAGGAAGGCTAGGAACTGTGGTTGTAGGAAGTCTAGGAACTGTGGTTGTAGGACGGCTAGGAACTGTGGTTGGAGGAAGGCTAGGAACTGTGGTTGGAGGAAGGCTAGGAACTGTGGTTGTAGGAAGGCTAGGAACTGTGGTTGGAGGAAGGCTAGGAACTGTGGTTGTAGGAAGGCTAGGAGCTGTGGTTGTAGTGACTGTTGTTAAAGGTGCTGCTGTGCTGGCCGCTGTAAATGTAAAACTTTCATAATCAGTACGTGGCACTACGTGCAGGCACAGACAAATCTAAATGCCATCAAATGTGTACTTAGTAAGGAAGAGTCTGAGGTTTTATTTGTTGAATCATTAACTCTTACCAACTGAGGATATATTCACAGGAAGGGTGAAGTTCGAGCTGGAGGCAGCCTCCACAAGCGTATCAACCACAGAAGTGGCATCTGGTGCTGCAGTCCCTTGGTTGAATATTAATTCAGCATTTACCTTCACTGATCCTGAGCTATAAAAGTGATTTAGGAAAGTTGTGTTTTTTAGGATTATGTATTGCATTGCATCAACGTTCGTTATAAATTAGTAAAGCATTTCTGAGTAATTAAATAAAGACCATCAATGCATACCTGAAACCTGTTACAACAGTCCGATTGAAAGTATCACCAAATTGTGCACTAAAGACGACGTCCATCTGTAAAAAGGAAGTCATTGGAAGAAAATTAAATAATTCCAGAGAAACTGTGAAAGAATCACTATTATTGAACCAATATCATTTCATGGGTTATTATTAATCAATTTATATTTGATTAATAGATAAGGATGTTCATGAGATTTTAAAAGTGGAAGGTAAAAATGTACATTATGAATCTTCAATAATTTCAAGTATGTTTTTTTCAACAGGACAATTGAACAAAGAAAAGCAAAACATGTCCATGCAGTATGTTTCTCTGTAAATGTTATTATATTATTATTCCTTTGTCAGACATCAATATTATGAGTACATTCATTCAACAAATCCATAAACACACATGGAATGTTATTTGATAAGCTAGTGGTGAGTAATTTACTGTAGTAGGATAGAGAAGGTTGTCTTCCCTAAACTTACAGCTACAAATTGTGTACAGACTGTAGATACAGATAAACCTGGATTATGGTAATATTGTTTGTCAAATATTGTTCCCGCAGCCACCTGGTGACAAGCAGGTGACAGATGGACTATATGGAATTCAGAACTATGGACAGCACCGTTTGTTATGCATAGTGGGGTGTGTGCATGCAACGCACGGCACAACTATACTGAAACAAATTGGAGATTGACAGATGAACAGATTGACAGACAGTTTATGCCACGTAAGTCAGTGAGTTCGATTTCTAAGTTTATACTGTATATTTTGACAATGAGTCATTCAAAAATTGTACTACTATTGTGAAAAAGTGCTCTCATTAATGAACGCATTTTTTTAAGTACTCATACCTGTATGTTGTTGTTTAATTTAGCATTTAATTCTGAGGCTACTACATGTAATTTCACGGAGGACAGTCACATATAACTACGGATGAAACTTTGGTCAGCCTACTTTTACGGTGTTGCATAAGCAGAGAAGCTTAGAGGCCATGCCTGAAGAACAAAACCCTAATATATCCCCTGGCCACGGGGGATTTAAGATATTTGGCATTGTGTCACGTCTCTCTCTCCTCCCCCCCCCCCCACAGTATTGCTGTAATGAACATGAAGCATGATAATGAACTTACCGCTGAAGCTACTTGGTTCGATAAGGTCTTGAATGCAGCAGAGGATTTGTTTGAAAGTTCTGCTGTGAAGGTTTGGTCTATTTTGAATTCCAACAGAACCTTTGGCTCTTCTGGTGGTGCAGATGTTGTAGCTGCAGGAAGTCTAGGAACTGTGGTTGTAGGAAGGCTGGGAACTGTGGTTGGAGGAAGGCTAGGAACTGTGGTTGGAGGATGGCTAGGAACTGTGGTTGGAGGAAGGCTAGGAACTGTGGTTGGAGGACGGCTAGGAACTGTGGTTGGAGGAAGGCTAGTAACGGTGGTTGGAGGAAGGCTAGGAACTGTGGTTGGAGGAAGTCTAGGAACTGTGGTTGTAGGACGGCTAGGAACTGTGGTTGGAGGAAGGCTAGGAACTGTGGTTGTAGGAAGGCTAGGAACTGTGGTTGGAGGAAGGCTAGGAACTGTGGTTGTAGGACGGCTAGGAACTGTGGTTGGAGGAAGGCTAGGAACTGTGGTTGGAGGAAGTCTAGGAACTGTGGTTGTAGGACGGCTAGGAACTGTGGTTGGAGGAAGGCTAGGAACTGTGGTTGGAGGAAGGCTAGGAACTGTGGTTGGAGGAAGGCTAGGAACTGTGGTTGGAGGAAGGCTAGGAACTGTGGTTGGAGGAAGGCTAGGAACTGTGGTTGTAGGACGGCTAGGAACTGTGGTTGGAGGAAGGCTAGGAACTGTGGTTGGAGGAAGGCTAGGAACTGTGGTTGGAGGATGGCTAGGAACTGTGGTTGGAGGTTGGCTAGGAACTGTGGTTGGAGGAAGGCTAGGAACTGTGGTTGTAGGACGGCTAGGAACTGTGGTTGGAGGAAGGCCAGGAACTGTGGTTGGAGGAAGGATAGGAACTGTGGTTGGAGGAAGGCTAGGAACTGTGGTTGTAGGACGGCTAGGAACTGTGGTTGGAGAAAGGCTAGGAACTGTGGTTGGAGGAAGGCTAGGAACTGTGGTTGTAGGAAGTCTAGGAACTGTGGTTGTAGGACGGATAGGAACTGTGGTTGGAGGAAGGCTAGGAACTGTGGTTGTAGGATGTCTAGGAACTGTGGTTGTAGGACGGCTAGGAACTGTGGTTGGAGGAAGGCTAGGAACTGTGGTTGGAGGAAGGCTAGGAACTGTGGTTGTAGGAAGGCTAGGAACTGTGGTTGGAGGAAGGCTAGGAACTGTGGTTGGAGGAAGTCTAGGAACTGTGGTTGTAGGACGGCTAGGAACTGTGGTTGGAGGAAGGCTAGGAACTGTGGTTGGAGGAAGGCTAGGAACTGTGGTTGTACGAAGTCTAGGAACTGTGGTTGTAGGACGGCTAGGAACTGTGGTTGGAGGAAGGCTAGGAACTGTGGTTGGAGGAAGTCTAGGAACTGTGGTTGGAGGAAGGCTAGGAACGGGGGTTGTAGGAAGGCTAGGAACTGTGGTTGGAGGAAGGCTAGGAACTGTGGTTGGAGGAAGGCTAGGAACTGTGGTTGGAGAAAGGCTAGGAACTGTGGTTGTAGGACGGCTAGGAACTGTGGTTGTAGGAAGGCTAGGAACTGTGGTTGTAGGACGGCTAGGAACTGTGGTTGTAGGAAGTATAGGAACTGTGGTTGGAGGAAGGCTAGGAACTGTGGTTGGAGGAAGGCTAGGAACTGTGGTTGTAGGAAGTCTAGGAACTGTGGTTGTAGGACGGCTAGGAACTGTGGTTGGAGGAAGGCTAGGAACTGTGGTTGTAGGAAGTCTAGGAACTGTGGTTGGAGGAAGGCTAGGAACTGTGGTTGTAGGAAGGCTAGGAACTGTGGTTGTAGGAAGTCTAGGAACTGTGGTTGTATGACGGCTAGGAACTGTGGTTGGAGGAAGGCTAGGAACTGTGGTTGGAGGAAGGCTAGGAACTGTGGTTGGAGGACGGCTAGGAACTGTGGTTGTAGGACGGCTAGGAACTGTGGTTGTAGGACGGCTAGGCACTGTGGTTGGAGGAAGTATAGGAACTGTGGTTGGAGGAAGTATAGGAACTGTGGTTGTAGGAAGTCTAGGAACTGTGGTTGTAGGACGGCTAGGAACTGTGGTTGTAGGACGGCTAGGAACTGTGGTTAGAGGAAGGCTAGGAACTGTGGTTGTAGGACGGCTAGGAACTGTGGTTGGAGGAAGGCTAGGAACTGTGGTTGGAGGAAGGCTAGGAACTGTGGTTGGAGGAAGGCTAGGAACTGTGGTTGTAGGAAGGCTAGGAACTGTGGTTGGAGGAAGGCTAGGAACTGTGGTTGGAGGAAGGCTAGGAACTGAGGTTGTAGGATGGCTAGGAACTGTGGTTGGAGGAAGGCTATGAACTGTGGTTGGAGGAAGGCTAGGAACTGTGGTTGGAGGAAGGCTAGGAACTGTGGTTGTAGGACGGCTAGGAACTGTGGTTGTAGGACGGCTAGGAACTGTGGTTGGAGGAAGGCTAGGAACTGTGGTTGTAGGAAGTCTAGGAACTGTGGTTGTAGGACGGCTAGGAACTGTGGTTGGAGGAAGGCTAGGAACTGTGGTTGTAGGAAGTCTAGGAACTGTGGTTGGAGGAAGGCTAGGAACGGGGGTTGTAGGAAGTATAGGAACTGTGGTTGGAGGAAGGCTAGGAACTGTGGTTGGAGGAAGGCTAGGAACTGTGGTTGTAGGAAGTCTAGGAACTGTGGTTGTAGGACGGCTAGGAACTGTGGTTGGAGGAAGGCTAGGAACTGTGGTTGTAGGAAGTCTAGGAACTGTGGTTGGAGGAAGGCTAGGAACTGTGGTTGTAGGAAGTCTAGGAACTGTGGTTGTAGGACGGCTAGGAACTGTGGTTGGAGGAAGGCTAGGAACTGTGGTTGGAGGAAGGCTAGGAACTGTGGTTGGAGGACGGCTAGGAACTGTGGTTGTAGGACGGCTAGGAACTGTGGTTGTAGGACGGCTAGGCACTGTGGTTGGAGGAAGTATAGGAACTGTGGTTGGAGGAAGTATAGGAACTGTGGTTGTAGGAAGTCTAGGAACTGTGGTTGTAGGACGGCTAGGAACTGTGGTTGTAGGACGGCTAGGAACTGTGGTTAGAGGAAGGCTAGGAACTGTGGTTGTAGGACGGCTAGGAACTGTGGTTGGAGGAAGGCTAGGAACTGTGGTTGGAGGAAGGCTAGGAACTGTGGTTGGAGGAAGGCTAGGAACTGTGGTTGTAGGAAGGCTAGGAACTGTGGTTGGAGGAAGGCTAGGAACTGTGGTTGGAGGAAGGCTAGGAACTGAGGTTGTAGGATGGCTAGGAACTGTGGTTGGAGGAAGGCTAGGAACTGTGGTTGGAGGAAGGCTAGGAACTGTGGTTGGAGGAAGGCTAGGAACTGTGGTTGTAGGACGGCTAGGAACTGTGGTTGTAGGACGGCTAGGAACTGTGGTTGGAGGAAGGCTAGGAACTGTGGTTGGAGAAAGGCTAGGAACTGTGGTTGTAGGACGGCTAGGAACTGTGGTTGTAGGAAGGCTAGGAACTGTGGTTGTAGGACGGCTAGGAACTGTGGTTGTAGGAAGTATAGTAACTGTGGTTGGAGGAAGGCTAGGAACTGTGGTTGGAGGAAGGCTAGGAACTGTGGTTGTAGGAAGTCTAGGAACTGTGGTTGTAGGACGGCTAGGAACTGTGGTTGGAGGAAGGCTAGGAACTGTGGTTGTAGGAAGTCTAGGAACTGTGGTTGGAGGAAGGCTAGGAACTGTGGTTGTAGGAAGGCTAGGAACTGTGGTTGTAGGAAGTCTAGGAACTGTGGTTGTAGGACGGCTAGGAACTGTGGTTGGAGGAAGGCTAGGAACTGTGGTTGGAGGAAGGCTAGGAACTGTGGTTGGAGGACGGCTAGGAACTGTGGTTGTAGGACGGCTAGGAACTGTGGTTGTAGGACGGCTAGGCACTGTGGTTGGAGGAAGTATAGGAACTGTGGTTGGAGGAAGTATAGGAACTGTGGTTGTAGGAAGTCTAGGAACTGTGGTTGTAGGACGGCTAGGAACTGTGGTTGGAGGACGGCTAGGAACTGTGGTTGGAGGAAGGCTAGGAACTGTGGTTGTAGGACGGCTAGGAACTGTGGTTGGAGGAAGGCTAGGAACTGTGGTTGGAGGAAGGCTAGGAACTGTGGTTGGAGGAAGGCTAGGAACTGTGGTTGTAGGAAGGCTAGGAACTGTGGTTGGAGGAAGGCTAGGAACTGTGGTTGGAGGAAGGCTAGGAACTGAGGTTGTAGGATGGCTAGGAACTGTGGTTGGAGGAAGGCTAGGAACTGTGGTTGTAGGACGGCTAGGAACTGTGGTTGGAGGAAGGCTAGGAACTGTGGTTGTAGGAAGTCTAGGAACTGTGGTTGGAGGAAGGCTAGGAACGGGGGTTGTAGGAAGTATAGGAACTGTGGTTGTAGGAAGGCTAGGAACTGTGGTTGTAGGAAGGCTAGGAACTGTGGTTGGAGGAAGGCTAGGAACTGTGGTTGTAGGACGGCTAGGAACTGTGGTTGTAGGACGGCTAGGAACTGTGGTTGGAGGAAGGCTAGGAACTGTGGTTGTAGGAAGTCTAGGAACTGTGGTTGTAGGACGGCTAGGAACTGTGGTTGGAGGAAGGCTAGGAACTGTGGTTGTAGGAAGTCTAGGAACTGTGGTTGGAGGAAGGCTAGGAACGGGGGTTGTAGGAAGTATAGGAACTGTGGTTGTAGGAAGGCTAGGAACTGTGGTTGTAGGAAGGCTAGGAACTGTGGTTGTAGGAAGTCTAGGAACTGTGGTTGTAGGACGGCTAGGAACTGTGGTTGGAGGAAGGCTAGGAACTGTGGTTGTAGGAAGGCTAGGAACTGTGGTTGTAGGAAGGCTAGGAACTGTGGTTCTAGGAAGGCTAGGAACTGTGGTTGTAGGAAGGCTAGGAGCTGTGGTTGTAGTGAGTGTTGTTAAAGGTGCTGCTGTGCTGGCCGCTGTAAATGTAAAACTTTCATAATCAGTACGTGCAGGCACAGAAAAATCTAAATGCCATCAAACGTGTACTTAGTAAGGAAGAGTCTGAGGTTTTATTTGTTGAATCATTAACTCTTACCAACTGAGGATATATTCACAGGAAGGGTGAAGTTCGAGCTGGAGGCAGCCTCCACAAGCGTATCAACCACAGAAGTGGCATCTGGTGCTGCAGTCCCTTGGTTGAATATTAATTCAGCATTTACCTTCACTGATCCTGAGCTATAAAAGTGATTTAGGAAAGTTGTGTTTTTTAGGATTATTTATTGCATTGCATCAACGTTCGTTATAAATTAGTAAAGCATTTCTGAGTAATTAAATAAAGACCATCAATGCATACCTGAAACCTGTTACAACAGTCCGATTGAAAGTATCACCAAATTGTGCACTAAAGACGACGTCCATCTGTAAAAAGGAAGTCATTGGAAGAAAATTAAATAATTCCAGAGAAACTGTGAAAGAATCACTATTATTGAACCAATATCATTTCATGGGTTATTATTAATCAATTTATATTTGATTAATAGATAAGGATGTTCATGAGATTTTAAAAGTGGAAGGTAAAAATGTACATTATGAATCTTCAATAATTTCAAGTATGTTTTTTTCAACAGGACAATTGAACAAAGAAAAGCAAAACATGTCCATGCAGTATGTTTCTCTGTAAATGTTATTATATTATTATTCCTTTGTCAGACATCAATATTATGAGTACATTCATACATTCAACAAATCCATAAACACACAGGGAATGTTATTTGATAAGCTAGTGGTGAGTAATTTACTGTAGTAGGATAGAGAAGGTTGTCTTCCCTAAATTTACAGCTACAAATTGTGTACAGACTGTAGATACAGATAAACCTGGATTATGGTAATATTGTTTTTCAAATATTGTTCCCGCAGCCACCTGGTGACAAGCAGGTGACAGATGGACTATATGGAATTCAGAACTATGGACAGCACCGTTTGTTATGCATAGGGGGGTGTGTGCATGCAACGCACGGCACAACTATACTGAAACAAATTGGAGATTGACAGATGAACAGATTGACAGACAGTTTATGCCACGTAAGTCAGTGAGTTCGATTTCTAAGTTTATACTGTATATTTTGACAATGAGTTATTCAAAAATTGTACTACTATTGTGAAAAAGTGCTCTCATTAATGAACGCATTTTTTTAAGTACTCATACCTGTATGTTGTTGTTTAATTTAGCATTTAATTCTGAGGCTACTACATGTAATTTCACGGAGGACAGTCACATATAACTACGGATGAAACTTTGGTCAGCCTACTTTTACGGTGTTGCATAAGCAGAGAAGCTTAGAGGCCTTGCCTGAAGAACAAAACCCTAATATATCCCCTGGCCACGGGGGATTTAAGATATTTGGCATTGCGTCACGTCTCTCTCTCCTCCCCCCCCCCCACAGTATTGCTGTAATGAACATGAAGCATGATAATGAACTTACCGCTGAAGCTACTTGGTTCGATAAGGTCTTGAATGCAGCAGAGGATTTGTTTGAAAGTTCTGCTGTGAAGGTTTGGTCTATTTTGAATTCCAACAGAACCTTTGGCTCTTCTGGTGGTGCAGATGTTGTAGCTGCAGGAAGTCTAGGAACTGTGGTTGTAGGAAGGCTGGGAACTGTGGTTGGAGGAAGGCTAGGAACTGTGGTTGGAGGATGGCTAGGAACTGTGGTTGGAGGAAGGCTAGGAACTGTGGTTGTAGGACGGCTAGGAACTGTGGTTGGAGGAAGGCTAGGAACTGTGGTTGGAGGAAGGCTAGGAACTGTGGTTGGAGGAAGTCTAGGAACTGTGGTTGTAGGACGGCTAGGAACTGTGGTTGGAGAAAGGCTAGGAACTGTGGTTGGAGGACGGCTAGGAACTGTGGTTGGAGAAAGGCTAGGAACTGTGGTTGTAGGACGGCTAGGAACTGTGGTTGGAGAAAGGCTAGGAACTGTGGTTGGAGGACGGCTAGGAACTGTGGTTGGAGGAAGGCTAGGAACTGTGGTTGGAGGAAGGCTAGGAACTGTGGCTGTAGGAAGGCTAGGAACTGTGGTTGGAGGAAGGCTAGGAACTGTGGTTGTAGGACGGCTAGGAACTGTGGTTGGAGGAAGGCTAGGAACTGTGGTTGGAGGAAGTCTAGGAACTGTGGTTGTAGGACGGCTAGGAACTGTGGTTGGAGGAAGGCTAGGAACTGTGGTTGGAGGAAGGCTAGGAACTGTGGTTGGAGGAAGGCTAGGAACTGTGGTTGGAGGAAGGCTAGGAACTGTGGTTGGAGGAAGGCTAGGAACTGTGGTTGGAGGAAGGCTAGGAACTGTGGTTGGAGGAAGGCTAGGAACTGTGGTTAGAGGAAGGCTAGGAACTGTGGTTGTAGGACGGCTAGGAACTGTGGTTGGAGGAAGGCTAGGAACTGTGGTTGGAGGAAGGCTAGGAACTGTGGTTGTAGGACGGCTAGGAACTGTGGTTGGAGGAAGGCTAGGAACTGTGGTTGGAGGAAGGCTAGGAACTGTGGTTGGAGGAAGGCTAGGAACTGTGGTTGGAGGAAGGCTAGGAACTGTGGTTGGAGGAAGGCTAGGAACTGTGGTTGTAGGACGGCTAGGAACTGTGGTTGGAGGAAGGCTAGGAACTGTGGTTGGAGGAAGGCTAGGAACTGTGGTTGGAGGAAGGCTAGGAACTGTGGTTGTAGGAAGTCTAGGAACTGTGGTTGTAGGATGGCTAGGAACTGTGGTAGGAGGAAGGCTAGGAACTGTGGTTGTAGGAAGTCTAGGAACTGTGGTTGGAGGAAGGCTAGGAACGGGGTTTGGAGGAAGGCTAGGAACGGGGGTTGTAGGAAGGCTAGGAACTGTGGTTGGAGGAAGGCTAGGAACTGTGGTTGGAGGAAGGCTAGGAACTGTGGTTGGAGGACGGCTAGGAACTGTGGTTGTAGGACGGCTAGGAACTGTGGTTGTAGGAAGGCTAGGAACTGTGGTTGTAGGACGGCTAGGAACTGTGGTTGTAGGAAGTCTAGGAACTGTGGTTGGAGGAAGGCTAGGAACTGTGGTTGGAGGAAGGCTAGGAACTGTGGTTGTAGGAAGTCTAGGAACTGTGGTTGTAGGACGGCTAGGAACTGTGGTTGGAGGAAGGCTAGGAACTGTGGTTGTAGGAAGTCTAGGAACTGTGGTTGGAGGAAGGCTAGGAACTGTGTTTGGAGGAAGGCTAGGAACTGTGGTTGGAGGACGGCTAGGAACTGTGGTTGTAGGACGGCTAGGAACTGTGGTTGTAGGAAGTCTAGGAACTGTGGTTGTAGGACGGCTAGGAACTGTGGTTGGAGGAAGGCTAGGAACTGTGGTTGGAGGAAGGCTAGGAACTGTGGTTGTAGGACGGCTAGGAATTGTGGTTGGAGGAAGGCTAGGAACTGTGGTTGGAGGAAGGCTAGGAACTGTGGTTGGAGGAAGGCTAGGAACTGTGGTTGGAGGAAGGCTAGGAACTGTGGTTGGAGGAAGGCTAGGAACTGTGGTTGGAGGAAGGCTAGGAACTGTGGTTGGAGGAAGGCTAGGAACTGTGGTTGTAGGAAGGCTAGGAACTGTGGTTGTAGGAAGGCTAGGAACTGTGGTTGTAGTGACTGTTGTTAAAGGTGCTGCTGTGCTGGCTGCTGGAGCTGGCGGCAAAACCACTGTAAATGTAAGACTTTCATAATCAGTATGTGCAGGCACAGAAAAATCGAAATGCCATCAAAAGTGTACTTAGTAAGGAAGAGTCTGAGGTTTTATTTGTTGAATCATTAACTCTTACCAACTGAGGATATATTCACACGAAGGGTGAAGTTAGAGCTGGAGGCACCCTCCACAAGCATATCAACCACAGAAGTGGCATTTGGTGCTGCAGTCCCTTGGTTGAATATTAATTCAGCATTTACCTTCACCGATCCTGAGCTATAAAAGTGATTTAGGAAAGTTGTGTTTTTTAGGATTATTTATTGCATTGCATCAACGTTCGTAATAAATTAGTAAAGCATTTATTTTATTTTCAAAATCTTTTTATTCAGGTTTTTGTAACAGTAGCCCAGGGGCAAGTATTAAACAGACATATAAAATATAAAAATAAAACTCAATCCCCTATCCCACCCTATACACATATACACAAAAATACATGTATACATAATTACAAAAAGATAAAAAATAAAAAAAAGATAATAAAAAATAAGATTTTTCATAGCAGAGCAGATTTTGTTTCTGTTGTGGTTTGGCGTTGGCCGAGGCATAGGCACGGCACACTATGCAGTTTGTGTGTTGTGGTAGAATGTCATAAACGGGCCCCAGGTCTTGTAAAACTTGTTCTCAGAGCCGGCAATTGAAAACCTTAACATCTCCAACTCGAGACAGGACATTATATCACAAAGCCACTGACGGAGCACGGGCGGGGCAGCATCCTTCCATTTGAGCAGAATGGCACGCCTAGCGTGCAACAAGGCAAAGTCGACCATACGACACTCGTGTATGCGTGTTAGAGGAAGGTCATCCCTTCCAGGAGTGCCAAGGAGAGCCACTAAGCCTTAGTGGCTCTACAACATTCTACATCAAAATCTAGACCCAGATCCCTTAGTGACTAAGGGATCTGGGTCTAGATTTTGATGTAGAATGTTGGATAGAGTATTGAACACATTCCCCCAAAATGGTTGTAATTTAGGACACATCCAATACTGATGGATCAAAGTTTCATCACCGCTCTTGCACTTGTCACAGGTAGGAGTTACGTCAGGATAAATACTAGCCAGTTTAGCCTTAGACAATATGAGCTCTATATGGACTATTTTAAACTGCACTAAGCAATGTCGTGCACAAAGAGAGGACTTGTGTATAGAAGAAAAAAATAGAATCTCATACTTCATCAGACAGTGTGAGCCCCAGATCATGTTCCCAGTCGGCCTTTATCTTATCTAAGGGCACTGGCCTCGAATTTGAAATGATATCATATAATATTGAATGGCGCCCTTAATCGTTGGGTCAAAAGAAAGAAATTAATCAATAGGGTTAGCATTAGGCTTATTAGGGAAGCCAGGTAGTATAGAGCTCACATAATGTCAGGCCTGCAAAAATCTAGTAAAGAATAATTAAATAAAGACCATCAATGCATACCTGAAACCTGTTACAACAGTCCGATTGAAAGTATCACCAAATTGTGCACTAAAGACAACGTCCATCTGTAAAAAGGAAGTCATTGGAAAAAAAATTAAATAATTCCAGAGAAACTGTGAAAGAATCACTATTATTGAACCAATATCATTTCAAGGGTTATTATGAATCAATTTATATTTGATTAATAGATAAGGATGTTCATGATATTTTAAAAGTGGAAGGTAAAAATGTACATTATGAATCTTCAATCATTTCAAGTATGTTTTTTTCAACAGGACAATTGAACAAAGAAAAACAATGTCCATGCAGTATGTTTCTCTGTAAATGTTATTATATTATTATTCCTTTGTCAGACATCAATATTATGAGTACATTCATACATTCAACAAATCCATAAACACACAGGGAATGTTATTTGATAAGCTAGTGGTGAGTAATTTACTGTAGTAGGATAGAGAAGGTTGTCTTCCCTAAACTTACAGCTACAAATTGTGTACAGACTGTAGATACAGATAAACCTGGATTATGGTAATATTGTTTGTCAAATATTGTTCCCGCAGCCACCTGGTGACAAGCAGGTGACAGATGGACTATATGGAATTCAGAACTATGGACAGCATCGTTTGTTATGCATAGGGGGGTGCGTGCATGCAACGCACAGCACAACTATACTGAAACGAATTGGAGATTGACAGATCAACAGATTGACAGACAGCTTATGCCACGTAAGTCAGTGAGTTCGATTTCTAAGTTTATACTGTATATTTTGACAATGAGTCATTCATAAATCGTACTACTATTGTGAAAAAGTGCTCTGATTAATGAACGCATTTTTTAAGTACTCATATGTTGTTATTTAATTTAGCATTTAATTCTGATGCTACTACATGTAATTTCACAGAGGACAGTCACATATAATTACGGATGAAACTTTGGTCAGCCTACTTTTACGGTGTTGCATAAGCAGAGAAGCTTAGAGGCCTTGCCTGAAGAACAAAACCCTAATATATCCCCTGGCCACGGGGGATTCCCCTTAATGTAGTGTTTAAGATATTTGGCATTGCGTCACGTCTCTCCTCCCCCCCCCCCCCCACAGTATTGCTGTAATGAACATGAAGCATGATAATGAACTTACCGCTGAAGCTACTTGGTTCGATAAGGTCTTGAATGCAGCAGAGGATTTGTTTGAAAGTTCTGCTGTGAAGGTTTGGTCTATTTTGAATTCCAACTGAACCTTTGGCTCTGATGGTGGTGCAGATGTTGTAGCTGCAGGAAAGTGACATTGATATCATTGACATTTTGCCCCAAGGAAAAAACAAGTACTAGTAGTTCATACATACCACAGAAGCTGGGTTGCCTCCAGGTGTTCACCTGGATCCCATGCTGTTCACACTGTCTGGCATAAGTACTGAGGCCCTGGCACAGGATAGGCTGGTACCCTCCTCCTACACACAGATCATACACACAACTGTCCACATATGTCTGTGGGGGAATCTGTCGATGGCAATTAGCGAAGGGTCCGGATGGGTTCTGCAGGATGCCGCAGTGTTCATTGTTGCTATAGAGATTTGTCTGAGCCGAGGTGCAGGCAGCACAGTTCAGGCCTCCGCAACGGGGTCCACAACCAGGATCGTCATCCCCTAACGCCTTCCAGCTATTAGCGAAGACAACATCAGAGCTCACAACCTGGCCTTGACGGGTCCGGAAGTCATCCTTGGCGTTGTTGTTGAAGTTGCCACAGAGGCCACAAGTGGCGTTCTGGTAATCGTAGGGCACTTTGATCGTGACATAATGGTAGGCATCATAGGATACCAGCAAGCCAAAATCAGTGCTCACAACCACAGAAAATCCTGACTGGTAGACTTGGACGCTGTTGTTATGGAGGGAGAATGGTGTGGCAACGTAGCTTCCATTCACCTGCAGATTAATTAGCATAATTGTCAGACAAAATGCATGAATTGATTTTCAACTGAAAATATGTTTTTCAAATGATAATCAGTTATTTTCTTCAAGCAAAAAAAAAATACAATGGAGTACAGTATAAATTAGGCTTAACTAACCTTTGCCTCAGCACGGTGGCCCTTGACAAGCTCAATAACTTCATCATAAACAAACACTTTGACTAGTCGAGTCCATGCCACCCGGGTGCTGCCCCTGTTTTCATTCTTGCCCTCCACACGATAGTAGGGCAGACCTGCACGGCCACACTGCTCAGACAGGACATAAGTGCAGGTGCCCTGGAAGTGAAATACTTGACGATCAAAGGTGTAGTAGTGAGGATCGCCAGTGATGGTACAGGTGCCTCTCTTTACCGTCTGGCAGGAGAACTGGAAATGGTCACGACGGCAGATTTGGGAGAAGGAACAGGGATGGTTTTGGCACTGCAGGCCCACTGAGGTACAGGTGCATCTCTGATGGCAAGTGTTGTCACTCCAAAAGGAGTCACCCAACTGGACAGGGGAACCTTGAAAATAAATCAAAAGGACATGATAAGGTCAATCAGGTTTTATAACATCAAACAACCAACTTGTATTGGGTAGATGGATAGTGTCCAAAGCTATTATTAAATCACTAAAGCAAATCAACAGTGGAATAGTTACATACCCTACATCACATTAACTATAACATTCACAGTATATTACACAATACACATACTAATCATCAGTGTTGGAACCCACTGTGTATGTACAAAACAACTTAGTTACATGTAAGAACATTTAGGGACGGTGTGTTAAAAAAGCTTCCAGCTGTGTATACTGTATTAGCCTATTTCATATCAATATTCATTGATACTGTGTTTTTGGCAGTCAATCAGTTTTAAAAGTGGTGCAACAAAAATGTCGGTTTCCTGTGTCTTCTTGGAAACATTACGTAAGAATCCTGTTTAATTCCCAGCTCCACCTGGCTTAGTGTATCCTTCAGCATGTCAAGACACTGCAGGTTAGTGCCTTGCATGGATGCCTCTGTTGTCAGTGTGTGAATGTGTGTTTAAATGTGTGAATATAAAGCACATTGTAAAGCCCCCTTAACCATTTACCAACAGAACTGTGCCTTCTGTGAATGGCAATCTTACTGCTTTCAGATTTGGGCAGAACGTAGCCTGTGATTGTATTTGTGTTGTCTTACCATTAAACGTACAGCCTCCATCAACACGAAAAGCCCAACGACCAGCGACGCCAACATTACTGCCGTAACGTAAATTTGAGTAGCTGTCAGTGCCATTGGCATAGGATGATCCAGGAATGGTGAAATGGTGTGTGGAGTTGAACGTGTCATAGCCAGCCTGGGAATTAACATACACATTTTAATTGGTTGAAGTTTTGAACTACAGTATGCACTCGTGTGTTGCTGACAGCAGCTGTGAAAGCAGATAAGTAAAATCAAAAAAGAAATTAAAATAAATATTTTCTTTATTGTTCTACCTGTATATTGCGAGAAGTTGAGGCTAATATAGTTCCATAATTCATCAGTACAAATGAGTACTGATTTGCAGAGATCAACACCGCTTGGAATGTTGTGCGCTGAAAAAAGAAAAGAAAACGATAAATACCATTTATCTCATATTTTGTAAAGTACATTTGTAATTTGTCATTAATTTGTACTTTACCATTAAATCTGCCCAGATTATGATTGGTGTGTGTGTGTGTGTGTGTGTGTGTGTGTGTGTGCGCGTGCGTGCGTGCGTGCGTGCGCGTGTGTGTGTCCGACCGAACACAGGGCGGGTTGTCCATCCAGGGCCCACAAACTTTGGAAGTCAGCCAATTGTGAGTTAGTCATGGGGCTTCTATGTTGAGTTGCGTCACGATCCAAGGAATCCAGGGATTCATTTGTGGATTATGACCTCAAGAGTAAAGGCCAAAACGTGAAGTGGGCTGTTATAGCGCCACCATGAGGCCGATTAGGAAGATTTGATTTGGGGGTTCTTCCTTGGCCGAGTGTGTGTGCAAAGTTTCAGGGCAGTGCTGCAGATTATCTGGTCACAGACACACTTGGATGGACACATGCAGACGGACAGAAGTGAAATTAACATATTCTCCGGCCTTCAGCCATATCGCCTGTTGGAGACAACAACAACAACAATAATAATAAAATACGTACATCTCCTGATCTGGGAAAGAATGCCACCTCGTACCATGTGGCAACAAACACCAAACGGACAGAGAAACGCAGGCCTGGGAAGTATCGATTCACATCTTGTGTAGCCTGATTAAGGATACTGCCACTGGTGTATTGGTTATATGTGATTTCCCCATTTTCTCTGTTGTCCAAATCTGTCCAGAATGGAGCAATTAGATCCCTCCCCCCATACGGGAAACTTCGAGGGCTCCAAGAACTCCAAGGATTATTAAAGGTAAGGTGTCCATTGTGGTTGACCTAACAAACAAATTAGTGGATAAAACAAACATTACAAACAAATATTTGACAGATCATAGACAAATCCTTTTAAACAAACTGAAATATTTTAAGTTGGACAAAGAAAGAGAAGAGGCCGCACAGCTCGTAGTCACGATGCTATAGAAACATTTATTGAACCGACATTTCGGCAAACAGGATGCCCTCTTCAGTTTGTATGACACGAAAGGGGTAAAACTACTGATTATAAAGATTGGGACAAAGGTGCACTCATCAGGGAGTGTCCTCAATCTGGCCAACACCCAAAGTGATGTTTGTTGCTGGCAACAATGAAAAATGTCTCCTGCAGTCAGCACCTCCCCACTACTGGTGTGCGCTCCTACCTCCTACCTGTGTGTGCAGTGTATTGACTATACTGACTACAATCATTCAAATCACATAATCACTGCATGTAATGGCTTTATTTAATCTTGTACTGGGTATTGTATGTTTTTCCAACCCAATTCTAGTAGGCTACAGGATTGTATTTGCTAATCAGCTGTAATAATTGTATACACAAAGAAAACATAATCCCATGCAAAGAATATAACATTGCAAATGTAATATATTGTACGTACGTATATCTGATTATATATATGTCCAAAGTAGACAAAAGTTTGTTGTAGGGCTATGACAGAAGAGCTCCCATCATCCTGTCGTTGGAGTGTGGTTCCAGTTCTATCGTAGAGTGGTACTATAGGTAGCACAAATGGAGGTGATATCACAATTAGGCTAACGCAGGCACACAGAGAAGGTCATGATTTGCCTTAAAAGTGTGTGAAAGTGGTTGATTGGTGTGTAGATTGTACATTACACTTTCCCCTACTGTACATTTATATTTATATGTAATGATTACCACTGATGAAGGCTGGATAGCCGAAACGTTTGTCATATGGTTTGAAATAAAACTTTTTGAACCACAGTCTTGGTGTGTGCGACCCATCTCCTTGATCCTGATATGTTGTAAATCGGGTGGCGCACCTACAGTCAGAGCGCGGTGGTCATATGAAGATTGATCTATGTAATGATTACCTACATCGTAAAGTTATGGGTGTTTATTTAACTCTGAGTGTATACAAATTGAACAAAATCTACCAGTAAGGGGTCTATTTGGTTCCTTTTGTACATGCTCAGAATTAAATTAAATTAACACTTTGTACAGTGTACAATATACCACATGCCTGTATCATTGTCCATTATCCATATTATTGTTGATTCTTGGTACACCTCAGTATTATGCCCATTTTAGCAATTTTTACACATATTTATGCATATATTTATATCTGCAATACATATTCATACCGGGGGGGGGGGTCAATTGAGAAATCAATAAACATGTTTAAAAAATAAAATAACGGTTGAGAAATGACAGAGTTACCGTGTGGGGGTCCCTCTACTGTACCCTCTACTCTACTGTACTGTCACTGTACTGTACTGGCACACCCAAAATCACATAAGTTAATATGTGTGTGTGTGTTTGTGTGTGTGTTAGGTTGCGCACAGGTGGTGAAAAACAACCATGCTGTTTTCGTGCTCAGACGCACCCAGCCACGCACCCACACACATAGCTCCGTAAGGGAGTGGTTGCACCACTCAAAAATATACATTCACAGTAGCCTATATTACACGTGACGTAGGTCTACGATGCCTCTGTTGTCAATATGAGAATTATGTGTTGAATAGGCCTATGTAATGTAAAGCACATTGTTACCCCATTGCACATTGTTACCACATTGCACCCTTTACTCTTTTTTTGAGTGGTGTAACCACTCCAAGGAACAGCAATGTCCCTATGTCCTAACCTATGTGACTATGTCCCGATGTTACCAGTAACATCGTAACGATGTTACCAGTAGGGGCAAAAGTGGCGCTGTTGTGCCAGAAACAGAGAGAGAGAGAGAGAGAGATAGTGTTGCACTGTTGCCTGCTAATTACAGAGAGAGAGAGAGAGAGAGAGAGAGAGAGAGAGAGAGGCGGGGGGAGAGGGGAGTTGCACCACTCAGTTCACACGGGTGTGATTTTCCATTAATATGTTCATTAATATCCCTTTACCATTTACCAACATAGTAGTGTACAAAAAGCAGAAGTTAGGCTGTGATAGTTTTTTGTGTCCTCTTACCATTAAAATCACAGCCTCTGGAACAATGGTCTACACGAAAAGCCCAACGACCAGTGTCACCAACATTGCTGCTGCGAAGTAACTTTGAGTAATGGGATGGATCGAAGGATGATCCAGGCATGGTGTAATGTTGAAATGAGTGGAGCGTGTCGTAGCCAGCCTGGGAATTCACATACACATATTAATTATTTGAAGTTTTGTACAGGTGAATATTATCAATAATGTGCACACAGGTTCTGAACTACGCCCTCATTGTGTTGCTGACAGCTGTGAAAGCAGATCAATTCAAACAATACAAAACATTTGTAATTGTTCTACCTGTATTCTGCGATTAGGTGGGTATATAGTATCATAAATCATCAGTATAAATGAGAACTGATCTCCAGAGATCAACACTGCTTGGAATGTTGTGCGCTGAAAAAAGAAAAGAAAATGATAAATACTTTATCATTGATTCATACTTTGCCATTAAATCTGCCCAGTGTATATAGATCCTCCTGTATCAATTACAGGAGGACTATGACTTTTAACTTTGTTTGTAAAGGTTTCTAGTAACACATTTCACAGAGATTGAAATTCAGTTTCCCTGCCTATAGGAGAATCTGTGACAGCTGCTGAAAGTTGGGGCACCATTAACAATCTATATATGCAGGCACATTTTACAAAGTTGTATTGTGCTTTTAAGTAGCATGTGAGGGGTCAAAACAGTTCTAGGGGGCTTTATTCTGAATTCATTGCAAGCATTTGATTTGCACGAAAAACACCTGTTGGGTTATCATAAAATGTGATCATCACATGTACTGTAAGTGTTTTTCATATAATTCAAATGGTGGGAGATCTCAGAGGTCATAGGTCAAAGTGACAAATTTGTTCCTCATAAGGGTATGTGTATTGAAGTTTTATTTGCGGTCGGTCAGAGCTATGCCTGTTCAAAGTTCCACAGGACTACATGCTTGGCTCCTAATACTAATAATAATAAAATACTTACAGATCCTCGTGTGCGATAGTATTCCACCTCATACCATGTCGCAACAAACACCATACGGGCAGAGAACCCACCAAGGCCTGGGAAGTATCGATTCATATCTTCTGTAGCCTGATTAAGGGTACTGCCACTGGTGTATTGGTTATATGAGATTTCACCATGTTGTCTGTTGTCCAAATCTGTCCAGAATGGAGCAACTAGATCATACCTCCCATATGGGAAGCTTTGAGGTCTATACGCTCTTAAAGGAGCGTTAAAGGTAAGGTGTCCATTGCTGTTAACCTGAAAAACATAGGGGATAAAACAAACATTACAAACAAATATTTGACAGGTGGGGCTGAACTATTTTTTACTTCAAAGACACTGCACACAAAAAAGGTGTGTGCAGTGTACTGACTAGAACTGACGAAAATCATTCAAATCACATAATCACTGCATTTAATGGCTTTATTTCCTCTTTTATATATATATATATATATATATATATATATATATATATATATATAGAGAGGAATACATTATAGGCCTACATGTATACATTTTTACAACCCAATTCTAGTAGGTTAGGAAGTTATTTGCTAATCACCTGTAATCATTGAATACACAAAGAAAACATAATACTGTCCCATACAAAAATATAATGCTGCAAATTGCATAAATGATATACGTACAAATGTCTGATTATATCTACGTCCAAAATAGACAAAAGGTTGTATTAGGGCAATGACAGAAGAGCTCCCATCATCCATTCGCCGAAGGAAGGTTCCAGTTCTTGGGTACAGTCGAACTAGGCCATGAGTGTACAAAAAGGAGGTGTTATCACAATTAGGCTAATTACACAATATTTAAGTTTAGTATACCATAGGTGACTGATTCAAATGAAGAAAATCATATCAAAAGAATGAGATATTGGTTAATTAAATTTAGTGTTTTGAAACTGCAGCTTATACAGGTAGAACTGAAGTCATGTAATAAAGCAATGATATTGTTTAAGGAAGTGTCATGTCTCCTGGCTGGAATCAGAAGGATACACAGACAGAGCTACTTTTACATGACGGTTTTAACAAAATATCATTGTTCATACATCTTTCTTGAGATTTACTATTACAATTTAGGCATTTAGCAGACACTCTTAATCCAGAGCGATTTACAGTAAGCAAGAAGGTATCAAATACATAGTCATCTAGGATGAAAGGTAAACTAAGAACCTAAAGTCTGTCTAACAGTAGAATAACTGTACAATGAAACTACAAGTATACACTAGAATGCTATGTCTACAAAAATATATATCTAAATTACATATTTTAGCCTTTGCATACGCCTGCAGGGTCATCGAGGCTAAGGCAAGTGCTACAGCAAGTGCTATGGGCTAAGGTGGAGTCTGAAGAGGTGGGGAGTTCATTCCATAGTTTGGGAGCAAAAGTCTGGGACGTGTGGAGCGTTGTCCCGGTTGTTTATGTGAATGTTCTGTCAGCCTCCCTTTGTTGGCTGACCTGAGATTTACGGTATAGCCAAGCCAACGGGTCATGTGTTTGGTCCGACGAGTCATGAGTCCGACCCAAAACCCAACCCTAAACCTAACCTCACATGAAGCCACGGGTTAGTTTGAACCTGCCACGGGTTAGTTGTAACCTGCCATGCATGTCGGGACTCGGGGGCCATGGGTTAGATTTAAACTGCCACGGGTTAGTTTAACCTGCCTCGCATGTCGGGAGCCATGGGTGAGTTTTAACCCACAGCACAGTTTAGTTGTAACCAGCAGCGCATGTCGGGAGCGAAAGCTTAAGTGTTGTCGAACTAATGCCGGTCGGACGGTTAGTATGTCTAACCAACATATGCACCCCCAAGCCAACAGACAACTTTCAAAATGTTCGGGTAGAAATTGCAGATTTTTTACCATGATTTTGCAACAATATTGACGGAACTGAGGTAAATGTTAGTAATGTTAACGATTGCTAGCTCTATTCATATATCCTACATTCATGCAAGCATTTATTTCATATTTAGATGTCAATCTAAGCTCTGAAATGTATGACATAATCTAGTAGCGTGCTATTAACAGATTTTTCATCACTTTTTCTGCTTTACTGAACAATGGAATATGGCGCAAAGAGACTGCCGGAATTGGTCATTGTTGAGTTGGAAAAGCTCTATATAATACCATTGCTAATACAGTAGGCGACTATTGAGTCTGTAGGAGATGAGACAGGAAACGCGGCTTGTGATTGGCTGAGACAGGCCGTCATGGGTAGGGAGCGCTGCTCTGTGTCGATTTGGACCACACGCAAGGCAGTGTAGACATGGCGGGGGTAAAGAAACTATAGGTGGGGATGAGGATTTAAGATTCTGTCCCTATCGGAACATAACTTGGACGGCGCTGAGTCGGCTCAACCAAAACTTCGCAACGTTTGGCACGGTGACTCGCTCGCTTTAGCTTGCTTGCCGGTGCCTCTCATGGCTCAAGCTAACCCAGGCCAGTCGAAGTGCTCTATTATCTAGCTATTTTATCGAAAGGCCATGATTATTTTTGAAACATTACTGTTTGATTCCCTTCATGTATATGTCTTAATATGTTATCCTGTACATAGTTCTTCTGGTATATCAATTTCAACTTACCAGATGCCACCATACCTGCAAAGTAAATAAATAAATGAATTATTTAAAAGTAAATACACCAATAATCACAGAATTTAGTTATAGTTTACATTTCCAGAACAGTCAATAATGTACTTACTTATTATCCCTAAAAGCAACACAGGCAACATGATTGGCAGAATTCCAGCTTATTCACCAGCCTGTTCAGAACATAAGTGGTCAAATTATTTGAATAAATATTTTTGTTAGTATAGATCTAATGGTAACCGGAATGCTCGCCTTAAACCACACACGCCCTAATTATTTTTCCGCCGACATAGAGAGAGTAGAGTTGCTATAGAGTTGTACATGTTTACTAACAGGGGTCTCTCCTATCTGTCCTGCTCTTTAGTTAACAGAAAATGCATGCAATGTACCAATTTCATCCAATCAGGAGAGAAAACTCATACGGGATGCATTAACAAGTACAATTGGAAGTGATGACTCAAAGAAATAAAATTGAAACTGATAAATGGGTACCCTCTCCTGATTGGCAGAAATTTGCAGCTCACCTGAAAAGACTGAACAAACACTATAGCAATGATTACAATTAGTTTTAACAAAACCCTTTTTGTTTTAACTCAAATATATCCCTTACCCTATAGGCCAGTCAATCTAAGCTAAAAAAGGGCCTGACTCAAATGAAATTGCAATAGTAATCGTACAAGGTTTTTTATGATCCTTAGGGTCATCCAAATAACATATTAAAAATTGAGAATAGAAATTTTGGATCATGGTAAATTCAGGGGTTGAAAGTTGAGTACCATTAAAAAAAGGTGGGGGGGATCTAATTTTAATTATGCTTTAAGAAGCATGTAATCATTACATGCTTCTTAAAGCATAATTAAAATTAGATTTGTTTTGACACATGTCAAACTAGGGTGTTTTCATGATTCTGAATCCATTCCTAGAATTAGTTTTGCACAAAGAACACTCCTTGGGATAAAAACGGCCATAGCCACAAAACCTTGAACAACCTTGGACTGGCCTACTACCTTTGTGCCTATGGGTTGCCTCCTGCAGCATTGATGGCTTTCATACATTTGACAGTACTATCATCAGTAAAGATGAACAAATTTATGTGGCATACTTTGATGTTGAATAACATCATCAACAAGAACAACAATAATAATATCAATACTAACACTAACACTAATACTAATAATAATTACTAACACTTGCTACAAGAACAACAAGAATGCATACATTAATTCGTTTTTCTCAGGCTAATAGATAACAGAGCAGTCACCTGTATTGTGTTTGAGTCAGCAGTCTTGGAACCACTGAGCTGACAGCTCACAGGGCATTTTATAATGGCAGGTGGAATGCTATACAGTCCTAGAAACATCTTGCTAAGCCAGTCAAAAGTAAAGGCTTGAAAAGAAATTCCAGTTCAAAATATTCAAAATGATCACTCACTGACACCGACTTATGATTCCATGGCCTAGGGGTCTCTTCATATAATTCCAAATATCTCTATAGTCATGTGATCAAGACGGATATTTCCAATTTTTCATATTCTATCCTGATTCGGCTATGATTGGCTTCCAACGTTTGTGTGTGTTTTGAGTTTTTCCATATACTCATTTCCATCTGTTACCGTAAGTGGTCAACAAATTACTGGGTAAATGAACTATCATTTAAGAAGCAATTTATTTTTCCCTACATATTATTGATAAACATTTTTAAAAAATCCTTTAAGACAAATTATAATCATATTTAAATCCCCCGAGGATGTCATAATCATAGTATGAAGGCTTAACCACAATGAGCAACTATGTCTTCTGGTTTTTCTTGTGCTGCCCTACTGTTGCTTTCCCTTCATAAACAGGTACTCATACTATAACTGCTATAACTTAGATTGTGCAAGATTGAGTGTGTGTGTGTGTGTATGTGTGTGCGTGCGCGCGCTTTTCTTAAGCCAGTTATTGCAACACTCAATGAAGTGACTACCAGGATCAGCAGATCAGAGATGCAAAGTGACTCAATTCCCGTAAAGGCTCACAAATATTCTAAACCCAACTTTCCAGTTAAAAATTAATTAATGTGAAAATAATGAGAATAGAATGATGCCCCTTCACTGAAAATAAATAGATGAAGTGGTTGAGGTACAAATGCAACTAAGGATAATGGTACAAATATCACTGTTTATTATGAAAACAAATATATGCCTACTGGCTTCCAACGTTTGTGTGCGTTTTGAGTATTTCCATATACTTAGTCAATACTTCGTCACAAAATAAATCCTTAGTAAGACAAATTATAATCATATTAAATGCCCCAAGTATATCATCATCATAGTATGAAGGCTTAACCACAATCAGCAATGATGTCTTCTGTGTTTTTTCTTGTGCTGCCCCTACTTTTGCTTTCCCTTTATAAACAGGTACTCAATCATACTTTAACTGCTAGCATTGTGTAACAATTACAGAATTATCACACATTTTACTTCATCATCTTCATAATCATCATAACAATCCTCACCATCATCATACAATTAAACGTAATATTTACATCCTATTAAAAAAAAAGAAAAATGCAAGCTCCGACAAAATGTTTGAAAATAACCGAAAGATAATGGAATAATTTAAAATAATGTCTGCCCACTTAGATATCTACTGAATATATTAAGCATATCGTTTGTCATAATCTGTAACCGTGTGTGTGTGTGTGTGTGTGTGTGTGTGTGTGTGTGTGTGTGTGTGCCGTGCATGGTGCGTGTTGTGCATGGTGCTTGCGTACGTGCGTGGTGCCTGCATGCATGCCTGCGTTGGTGCACTCTTCTTAAGCCAGGGTTGCAACCATAGAGTATATAAAAGGTTGCAACAGTCAGTGAAGTGATTACCAGGATCAGCAGAGATGCAAAGTAACTGGGAGTGCCACTCCTCAGACCTCACCAGCCGTTCACCTGGAAAAGGAAAAAAAACAAATACTATTAGCCTAAATCACTAAGATAAATAATAGATATGGGATATAGACATTTACGGTCCTGTACATGGTAGGTTCTGGGGTGAATTTACCTTGAAAAGTAAAACATTTACTCCAACACTGCTGTATACTGTATGTCATATGAGAACCGTCATGAAGATAAGATAACTGTACCTCCACTCGGCACGTTGCAGGTTAATGGTCCCAGTGAGACACCTGCAGTGTCATAGGACACCTCCCTGCGGTTTCTTTGGTGGTAGCCAGGGTAGCAATGCTGCAGGAAAGTAACATTCATATTTGTGTCACGTCGGTAGCAGAAAGTTGAACCCAAATGCAGAGCCAAACACAGGAGCACAATTAAGATATTTATTCACAATATGGTGAATTGGAGATTGTGGAAGGTTGCATGGAAAACAAACATGGCGGTAGCCCCATATGTGCCCTCGAGGACACATATGGGGCTAACATGGCGGATGAGGGGAGCAGTCCAGGCAGGCGGCAGGCAGACGAATAGATAGAATAGATAGAATAGGTGAGCTGGGTTCTGGAGGAGAGGAGAAGAGCTTGAGTTTGCAGAAAACACAGGAGCAAATACTAGGAAATATAACTAAACTAGAACATAAACACTGGCTAGAGTCACGCTATAGTACTACCATGAAAAGTTGTGCAATGATCTGGCGACGAGTGGAGTGAAGACCAGGGCTTAAATACTGTCAGGGCTGATGAGTTGATGGCCGGCAGGTGTGTCAATTGAGTGCGATGAGGTGACCACAGACAGGTGTGCCAAGGCTGGAAGCTGGGGTATTGTGTGACGTTAGGAGCTGGGATGGGCGATGAACGGGAGGAGGGATGACTTCTGCAACGGAAGAGTTTGTGAGATTTTGTCCTGTTTCACCCTATGGTTTCACCGCAGCGGGGAGAGAAAGCATGGAGCTCGGAGTCGGATGAAGGGGAAATTGCGTCAAAGGAATCAGACCGCGGATCAACGCAGATCATTCGGGGAAAAGCAAGCATTCACATCGCTGGGAGCAACCGGGTGTCCAAAAATCTCCCCAGTCTGTAAGGTGTAAGGGAAAGAGAGAAGCACACTGCACTCAGAAATCATGTTACACACTACCTGAGTTTGCTTTAGTTCGGTTTCATAATCATTGTTTTCTTGTCAGTGGCTCTTATGTTGCCATGTCATGTTAAAGGGGAATACCACTCATTTTCAACATTTTACTACGTCATTAATATACCTTAGAGGTGTTGTGTGGAAATAATAAAAAAGTCCCCCCATTCTGTGTTTCCCAGAAAAATAATTAACAAAAAAATCATTAACATGGTGAAACACATCTTGATGATGTCATCAAGATGTGATTCACCATGTTAATGATTTTTTTTCAGACCTCCAGTTCTAGGAAACAGAATGGGGGGACTTTTTTATTATTTCCACACAACAGCTCTAAGGTATATTAATGACATAGTAAAATGTTGAAAATGAGTGGAATGCCCCTTTAATGTTTTTCCTCTCTGCACCTGTACTGTAAGCTACAGTACATCCTTTTTCTGCACTAGTTATGTGATCATTATACTATAGACAACCTATAGACAATCTATAATTATTCGTAACATAGACAAGACAACCTATAGACAATCTATATTTCAACATATTTTTAGTATTTAGGACTGGTGGAATACATTTGGAACTAGAAAAAGTGCCCTTCTGGGCACAGGTCTCCACCAGGAGGATAGGAGTGTGTGTGTGTGTGTGTGTGTGTGTGTGTGTGTGTGTGTGTGTGTGTGTGTGTGTGTGTGTGTGTGTGTGTGTGTGTGTGTGTGTGTGTGTGTGTGTGTGTGTGACGCAACTTGGCCTGTTGTAGCGCCACCATGAGGCTGATTTGAAAACTGTCAAGTGGCATTTCTTCCTCAGCCTAGTAGTGGGAATAGGCATACACAGTTTCACCGCAATCGGATGCTGCGTTGAGGAGTTGTGGCGATTTGTACAAAACGGGCTACTCCTGAAAACTTTAGAAGCCAATCGTAGCCAATCAGGATGGATAATTATGAGAAATCAAACAAATCACATGATCACATGACTATGGAGAGCATGTGTACCGATTTGCGTGAAATTTGGATAAAATCTGAAGGAGTAATATTAGAAAATGTGTTTTACATATGTCTCCTGGTGGCGCTATAAAGAGCAGATGTGAAAAATACCAGGCAAAGGTTTTTCCTTGACCTCTAGGGAGTGTGCATACATGGTTTTACACAGATCGGTGCAGTTATAGGTAAAAACACAAATCGGCCAGTTATAGCGCCACCATGAGGCTGAGTTGAAAATATTCAAGTGACATTTCTTCCTCGGCCTAGTGGGAATGTGCGTGCAAAATTTCACGGAAATCACACGATGTGTTCATGATTTGCAGCATTTTGTTTGAAACGGAGCACTCCTGCGAACTTTGGAAGCCAATCGTAGCCAATCAGGATGGAGTCTGAAAAATCTGAAAGACCCATTTCGTTGAATGGCTCTAGAGAGACTGGGTACCAATTTGCGTAATGTTTGGACAAAATCTGTAGGTGTACTGTCAAAACATTTGTTTTGCACAAAGCGACCTCCTGGTGGCGCTATAACAGGCCAATGTGAAAACTTTGGAGCAGAGGTTCAGCTCTGGCATCCAGGGAGTGTGTGTGCAGAGTATGGCTGCGATCAAGCCAACGGTGCCAGAGATTAGCTGTTCACAGACGGACGGACACACGGACACACGGACGGACGGACACACGGACGGACGGAGTGCAAAACATACTCTCTCCCCATGCCTTCGGCCTGGTGGAGACAATAATATGCTCACATTTCATAGGGGGCAAAATCGGCATATTATTTTAAAAATATTCCTAAAAAAGGAAATGGAGTTGGGAACTTCTCCTTTGGTCCACCCATTCCTGGGACATGTGAGATGGTGAAAAAAACCCCAAGAAAAACAAGTCCATTGTGGGGGTATGGGATTTTTATCTATCATACTATCACTAAACACAGGTGAAATTTACCGAACACCTGCCTGTAAAAAATAACAGGGATGTGTGCAGGGAAACAAATCTACCTTCTATGATGTCACTGAGCATCATGAAGGTACTGAAAGACCCACCCACCTCAGACATCAGCAGCATTATGAAAATTACAAAAATATAATTGTCCGGGTGAAAATCACCGTGTTTAGTGTTCTAGGGTTAAAAATGCAACTTAGGGGTTCAAAGTCTTGCTCGACACCAACTCTGGGGGAGCCTGGGTTTGAACTGGGAACATTACATTACATTACAGTCATTTAGCAGACGCTTTTATCCAAAGCGACTTACAATAAGTGTATTCAACATAGGTAGGGAACAAAAACTACTAATCACCAGAAGTCTTTAGTGCATTTTCTGCAAAAACAAGCAACCAAGAGTATACCTAGCGCTAAGGTAAAAGTGCAATATATCAGCTACCTATTTCCTTAAACAGATGAGACAAAATAGCTAAATCAACTGAGCATGAGCTAAAACAATTAAGTGTATCGACTAAACAAGATCCAATAAACAATACAACAATAGAAAACAAGCGTTCGTACAACTAGTTAACAACAAGTAGGTCAGGTTCCTATCCGGTCACTCGATCTACCCCTGAGCCGCTGCTGCCCCGTTATCAAAAGGTTATGAAGTGGAGTTTTAAGTGGACATACAGTACTAGTGAAAACAACTGACTGACTGGAATGCTTACCCCAAAGTAGAATCCATCGTACTGGCAGCCACATCGTTCCACAGGGACACACTGACCTCCACTCCTGAGATAACCCTCATCACAGAAACAGCCCTCAGAGCACACTTGCTCGCAGCTAGCATCGATGCTGCTGGCACATGTGTGCCCGCAGTCTGTGCCACAAAGCTCATAATGGCTGTTTTCTGGACAATCAAGCCCTGCAAGCAAGAAAGCAAGGAAGGTTTAGTTTATACAGTAGGCAATACAGTAGGGCAGTCCACACTCTAGATATATTATAACTATATGGTCTGATGGCATCGTAATAACTAAGCCTTGTCTGGTTGCATTTCTATTATATTATACTATAGTTCGCCTTCCTAAACACTAACAGGATGGTGAGGAAGGCAGGCTCCATCGTGGGGACCTCAATGGAGAGTAGTTGGCTAAAGTGCGTACAGCAAGGATTCCATCATAGAGAATCCCTCCCACCCCCTCCACCTATAGATACTTGGGGCACATGAGCAAGAGAGGAATTAACAGATTGACTTCCCCAGAGTTGGCAGCTCCTTGCCGCCTTACATTGGCTTCCAATCGACTGTAGAATTGTTTTAAAAAAAATGTTAATCACCTTTAAAGTTCTGCATGGACTGTCTCCAGTTTATTTAACTGAATTATTAACCCCTAAAGTTAATGTGAGAACACTTAGGTCCTCAGGCAAAGACCTTCTCATTGTTCCTAAAACAAAATTAAGAACAAAAGGTGATAGAGCGTTTGCGTTCGTAGCCCCTTCCTTATGGAACGAACTACCACTCTCCCTAAGAAGGGCAGAGTCTGTCGATGCCTTTAAAAAGCTGCTAAAAACCCACTTGTTTTGTAAGCATTTTGGTTCGTAATATTGTCTACATTAGTACTGTGTATTTATAGGTATTTTATTCACTGCTCTACTCTAATGCATTTTACTATTGTTTTGTGTAATTTTATTGTTGATCTATGATGTGATGCTCTTGTTTTATTTCATGTTATTGTACAGCACCTTGTAACATTTGTTTTGAAAGGCGCTTTTTAAATACATTTACCTTAACTTTTAGGCATTGCACTGACTGTAATTGCCGACTGTTTGCCGGCATCTTAATAATCCTTGCCTGACTGCATTTTTTACTGATATACTGATACTGTATTTACAGAGCCATACTGCAAATTATAGATATGATCAGGGGCGTAAGGTTCCTAAAACGTCAGGGGGTGCTCCCCAGCCCCGCCTCCCAGCCCCGTCTACCTGGCAGCAGAACAAAAGCCACCTTATTAGCATTTGAATGAATGAATACCTGTTCGCCCAGACAGTGGCCCAAGCACCCTCCACCTAAAGGTGTGTGGAATGTGCCTTCGTGTCTTGTTTTTGTTTTGACTTCAGTGTTGCCACATTGTGTGAGAGAAATAAGCCAACCCACCTCCAAAAACCAGGGAAGGGGATCTTCAGCCCTTGATTACGTGACAAAATGAGGGGATATCTCAGTGGGTGCTATTTGGCTTATTAATTTTTCAGGGGGTGCCCAAGCCCTCAAGCACTCCCAAAGTTGACGCCGTTGGATATGATCCAGATGCCTTGCGTACCAGAGTAAACTTACTGCAGGTTGTGTTCTGCCTCCAAGGGTAGATTCTAACATTGGCAGATTGACAGGCGCTGACGTAAGTCTGAATAGCTCTGCACAGCACATCTTGGCCTCTGCTCCCCGTAATGCACACATCAAACACACACACTCCTTGAAGTAAGACGTTGGGACCACCTCCCCGTGGCAGAAACTGAGGGGGCCCTCAGAGGCTTGGATCATGTCACATTGATCATTGTCGCCTCGTTAGCACAGCGCGGGCAGGAAGCACCGCACCCTTCACTGCAGGTGTAGTCGCTGGTCACCTTCCAGGCATTGCCAAACAAGTCCAGCAGCCGTGAGGAACTCGTCATTCTGGTTCCCGTTGAAGTTCCCACACAGTCCGCACGTTTTGTCACTGATTTTGAAATGAGAGAAAACAAATGGTTTTAATCAGAATGTCGAACTACTTTTGCAGACATTAAGAGATTTGTAATATCAGACAAATTAAATGATATTATTATTATTATGCTGAATTCACACCAGCAGTGTCTGCCAACACTAGTCCATTCTGGTAAAATGCAATAAATTGAGCAAGTCCAAGCTATGCGTGACAGCCTGGCATGATGTGTGTCAAAGTGTGTAGCTGAAAGGAGAGATTTCAACTAGCAGCTGTAGAAGTGAAATGACTAAATTACATGACAAACTACATGACCTATTTATTGGCTGTGACCTATTTAAATGAATACGTGTCTAACAAACGAAAAGCTGCAAGACTAGCAGCAGGTTGTCTACTTTTCTTCCGCACCGAATATCAGAGGCATCTACAGAAGCCTACGTGAGAGGTACAGGAACACTGCGACCGGAAAACTGGGGATTTAAATGCTAAACACCTTTACTGAGCAAGACATTTAATTAACAGCAAGAAATATACATGAAACATACCTATAGTTTGACGGTACAGAGATGGACAGTGATGACATTGAATGAACAGTACACAGGTTGAAGAGTCTTGGCTCCGCTTCAAAACCAAATTCCTATCAATATTAAATAGCATGGCTCCCTTGAGAATCATCAGGGTTAAAGCCCGCTCAGAGCCCTGGGTGAATTCGGACATACTGCTTGCTATGAAAGTCGGAGACAAAGATGCTCTGAAGTTCATAAATGTCTAAGCTCACCAAATGCTTCAACAAGGAAACTGTTTTGTTTCAGTTTTGTAACTATCTGCATCAACCCAATTCAATAACAAAAATAGAAAAAGAAGCATAATATATGTACTGCATTTTTCCCTGTCTATACCCCTCTTCTATGCTGAATAAAAAACTTAATTGAAAAAACAAGGAAACCCACCATGTGAAACTCCCAAAACAGAGCAATAGGCATACAAATAAACGTAACTGCCATGGCCAGATCTGCAAAACAATATATATATATACACATCTTGATTATAAAGTTGATGAAAACATAAACCACGTGAGCCTTGGAAGTTACTCATCAACCAACTACACTGGGGGCACGGTGGTGCAGTCGGTAGCGCTGTCGCTTCACAGCTAGAAGCAGCCACGGCTCCAGAAAATTGTGACTGGGGGGATTATGGGGGAGGGGCTGGGTATTTAGAGCAGGGACTAATGAATTTTGGTTTACATAGAAGTCAGTCAATTGGGGGGGGGGCTTAGGGGGAGGTAAGCCACCACCAGAGGGGGCTAAAGCTCCCCTATCCTCCCCGGAGCCCCCTGGCTAGAAGGTCCTGGGTTCAATTCCCGCTGAGGATGCTGGGGGCGTGTTCTCTCCTCTGCGTCATCAGTGCTCATACTGTAGTGTACATGTATACTCTAGGTGGGGTTGGAAAAAGGGGAGGGAGGGCCTGCATTTCTGTGTGGAGTTTGCATGTTCTCCCCATATGTCCCCTAGGGTAGGTACCCTCACATAAAACATGCAGTAATCCTGGTCTCTAAACTGCCTCCCCTGCCCTGGTCATATCGGGCACCTGATGGAAGGGGAAAGGAACTGGTTGGAATAACATGTTCCTTTCTTCCTCCGCTTCCTGTCAGGTGAAAGGAAGCGGATTGGACTCCTCATGCATAGAAGGAAGCATGATGTTAGTCCGTTGCTCTCTCCAGGTTGGCGGAGGTAGTGTAGTGCCCAGGATTACATTAGACAACCCATTTTTTTAATTGAAAAAGTGGGTTACAAAAATCGTGAAAAACATATATATAAAAATGAAAAAACTAGGCCGCTACTTAAAAATAGGTTTACAAACATCAACGCTAATTCACATAACACTCTCATTACAGAAAAGCTGATTGTGGCTAATCACTTACAGATCTTCTTTACAACCATAGCCACAACACTATAGTTAACAAACTGCCCTCTCACTCTAGGCTTTATGGTTCAGAGCATGGTTTTAAGCATTCTACAAATATCTAGGTGCAGTCAGCCCGCAGGACAATCGTAAAGCAGATACGTGTCATTCTAGTTTTTCTCACTGTTGGTTTGCATTTTGTTTCTTTCCCTTGCTTATATAATAACCTATGAAGTAAGTGGACAAAAACTGCAGTTCCACTCAAGGCACCGGTGGACTTTGCATCATGGACGATGGGCAGGACCTGCATGACTATAGTGATACAGTAGGTCTTGGATCAGTGTTTCCTTTTCAGCCCAGAGCTGTATCACTGGTACAGCTCCGGGCTGAAAAGGAAACACTGATGCAAGACCTGCTACTGTCTGAACTGTGAACTCTACAGTACCTCTGACCTTACTAACAGGCCCTGAATGAACTAAGTTGAGTTTTATAGCTATATTTTATTAGCTGACTGACTGTGTGGCCTCTTAACCCGTCATATACCCTTGTATGCAGACTCGCATGCGGTGCTGCGCAGCTCCTGTTGGTTCTTTGCGTGCTGCTTCATTGACCAGAGCACGTTGTTTAATACAATCAGATAGGTCTGTTTGGATGTATGGGCTGTCAATTGCAAATTGTGGCTAGTTTCCACATGAACTTAATGGCAAGATGGTCTATTTGTTATTGTTCGCAGATGACTCTGCTCTGCTGGTCTCGGACAAGGACATTACAGGTTGAAAAAGCCCATTAGCTCTGAACTTGGTAGAATCTGCACCTGGCTCGCTGATAACGAACTATTACACCTGGGTAAAACTAATCCAGTCTCTTTGGGTCACAAAAAACCCTCGGCAAGGTTTTACAAGCTTCACAGTAAAAGTGAGTGACCTGGGTTGCATTTTAGAGGCTAGGCCTTCCATTGAAAATATGGACACTAAAGTAATCAAAAAGGCACAGTGTGTGTGTGTGTGTGTGTGTGTGTGTGTGTGTGTGTGTGTGTGGCGGGTGAGAATGTCCATGTGGTTAATTACTTGCCTCGTTGTTTTCCATTTGAAGAATGCTGAATCACACCTTGTTTTTTTTCTAATACTCTCCGTCCGTTAAATAATATCTACTTTAACTTGGGAATAATTAGGAGCTTAATAGGAGAATAATTAGGTTTTATTCATAGACACAACGTTTTTTGCCCAGGAATCCTGTTGTATTGTTGTTTACATTGTGTTCATGCACTACGACTACAGCATCCCAGTCAAATGTATTGTTGTGGTTCAGATTAGTGCTAAATGCTGACCTACTGTAGATATGACATGCGTATGGATCCATCCATTTTCCATTGAAAATATGGACACTAAAGTAATCAAAAAGGCACAGTGTGTGTGTGTGTGTGTGTGTGTGTGTGTGTGTGTGTGTGTGTGTGTGTGTGTGTGTGTGTGTGTGTGTGTGTGTGTGTGTGTGTGTGCGTGTCCGTGCATGTTATATGTATTTGTATGCTGTGATACTTGTTTTTATCATTAGTGTATTCTGTAATGTAGGCTATTTACAATTTTGTAATGTAATGTATTCTGTCCAGCGTTGGGAGACATATAGGAATACTATACAGACTATTATCTAAGAGGAAAAGAAACAGAAAACTACACAAATGTTTTATTTTTTTGTTTGGTTTATACAAGTGCAATATCTGTGTGTGTGAGTGTGTGTGAATGTATTGTATGTAATGTATGTTATAAAAAAAGTCAATAAAAATATTATTGAAAAAGAAAATTAATGTATTCTGTAATGTTTTGATTGACTCTTGGAAGATTAGCCGATAGGCTAAAAGAGATCCAAATAAAATCTAAAAAGTCAACCAAAGAACAAGATTTTTGTACAGGAACTCCTCACTGGTCACTCAGTAAGAATACTTTGAGCATCCAATGTCACTTCGACTAAGCATGCACCTAAGCTATAGCACCACAAAGGCCTTAAAAACAAGGCACAAAACATTGTTTGGCTTTACATCTACAACTTATTTACCCTGCTCATTTTGCTAGGGTGGGGTTGCTCAGGGTACAGAGCTTAAGGGGACAGAATACAGCAACTTGCAATGGGCATGGTCTTCAAGATACATTACTCATTGACACCAATGCACGTGTCTTAACTACCATTCAAAAACGTCAATGAATTCTACAATCACAACACCAGAGGGAGCTCCATTTTCAAGATTTGGCTCAAACAAAGGAGTTAAATTCATTCTCCTGCTATGCCACAAAAATGTGGAATATGCCCTACCAACAGTCATAAAGAAGTGTGAATCTCTCTTACTTATTTACTCTTAATAGTTAACATCCATTAAGTCATCCAATAAAAAGGCAATGCATTGCTCAAAAAGGGAATAAAGTATATTCCTCACCCAACCTTCAAGTCAGGAGGCCACAGCAGGTTCTCCTTTGTCCAAAAGCTCTGAAGGGATTCAGAGCAAAACCCTCAGAAATGTTCCTTGACCAAACGTTTCTTCTTCCAGATCTCAATGTTTTCCGGCCCCACTACTCTGTGGTTTATCAATTTCTGTCTGATTATGGCTTAGTATTGGCTTTAAAGAGTCTCTCTGACAAACCACCACCTCCCTTCCTGTATACTTTTATAGATGTTCCTGGAACTATTGCTAACATGCTTTTTCCCCACAGCTCCCCCTATTATCAAACCTTGTCAACAGAAAATTAATGATCATCAAAACAAAACATCTTTTCCGTACACTACATTTCTGGGTTAAATATTCAATCATATTTTAACCGATATTCCCTTGTTATCACCCAGTATGTTATGTTTCACTTTCTTTCAATACTCATACCAGGACAGGAAATACATATACATTCTTCACACATTTATGTGTCAGTCTCCCATTTATTATTTGTGCCTGGCTTGAAGGTTTGGCAGGTAGAATCGAATAAAGGGCTGACCAAAACTGATCAGTCTGACTGTCTGTCTGTGACGCCATCTTCTTTTGCCAAGGAGTTCACTTGAACAATAGAGCGTATGCGCATGCTTAAAGTGAATGGCACATCGAGTGGCAAATTGAGTGGCAAAGCAACAGACAAAGTGAGTTTAACATTGTTTAATGTTGTTTAATGCAATCAGATAGGAATTTTTTGTTTGGATGCATGGGCTGTCAAGGCCAGAAAGTAGTTTTTTGCCACTCAGTATAGGCATTCCTGCATAACTTCCAGGTTTGATGATGATGTCACACGCATACCCTCTATAGATTGAGTCAGGCAGGGTCAGCAAGGTAAGAGGAAATGTAGTTTCAATTCAGAATGCATTCTACTTGTATCAGGACTGTGTGTAAGACTGCATGTTTCTGTTGTTTCCTAGAAGAACACAGAATATTTGTATTATTGATTTGATCTCTCGTTCCCAGTTTCCACCGAAATGTGGGGCAGATGCAGGATTGAATTGGACTGTAACTTGTGTACGAGCCAATTGCTGCTTCAAGTCTGGTGCCATATGGCCTGGTATGGGAGTCATTTCATAACTCTGCCTCACCTGCTTTGTAATTAGTTCCACAGTTAGAGTGGAGTTCAAAGGGTATACCTCTGCATGAGACAATTATCTTCTGAATGTCATTAGGAATGTTCCATACTGTCATTCAGCTCAAGTGTGTGTTAAGCATTTAAAGAGTATGCCCCACCTTTTTTCTTTTGTCTCACTTCCACCACACTCTCAGGTGGAGCCTGGAGCATATTCTCATCATAATGCTTAATAATGAGTTTGGTTATAGGGGTGGGACTCGGCCCCCAGCCTGGTACCCTAGTCAAAATATGGCCCTTGAGAAGGCCTATGTCACAGCCCCCTTTCCAAGCCCCCTTCCGGTAGCTAGTGGTGTCATTTAACATTAGCATTTACACGTTTTTTTCTCTGGAGAATCTAAGTACATTTCCTAATGTAAAAATGTGACAGACCAATATTATTATGAAGCAAACAAGATGGTAAATCAGCTCGAACAGATAGAACAAACCTTACCTTGAGAAAACAAAAGTTGTAGACTTCTTAAATTAACTCTGTTAACATGTAGTGTCTATGGAGTTACGTCACGCTATCGCCACTAGCTCCAAAAGGGGGCGTGGAAAGGGGGCGGGGAAAGTCTGTGAGATAGGCCTAAGATCTAGAAATGTTTGTAGGTGTGGCCTTGATATAGCTGTGGCACAGTCAACATCATTGCCCTCTAGTGGCTGTTATAAATCATATCACATATCACAACAATGTGAACATCCTTTTAGTGATAAACAAACCAAGCAATCAAGCATACACATGGTTCAATTAGTTATGTTGTAATTTAATAACTTGTTTTATTGTCACACATGCAGACAGAGCGAGGACAGCAGAATGAATACAAAAACAACAATCCAAATTAACAATCTTATTTCTTCCCATCCCTTGTTGTTTTTGAATGGGTGTTTTTTCCCCCCATACTCATGTAATTTCCTTCTGTTAAGTGCTCGACAAAAAATACAAAGTAATGAATGAATATCATTAATCACTTAAAACCTTATAGATTGTTGACTGGGTATACCCTCACCCCTGACCCCGTTTTTGTGATCTACAATCACAATCTCTCTTCGCTAATCTCTCCAAGCTCAATGTGTTGTGAACTTGTAGATCAGCTATTTTCGTGTAATGTTTACCTATTTTCACAAGCAAACATATTTTCATTGGCTATGACATGCTAGGGTACATGTGGTTAAAGGCGATTTAGAATTCACACTGAAGAATTCACTTGTTTTCAGAAGAAAAACAAAATCCCCCAAAATTAAGAGGTGTGTCTTTTACATTATGATTATTGATGAACATTTAGACATTTGCTAAGTAAAAAGAATCACTTAAAATGCTTTGAGCAGATACATCATTATCATCATCATAGTATGAAGGCAATGCTGTCTTCTGTGGTTTAACTTGTGCTGCCCCCTACTGTTGCTTTTCCTTCATGAAGCAAGTACATGTATAGTCATAGCTACTTGCATGCTGTAATTAGAGAATAATCACAACTTTTCATCATCATCATCATCATCAAAAAATTTCATTTCACATTTACTCTCAAAATAAAAATGTAAATAAAACGGCATGCTCCACCAAGAAAGGTTTGAAAATTACCGTAATGCAATGATTTAAAAATATCATATCTGTACTTAATTTTATTATATTTGTCCTTCATATTAAGCGTACAACACTGACCCAGTGGAAGGCAGAAATGTCTAGTTACATACCTCTAGATTATTTGGATTAAAAAAATAATGGAAAGTTGAATGTCTATGACAAAATATGAAATCATTTATATATTCTCAGATGGACTGATATGAGGACCTTGTGTTTGCGTGCATGCGTGCGTTTGTGTGTTGTCTTATTTTTTTAAAGATATTTTTTGGGCTTTCGTCATCACTGACGGACGGATGCCTATGATGGGACAGTAGGTTGACAGGAAAGAGGGAGAGAGATGGGGGGAAGACATGCAGCAAAGGTCGTAGGGATCAGACTCGAACCCGCGGCACGCTGTCAGGCTGGATTACCAGCCTAGGTACCCGGACCGCTAGGCCAACCTGGGTTCTCTTCTTAAGACAGGGTTGCAACAGTCAGTAAAGTGACCAGCAGGATCAGCAGGGATGACAACTTGTGGAGACTTGTGGAGTGGGAGCCTTGGAGACGAGGGTCGGAAACCTTTATCACAGACCTAACCGGCCGTGCAACTGGAAACGGAAAAACTAAATATTATCAAATCAGATACAGTATATGGAATGTATATTCAATAGTAATATTATTTATAGTGCTGTATGGCAGCATATATATATAATATGTGTGTGCGTGTGTGCGTGTGCGTGTGCGTGTGTGTGTGTGTGTGTGTGTGTGTGTGTGTGTGTGTGTGTGTGTGTGCGCCCCAACCACTGCTGTATTGCCATCTCTGGGTTTATGGAAATGACCAAATGCGCCATAAAAATAAGATAACTGTACCTCCACTCTGTATTGTCCAGGTTAATGGTCCAACGGAGATGCCTGCAGTGTCATAGGACACGTCCCTGCGTTTTCTTTTTTGGTAGCCAGGGTAGCAATGCTGCAGGAAAGTGACATTTATATTTGAGACACAGCTGATACAATTTACAATTTAGGCATTTAGCAGACGCTATTAATCCAGAGCGATTTACATTAAGCAAGAACACTTGCACAAAGACACTTTTTTTCCCCAATTTACTGTATACTTTGTCATACGAATGAGCCACTGGACTAAAATAACAGAATAGCAAGTGGGTTCTGCGGATACAAATAGGGCAAGGGCAATATTAAGGACCCTTTAGTTTTCCCCTAAACATAATCATTTTTTTTTGTTTAGCCAAGAGTCTGGCCAGAGAAGCAGTCATGAGTTTGGGGGAAACATATTGCATTACATTATATCATAATTCCCTTTAATCCTAAATTGTTGATGGTTATTTGAAGCCAATGTTAATTTCACGTGTGTCACTTAACCATACACAGTACATAATATTGAATGTTATCCCCCCCCCCCCCCCCCCCCCCCCACACACACACACACACACACACACACACACACACACACACACACACACACACACACACACACACACACACACACACAAATACATACAGCAGTGCAGTCGTTTCTGCCAAGCACACACAAGTGGATCTGGCAGTGCAGGTAGATGGTGGAGAAGTTGGTGAAGGTGAACATCCTGAAGGAGAAACGTGCCACGTCGGAGACACCATTCATGTCCAGTTCTACTGTAGTGTCCTCTTCATTAGGACACCTGGACCACAGGGAAGACCATTGTGATTATTAAGCAATCTATCGTGTAAGCAATAGGATTGAAAGGTAAGGGAGTTTTGGAGGGTATTTATATGTGCTAAAAATGCCAATGGATATGTATAAATAGAGAGTGAAGCTAACACTGAATAATTACTGTTATGTATAGATGCAGGGATCAGTTTCCAGTGTTAATACTCATCACTTGAAATCACAAAATATCTCTCTTACTCGCTAACAAGGAGATCCCAACGGACAGCATAGTTGGCGTTGTTGACAGGCGTGGCCCAGCAGGAGTCCAGAACAGTGGCGATCTGTCGTTTGTCAATACCCTCCGATCGCACCTCGATGTACATCCTCTGGTCTAATTCCACGTCCATGTTACTTTCACCAGTGTAGGGGATGCGGTAGCCGGCGTCCAAGAATGGGACCATTCTCATTTGATAACGGCCCAACCCCGATGGAAGTCTCTTGGTCACAATGCTATAGAAAAAACAAACAAGGAGGCGTGACATAACGTGAAACATAAGATTGAATTATTTGCTATTACCATTTCTTTTTAAGACTCAAACAATATAATATACAAAAAGGGAAAGTAGTAATTGTGTGACCTTGTCTATACAGGATAGGATAACCACTACAATAGCTTGCCACCTTCTAATAGCAGGATTTATGGGAAATAAGGGGGTTGTAGTCAAGTGGAATGAGTTATTGGAAGGGGCAATGGCATGTGAGGCTCTCACCTCTCAATGGGGTTAATGCCGACATCCATAGACAGAGACTGTGTCAGAGGGTACTCGCAGCTGAAAGGCATCTGGACGGTCCTCTGGCGACTGATGATGTCATCAGTGGCGTCGAACTCACCCTGGATGGCATTGTCGTACTTGAAGTAGGTCCCATTGCTCTGTCAGGTGGGATTACAAAATAGTATTAGGGATGTAAATGCTAAATTTATACTTAAAAGTGTCCGGCCGACACTTACTGTATCTGGCTATACTTGTCAAAAGGGTCATCCGACAAAGCATGAATTAGCAATTGCAGTTGTTTAGCGACTGGAGTTATTTATTCTTAGGTTAATTTAATGTGTTCAATAGATGCTTTATATATTTCGTATACAGAACATCCATTATGTTTGGCTGAAAAAACACAATTCCATAAAGACTTGAAATAAAGTCCATGTACTAACTATTAAAAACAACTGGAATCATATTACACTGTATATAGGATTCCAGCTTTATAAAGAATATTGTTTCTGTATACAGGTATCTACTATGTTGATATTTGTAGCAGTTCTGTAACAAAATCATTCTAGGCTTTGGACATTTTTACCGAGAGAACTGTCCCACACTGCTCGGCATTGTTATCAAAGTGGAACACCAGCCTTCCATCCTGGACAGTCCCTTTGCAGGATGAGTCCTTGAGGTGGAGATCCTTGGGATAGAAGCCAGCTTCAAACAACTGGCAGCGGGACAGGGACATGTTGCCTGCACTACTGGCACAGGAGACAAATGAATCTATGGAAGAGAGATAAGAATATTCAGTATATGTTATAATGCAATACACCAATAAGGATAACTATGATGAGGACTCTAACAATTCAGACGCCAACCATTCCACTGTCAAAGCAACTGCATTCATGTAATTAACTGTTAACCTGGCCGTGGCCTGTGGCTCAGCGGTCCAGGCACCTTGGCTGGTAATCCAGTCTGGCAGTGTGCCGCGGGTTCGACTCCCGATCCAGACGGCCTTTACTGCATGTAACCCCCCCATCTCTCTCCCCATTTCCTGTCAGCCTACTGTCTATCCCTCCATCAAAAAAATTAAATAAAGGCAAAAACCACAAGAAAAACATTAAAAAAACTTTTAAACTATTAGGCTATTATATATTGAAAGACGGACCAGTTTCATCATAGTTGTTCAGTGTGACCTGTACTTTACCATAGCTCTCGTTGTTGCGGCGATGGTGGTTCTCATCACAGAAGCAGCCGTAGATGCCATCCTGCTCCCCACACCACTCATGCTCGACACAGTCCAGTTCCTCACAGGGGTCTGTCTCCGCTGGGGTCATAAAATAACTTCACAATTTAACACAACTATGACAAGTGGCTGGCTACACATGTGTTTTTTCAAACATTCGCCTTGACTTCGTGTTATCTTGGCTAATCATCAATACAGTGTCTACTGTCTACTGTACGTACCACACTGCAAATTAGCACGCCACTGAGGGATTTCCAACCCCAAGACTGTGCAGGTTGTCTCATAGGACGAGACAGCAGAACACAGCATGCCATTGGCCGGCGAGTAGAGGCAGAGGTCATAGACACAGGAAGTGAAGAATGGCTGAGGGTCAGAGTGCAGGTGGCAGGTGCTGAACGGGCCAGTAGTGTTGGTGATGATGCTACACAGCTGTGAGTACTCCTCTCTGAAGCGACAGTTCTCCTCTCTAGGTCTGTCATCTGTGGCCCCACATCTATCAAGGACAGGACATGGGGAGGTTCAGGCTCTTATGTCATATTCTTTCTTTATGGCCACATCGCTCATGCGACAGTAACACAATACATGACGGTTCTCAGCTTAAAATCTATTATTTTCGGCATGTAGTTTGTATGACAAAGTATAAATTAGTCTAATAGCTAATTTATACTTTGGCAAATTTTTTCAAGGTTTTCCTCATGACGCAATACGCATTATTAACATAAAAATATGAAATATTTCATTGGCTCACCCAGTACGGCTGGTTGGAGACTTCCAGCCATCACCAAAGTCATTGTCATTCTGTGCCACTGTGCCGTCGGGCAAGGCCTTGTCATCTGCAGGGTCACCATTGAAGTTACCACACATGCCAACAACTCTGTTGCGGTGGTTTTGACCCACTCTGACCAACAGAGTGCTCCGGCCATCAAACTGGACAATCACATTGCTGGCATTGACCACTACATAAGATCCAGCACTTGCCACCTGAGCTAGACTGCCCACAGTGGCAGGGAGAGACACATCACTGTTGTTAACCTGGAATATAAGAGAGAAAGAGAATGAATATTATATCATTCACAACACCCCAATGTTGTGACTTTTCTGCCATCGGAGGAAAAACAAAGCATCTAAAATACTAGGTTGACCTTGGTGCACTGACACAGCTGCAACTAATACAATTACAATTAATAATACAGCTAAATTCAAAGCCCATTATTTATTAGCTGCATCTGCAGCTGTGTTGCTGTTTTGCCCATTAGATTGTAGCAAAATTAGATGGGTTGGATTAGTTCACCTTAACAATGCATTTACCTTCACTATCCTGTTGGCTCCAATCCTGACATGGGCTGTCTCTTGTTGATTTGACAGGTATATGTCCACTGCTGACACAAATGAAACGTGATTGCTGCCACGGTGATTGTTAGTCGCGACCACTCTGAACCCAGTTTCAGTGGCAATACGATTCACACTCTCACTGATGATGTAAGAGCATGTGCCCTGGAAATGAGCCAGTGCACCATCAAAGGTGACATAGTGGGGGTCCCCCCACACAGTGCAGGTCTGTGTCTGTCTCCGTGGAAGGCTAGGCTCCGTAGGAAGGCTAGGAACTGTGGTTGTAGGAAGGCTAGGAACTGTTGTTGTAGGAAGGCTAGGAACTGTGGTTGTAGGAAGGCTAGGAACTGTCTTGCAGGAGAACTGGAAAGCATCACCAAAGCAGATTTGGGAGAGGGCACAGGATTGCCTGTGGCACTGCAGGCCCTCTGAGGTGCAGTTGCACAACTCATGGCAAGCGCTGTCACTCCAGAAGGAGTCACCCAACTGGACAGGGAAACCTTGACGACAAATCAAAAGGTCAGGATAAAGCCACTCATGTACTGTAACAGACACCGTTCTTTTGGGTAGATGGGTATTCCGTGTCAAAGGCAGGGCCGGAATTATGATTATTATAAAAGTTTGTTTTCTCTGTGTGACTAATCTCACAAATTACTACCCTTATCAGTGTCAAATTAGTTGTGGTGGATGCTAGCGGTGGGCTAGGGAATTCAACCTCTGAATAGTTTTGAAATGGGCCTCATGGTGGCACTATAAAAAGCCAATGTATTTAGTGGCCTGAATCTTGAACTCTGCTACTCAAAGATTTTGTCCAAAACTCTAAAAATGCTGGAGTGATATCACAGTGATGTGATGACAACATATCACATCGTTTTACAACGTGGCTGGAAGCCAGCTGTCTATACAAGGCCTAAGATATATTGTGGTCCTCAACACCAGTGATTATCAATCTTTTCAGGCTGCGACCCCCCAAAATAATCATAATTGAAATGGGGACGCCCCCACTCTGACAAGCACTTGGAATTGTAGGAGTTGAGGCATTACATTTTGTTTGACTCGGTGCCACAGCTAAATATTGTGAAAATAGCTGATCTACAGGCTCACATGAACATATAGATTGGCTATAAGTTATGGCTCTTTCTTAGGTAATATTTGACAATTTGGCCAATTGTTTGACCATTTTTTATAGTAGAGTTTGTTGATTACTTTTGACGCAGTAATGGTATTATTATTGTTGTGCCTGTGTGTGTGTACGTATATCTCCCTGAAGTTGTATTTTATAACACATTATTCGGTGGTGTAATAAACAAACTGAAAATACATGTTTACTAGTCCATACCCGAGTATTTGCAGACTTTGGGCTATATGACGTTGTGTACACAGTATAGTTAGATGTTTTATTTGCAGACTTTGGGCTATATGGTGTTGTTTACACAGTATAGTTAGATGTTTTATTTGCAGACTTTGGGCTATATGGCGTTGTGTACACAGTATAGTTAGATGTTTTGAGAGCTCATTAGATCATGGCTGTCTGTAACAACCCGGTCATTGACCTGATGTTGAGTTGAAGGCGTTAGCACAACCATGCCAACTGCCAAGTGCATGGATACATTGTTTCAGGTAAGCTATTTGTGAAAAGAAGACCACTTTCATCCGATTGTTGTATTTGTGTGTTTTTACCATGAAAAGTGCAGCCACTGGATCCACCGTCAACGCGAAAAGCCCAACGGCCAGTGACATTTACATTGCTGCCTCTTTGTAAATTTAAATAGTCGCTGGTTTGATCGGGGAAGGATGATCCAATGGTGAAATGATGTGTGGAGTTGATCGTGTCATAGCCAGCCTGGAAAAACACAAGGAAATGTCAATGTGTAGAAGTTTTGTACAGCCTAGGTGCATGCATGTATGTCTCTATAGTGCACATACTGTATAAGACAAACTGTGAATTACGTGGTCAAGTGTTTCTGCTAGCATCTGTGAAAGCAGATACGTTTGTTATCATTCAACATTTTTAAATGTTCTCACCTGTATGTTTAGAGAAGTTGAGGCTATTTTGAAATAGTTCATCAATACAAATGTGAACCGGTCTCCAAAGATCAACACTGCTTGGAAAGTCTGAAAAATAAATACAAATAAATACTATGTAACACGCATGCAATTACATTGAACAAAAACAAACAAAGCACCAAATTGATTTTGTTGAGTTTGTTTTACTGAGACAATGCAAAATAAATACTTACTGATGTTCGGTCTCTATTGGCAATGGCACGCTGAAAAACAAATACAAATAAATACTATTTAACTCATACATTAAACAAAACAAAAAACAACGCACCATTGATACAGGAGGATGACTTTTGGGAAAAAAGTGGGGAAAAAAAGACTTACTGATGGTCTGGATCTATAGTATGGCACATCATGCCACGTCGCAACAAACACCCACTGGGCAGAGAAACCCAGGCCTGGAAAGTACCGCTGAATGTCTTGTGTAGCCTGAATAAGGATACTGCCATGGGTGTATTGGTTATATGTGATTTTACCACCTCCTCTGTTGTCCAAATTTGTCCAGAATGGAGCAATTAGATCCATAGGCCCAAATGCTGGGAACTTGTGAGGTTGATTCTCATGCAATGGACTGTTAAAGGTAAGGTGTCCATTGGTGTTAACCTGAAAACAAATAAGTTGACAAAACAAATTTTACATGGCCCTAATATTCTTCACATCAAAGATATACTGTACTTTTTTTTCTTTTTCTTTTTTAAGCAGGATTTTATACTACTGCATCTGCAACCTTCGGTTACAGGAAGTTGCTTTGATTGCCAATCAGCTGTAAACATTTGCCATAATGCCATTTTGAAATAATTATGTCACTCAGTATGTCGCAAACATGAATTTAAGTCAAATTGTATACATACGTATATCTGATCATATCTACGTCCAAAGTAGTCAAAAGGTCGATCTAGGCGAATGGCCGGAGAGCTCCCATCATTCACTCTGACCACTATGGTTCCATCTTTAGGGTAGAGTGGACCTAGGATGTACGAAAATGAGGCAATATCATATGAATTACCTAATTACAAATATTCAAGTTTAGGATTGTGTTTGAAGAGACTCCTTATATACTTCTGAGAAAAAGAAAAAACAACTGTAGGCTAGTATTCTAATTGACATTTTGCTCTCCTACTTTTTCTACATACACAGACTGCACAGTTAAATAAACAAGAATGAATGTCTTTCAGATAAGGACATAGCATAAGATCAGGACAGTACTTAAAATTATAAAGTAGATAAACTATTGATGCCGTACCTGTAGGAAGGCTAGGAACTGTGGTTGTAGGACGGCTAGGAATTGTGGTTGGAGGAAGGCTAGGAACTGTGGTTGGAGGAAGGCTAGGAACTGTGGTTGGAAGACGGCTAGGAACTGTGGTTGGAGGACGGCTAGGAACTGTGGTTGTAGGACGGCTAGGAACTGTGGTTGTAGGACGGCTAGGAACTGTGGTTGGAGGAAGAGGAAGGCTAGGAACTGTGGTTGTAGGAAGGCTAGGAACTGTGGTTGTAGGAAGGCTAGGAACTGTGGTTGTAGGAAGGCTAGGAACTGTGGTTGTAGGACGGCTAGGAACTGTGGTTGGAGGAAGAGGAAGGCTAGGAACTGTGGTTGTAGGAAGTCTAGGAACTGTAGTTGTAGGACGGCTAGGAACTGTGGTTGGAGAAAGGCTAGGAACTGTGGTTGGAGGACGGCTAGGAACTGTGGTTGGAGGAAGGCTAGGAACTGTGGTTGGAGGACGGCTAGGAACTGTGGTTGGAGGAAGGCTAGGAACTGTGGTTGTAGGAAGTCTAGGAACTGTGGTTGTAGGACGGCTAGGAACTGTGGTTGGAGGAAGGCTAGGAACTGTGGTTGTAGGAAGGCTAGGAACTGTGGTTGGAGGAAGGCTAGGAACTGTGGTTGGAGGAAGGCTAGGAACTGTGATTGTAGGACGGCTAGGAACTGTGGTTGGAGGAAGGTTAGGAACTGTGGTTGTAGGAAGTCTAGGAACTGTGGTTGTGGGACGGCTAGGAACTGTGGTTGGAGGAAGGCTAAGAACTGTGGTTGTAGGAAGTCTAGGAACTGTGGTTGGAGGAAGGCTAGGAACGGGGGTTGTAGGAAGGCTAGGAACTGTGGTTGTAGGAAGTCTAGGAACTGTGGTTGTAGGACGGCTAGGAACTGTGGTTGGAGGAAGGCTAGGAACTGTGGTTGTAGGAAGGCTAGGAACTGTGGTTGTAGGAAGGCTAGGAACTGTGGTTGGAGGAAGGCTAGGAACTGTGGTTGGAGGAAGGCTAGGAACTGTGGTTGTAGGAAGGCTAGGAACTGTGGTTGGAGGAAGGCTAGGAACTGTGGTTGTAGGAAGGCTAGGAACTGTGGTTGTAGGAAGGCTAGGAACTGTGGTTGTAGGACGGCTAGGAACTGTGGTTGGAGGAAGGCTAGGAACTGTGGTTGGAGGAAGGCTAGGAACTGTGGTTGTAGGAAGTCTAGGAACTGTGGTTGTAGGACGGATAGGAACTGTGGTTGGAGGAAGGCTAGGAACTGTGGTTGTAGGAAGTCTAGGAACTGTGGTTGTAGGACGGCTAGGAACTGTGGTTGGAGGAAGGCTAGGAACTGTGGTTGGAGGAAGGCTAGGAACTGTGGTTGGAGGAAGGCTAGGAACTGTGGTTGGAGGAAGGCTAGGAACTGTGGTTGGAGGAAGGCTAGGAACTGTGGTTGGAGGAAGGCTAGGAACTGTGGTTGGAGGAAGGCTAGGAACTGTGGTTGGAGGAAGGCTAGGAACTGTGGTTGGAGGAAGGCTAGGAACTGTGGTTGGAGGAAGGCTAGGAACTGTGGTTGTAGGAAGGCTAGGAACTGTGGTTGTAGGAAGTCTAGGAACTGTGGTTGGAGGAAGGCTAGGAACGGGGGTTGTAGGAAGTCTAGGAACTGTGGTTGTAGGAAGGCTAGGAACTGTGGTTGGAGGAAGGCTAGGAACTGTGGTTGTAGGAAGTCTAGGAACTGTGGTTGGAGGAAGGCTAGGAACGGGGGTTGTAGGAAGTCTAGGAACTGTGGTTGTAGGAAGGCTAGGAACTGTGGTTGTAGGAAGGCTAGGAACTGTGGTTGTAGGAAGTCTAGGAACTGTGGTTGTAGGACGGCTAGGAACTGTGGTTGGAGGAAGGCTAGGAACTGTGGTTGGAGGAAGGATAGGAACTGTGGTTGTAGGAAGGCTAGGAACTGTGGTTGGAGGAAGGCTAGGAACTGTGGTTGTAGGAAGGCTAGGAACTGTGGTTGTAGGAAGGCTAGGAACTGTGGTTGGAGGAAGGCTAGGAACTGTGGTTGTAGGAAGGCTAGGAACTGTGGTTGTAGGAAGGCTAGGAACTGTGGTTGTAGTGACTGTTGTTAAAGGTGCTGCTGTGCTGGCCGCTGTAAATGTAAAACTTTCATAATCAGTACGTGCAGGCACAGAAAAATCTAAATGCAATCAAACGTGTACAAGGAAGAGTCTGAGGTTGTATTTGTTGAATCATTAACTCTTACCAACTGAGGATATATCCACAGGAAGGGTGAAATTAGAGCTAGAGGCAGCCTCCACAAGCGTATCAACCACAGAAGTGGCATCTGGTGCTGCAGTCCCTTGGTTGAATATTAATTCAGCATTTACCTTCACTGATCCTGAGCTATAAAAGTGATTTAGGAAAGTTGTGTTTTTTAGGATTATTTATTGCATTGCATCAACGTTCGTTATAAATTAGTAAAGCATTTCTGAGTAATTAAATAAAGACCATCAATGCATACCTGAAACCTGTTACAACAGTCCGATTGAAAGTATCACCAAATTGTGCACTAAAGACGACATCCATCTGTAAAAAGGAAGTCATTGGAAAAAAAATGAAATAATTCCAGAGAAACTGTGAAAGAATCACTATTATTGAACCAATATCATTTCATGGGTTATTATTAATCAAGTTATATTTGATTAATAGATAAGGATGTTCATGAGATTTTAAAAGTGGAAGGTAAAAATGTACATTATGAATCTTCAATAATTTCAAGTATGTTTTTTTCAACAGGACAATTGAACAAAGAAAAGCAAAACATGTCCATGCAGTATGTTTCTCTGTAAATGTTATTATATTATTATTCCTTTGTCAGACATCAATATTATGAGTACATTCATACATTCAACAAATCCATAAACACACAGGGAATGTTATTTGATAAGCTAGTGGTGAGTAATTTACTGTAGTAGGATAGAGAAGGTTGTCTTCCCTAAACTTACAGCTACAAATTGTGTACAGACTGTAGATACAGATAAACCTGGATTATGGTAATATTTTTTGTCAAATATTGTTCCCGCAGCCACCTGGTGACAAGCAGGTGACAGATGGACTATATGGAATTCAGAACTATGGACAGCACCGTTTGTTATGCATAGGGGGGGGTGTGCATGCAACGCACGGCACAACTATACTGAAACGAATTGGAGATTGACAGATGAACAGATTGACAGACAGTTTATGCCACGTAAGTCAGTGAGTTCGATTTCTAAGTTTATACTATATATTTTGACAATGAGTCATTCATAAATTGTACTACTATTGTGAAAAAGTGCTCTCATTAATGAACGCATTTTTTTAAGTACTCATATGTTGTTGTTTAATTTAGCATTTAATTCTGAGGCTACTACATGTAATTTCACGGAGGACAGTCACATATAACTACGGATGAAACTTTGGTCAGCCTACTTTTACGGTGTTGCATAAGCAGAGAAGCTTAGAGGCCTTGCCTGAAGAACAAAACCCTAATATATCCCCTGGCCACGGGGGATTCCCCTTAATGTAGTGTTTAAGATATTTGGCATTGCGTCACGTCTCTCCTCCCCCCCCCCCCCCCACAGTATTGCTGTAATGAACATGAAGCATGATAATGAACTTACCGCTGAAGCTACTTGGTTCGATAAGGTCTTGAATGCAGCAGAGGATGTGTTTGAAAGTTCTGCTGTGAAGGTTTGGTCTATTTTGAATTCCAACTGAACCTTTGGCTCTTCTGGTGGTGCAGATGTTGTAGCTGCAGGAAGTCTAGGAACTGTGGTTGTAGGAAGGCTAGGAACTGTGGTTGGAGGATGGATAGGAACTGTGGTTGGAGGAAGGCTAGGAACTGTGGTTGTAGGAAGGCTAGGAACTGTGGTTGGAGGAAGGCTAGGAACTGTGGTTGTAGGACGGCTAGGAACTGTGGTTGGAGGAAGGCTAGGAACTGTGGTTGGAGGAAGGCTAGGAACTGTGGTTGGAGGAAGGCTAGGAACTGTGGTTGGAGGAAGGCTAGGAACTGTGGTTGTAGGAAGTCTAGGAACTGTGGTTGTAGGACGGATAGGAACTGTGGTTGGAGGAAGGCTAGGAACTGTGGTTGTAGGAAGTCTAGGAACTGTGGTTGTAGGACGGCTAGGAACTGTGGTTGGAGGAAGGCTAGGAACTGTGGTTGGAGGAAGGCTAGGAACTGTGGTTGGAGGAAGGCTAGGAACTGTGGTTGTAGGAAGGCTAGGCACTGTGGTTGGAGGAAGGCTAGGAACTGTGGTTGGAGGAAGGCTAGGAACTGTGGTTGTAGGAAGTCTAGGAACTGTGGTTGTAGGACGGCTAGGAACTGTGGTTGGAGGAAGGCTAAGAACTGTGGTTGTAGGACGGCTAGGAACTGTGGTTGGAGGAAGGCTAGGAACTGTGGTTGGAGGAAGGCTAGGAACTGTGGTTGTAGGAAGGCTAGGAACTGTGGTTGTAGGAAGGCTAGGAACTGTGGTTGGAGGACGGCTAGGAACTGTGGTTGGAGGAAGGCTAGGAACTGTGGTTGTAGGACGGCTAGGAACTGTGGTTGGAGGAAGGCTAGGAACTGTGGTTGGAGGAAGGCTAGGAACTGTGGTTGGAGGAAGGCTAGGAACTGTGGTTGTGGGAAGTCTAGGAACTGTGGTTGTAGGACGGCTAGGAACTGTGGTTGGAGGAAGGCTAGGAACTGTGGTTGGAGGAAGGCTAGGAACTGTGGTTGTAGGAAGTCTAGGAACTGTGGTTGTAGGACGGCTAGGAACTGTGGTTGGAGGAAGGCTAGGAACTGTGGTTGTAGGAAGTCTAGGAACTGTGGTTGGAGGAAGGCTAGGAACGGGGGTTGTAGGAAGTCTAGGAACTGTGGTTGTAGGAAGGCTAGGAACTGTGGTTGGAGGAAGGCTAGGAACTGTGGTTGTAGGAAGTCTAGGAACTGTGGTTGGAGGAAGGCTAGGAACGGGGGTTGTAGGAAGTCTAGGAACTGTGGTTGTAGGAAGGCTAGGAACTGTGGTTGTAGGAAGGCTAGGAACTGTGGTTGTAGGAAGTCTAGGAACTGTGGTTGTAGGACGGCTAGGAACTGTGGTTGGAGGAAGGCTAGGAACTGTGGTTGGAGGAAGGCTAGGAACTGTGGTTGTAGGAAGGCTAGGAACTGTGGTTGGAGGAAGGCTAGGAACTGTGGTTGTAGGAAGGCTAGGAACTGTGGTTGTAGGAAGGCTAGGAACTGTGGTTGGAGGAAGGCTAGGAACTGTGGTTGTAGGAAGGCTAGGAACTGTGGTTGTAGGAAGGCTAGGAACTGTGGTTGTAGTGACTGTTGTTAAAGGTGCTGCTGTGCTGGCCGCTGTAAATGTAAAACTTTCATAATCAGTACGTGCAGGCACAGAAAAATCTAAATGCAATCAAACGTGTACAAGGAAGAGTCTGAGGTTGTATTTGTTGAATCATTAACTCTTACCAACTGAGGATATATCCACAGGAAGGGTGAAATTAGAGCTAGAGGCAGCCTCCACAAGCGTATCAACCACAGAAGTGGCATCTGGTGCTGCAGTCCCTTGGTTGAATATTAATTCAGCATTTACCTTCACTGATCCTGAGCTATAAAAGTGATTTAGGAAAGTTGTGTTTTTTAGGATTATTTATTGCATTGCATCAACGTTCGTTATAAATTAGTAAAGCATTTCTGAGTAATTAAATAAAGACCATCAATGCATACCTGAAACCTGTTACAACAGTCCGATTGAAAGTATCACCAAATTGTGCACTAAAGACGACATCCATCTGTAAAAAGGAAGTCATTGGGAAAAAAATGAAATAATTCCAGAGAAACTGTGAAAGAATCACTATTATTGAACCAATATCATTTCATGGGTTATTATTAATCAAGTTATATTTGATTAATAGATAAGGATGTTCATGAGATTTTAAAAGTGGAAGGTAAAAATGTACATTATGAATCTTCAATAATTTCAAGTATGTTTTTTTCAACAGGACAATTGAACAAAGAAAAGCAAAACATGTCCATGCAGTATGTTTCTCTGTAAATGTTATTATATTATTATTCCTTTGTCAGACATCAATATTATGAGTACATTCATACATTCAACAAATCCATAAACACACAGGGAATGTTATTTGATAAGCTAGTGGTGAGTAATTTACTGTAGTAGGATAGAGAAGGTTGTCTTCCCTAAACTTACAGCTACAAATTGTGTACAGACTGTAGATACAGATAAACCTGGATTATGGTAATATTTTTTGTCAAATATTGTTCCCGCAGCCACCTGGTGACAAGCAGGTGACAGATGGACTATATGGAATTCAGAACTATGGACAGCACCGTTTGTTATGCATAGAGGGGGGTGTGCATGCAACGCACGGCACAACTATACTGAAACGAATTGGAGATTGACAGATGAACAGATTGACAGACAGTTTATGCCACGTAAGTCAGTGAGTTCGATTTCTAAGTTTATACTATATATTTTGACAATGAGTCATTCATAAATTGTACTACTATTGTGAAAAAGTGCTCTCATTAATGAACGCATTTTTTTAAGTACTCATATGTTGTTGTTTAATTTAGCATTTAATTCTGAGGCTACTACATGTAATTTCACGGAGGACAGTCACATATAACTACGGATGAAACTTTGGTCAGCCTACTTTTACGGTGTTGCATAAGCAGAGAAGCTTAGAGGCCTTGCCTGAAGAACAAAACCCTAATATATCCCCTGGCCACGGGGGATTCCCCTTAATGTAGTGTTTAAGATATTTGGCATTGCGTCACGTCTCTCCTCCCCCCCCCCCCCCCCCCCCCCCACAGTATTGCTGTAATGAACATGAAGCATGATAATGAACTTACCGCTGAAGCTACTTGGTTCGATAAGGTCTTGAATGCAGCAGAGGATGTGTTTGAAAGTTCTGCTGTGAAGGTTTGGTCTATTTTGAATTCCAACTGAACCTTTGGCTCTTCTGGTGGTGCAGATGTTGTAGCTGCAGGAAGTCTAGGAACTGTGGTTGTAGGAAGGCTAGGAACTGTGGTTGGAGGATGGATAGGAACTGTGGTTGGAGGAAGGCTAGGAACTGTGGTTGTAGGAAGGCTAGGAACTGTGGTTGGAGGAAGGCTAGGAACTGTGGTTGTAGGACGGCTAGGAACTGTGGTTGGAGGAAGGCTAGGAACTGTGGTTGGAGGAAGGCTAGGAACTGTGGTTGGAGGAAGGCTAGGAACTGTGGTTGGAGGAAGGCTAGGAACTGTGGTTGTAGGAAGTCTAGGAACTGTGGTTGTAGGACGGATAGGAACTGTGGTTGGAGGAAGGCTAGGAACTGTGGTTGTAGGAAGTCTAGGAACTGTGGTTGTAGGACGGCTAGGAACTGTGGTTGGAGGAAGGCTAGGAACTGTGGTTGGAGGAAGGCTAGGAACTGTGGTTGGAGGAAGGCTAGGAACTGTGGTTGTAGGAAGGCTAGGCACTGTGGTTGGAGGAAGGCTAGGAACTGTGGTTGGAGGAAGGCTAGGAACTGTGGTTGTAGGAAGTCTAGGAACTGTGGTTGTAGGACGGCTAGGAACTGTGGTTGGAGGAAGGCTAAGAACTGTGGTTGTAGGACGGCTAGGAACTGTGGTTGGAGGAAGGCTAGGAACTGTGGTTGGAGGAAGGCTAGGAACTGTGGTTGTAGGAAGGCTAGGAACTGTGGTTGTAGGAAGGCTAGGAACTGTGGTTGGAGGACGGCTAGGAACTGTGGTTGGAGGAAGGCTAGGAACTGTGGTTGTAGGACGGCTAGGAACTGTGGTTGGAGGAAGGCTAGGAACTGTGGTTGGAGGAAGGCTAGGAACTGTGGTTGGAGGAAGGCTAGGAACTGTGGTTGTGGGAAGTCTAGGAACTGTGGTTGTAGGACGGCTAGGAACTGTGGTTGGAGGAAGGCTAGGAACTGTGGTTGGAGGAAGGCTAGGAACTGTGGTTGTAGGAAGTCTAGGAACTGTGGTTGTAGGACGGCTAGGAACTGTGGTTGGAGGAAGGCTAGGAACTGTGGTTGTAGGAAGTCTAGGAACTGTGGTTGGAGGAAGGCTAGGAACGGGGGTTGTAGGAAGTCTAGGAACTGTGGTTGTAGGAAGGCTAGGAACTGTGGTTGGAGGAAGGCTAGGAACTGTGGTTGTAGGAAGTCTAGGAACTGTGGTTGGAGGAAGGCTAGGAACGGGGGTTGTAGGAAGTCTAGGAACTGTGGTTGTAGGAAGGCTAGGAACTGTGGTTGTAGGAAGGCTAGGAACTGTGGTTGTAGGAAGTCTAGGAACTGTGGTTGTAGGACGGCTAGGAACTGTGGTTGGAGGAAGGCTAGGAACTGTGGTTGGAGGAAGGCTAGGAACTGTGGTTGTAGGAAGGCTAGGAACTGTGGTTGGAGGAAGGCTAGGAACTGTGGTTGTAGGAAGGCTAGGAACTGTGGTTGTAGGAAGGCTAGGAACTGTGGTTGGAGGAAGGCTAGGAACTGTGGTTGTAGGAAGGCTAGGAACTGTGGTTGTAGGAAGGCTAGGAACTGTGGTTGTAGTGACTGTTGTTAAAGGTGCTGCTGTGCTGGCCGCTGTAAATGTAAAACTTTCATAATCAGTACGTGCAGGCACAGAAAAATCTAAATGCAATCAAACGTGTACAAGGAAGAGTCTGAGGTTGTATTTGTTGAATCATTAACTCTTACCAACTGAGGATATATCCACAGGAAGGGTGAAATTAGAGCTAGAGGCAGCCTCCACAAGCGTATCAACCACAGAAGTGGCATCTGGTGCTGCAGTCCCTTGGTTGAATATTAATTCAGCATTTACCTTCACTGATCCTGAGCTATAAAAGTGATTTAGGAAAGTTGTGTTTTTTAGGATTATTTATTGCATTGCATCAACGTTCGTTATAAATTAGTAAAGCATTTCTGAGTAATTAAATAAAGACCATCAATGCATACCTGAAACCTGTTACAACAGTCCGATTGAAAGTATCACCAAATTGTGCACTAAAGACGACATCCATCTGTAAAAAGGAAGTCATTGGAAAAAAAATGAAATAATTCCAGAGAAACTGTGAAAGAATCACTATTATTGAACCAATATCATTTCATGGGTTATTATTAATCAATTTATATTTGATTAATAGATAAGGATGTTCATGAGATTTTAAAAGTGGAAGGTAAAAATGTACATTATGAATCTTCAATAATTTCAAGTATGTTTTTTTCAACAGGACAATTGAACAAAGAAAAGCAAAACATGTCCATGCAGTATGTTTCTCTGTAAATGTTATTATATTATTATTCCTTTGTCAGACATCAATATTATGAGTACATTCATACATTCAACAAATCCATAAACACACAGGGAATGTTATTTGATAAGCTAGTGGTGAGTAATTTACTGTAGTAGGATAGAGAAGGTTGTCTTCCCTAAACTTACAGCTACAAATTGTGTACAGACTGTAGATACAGATAAACCTGGATTATGGTAATATTGTTTGTCAAATATTGTTCCCGCAGCCACCTGGTGACAAGCAGGTGACAGATGGACTATATGGAATTCAGAACTATGGACAGCACCGTTTGTTATGCATAGGGGGGGGTGTGCATGCAACGCACGGCACAACTATAATGAAACGAATTGGAGATTGACAGATGAACAGATTGACAGACAGTTTATGCCACGTAAGTCAGTGAGTTCGATTTCTAAGTTTATACTATATATTTTGACAATGAGTCATTCATAAATTGTACTACTATTGTGAAAAAGTGCTCTCATTAATGAACGCATTTTTTTAAGTACTCATATGTTGTTGTTTAATTTAGCATTTAATTCTGAGGCTACTACATGTAATTTCACGGAGGACAGTCACATATAACTACGGATGAAACTTTGGTCAGCCTACTTTTACGGTGTTGCATAAGCAGAGAAGCTTAGAGGCCTTGCCTGAAGAACAAAACCCTAATATATCCCCTGGCCACGGGGGATTCCCCTTAATGTAGTGTTTAAGATATTGCGTCACGTCTCTCCTCCCCCCCCCCCCCCCCCCCCACAGTATTGCTGTAATGAACATGAAGCATGATAATGAACTTACCGCTGAAGCTACTTGGTTCGATAAGGTCTTGAATGCAGCAGAGGATGTGTTTGAAAGTTCTGCTGTGAAGGTTTGGTCTATTTTGAATTCCAACTGAACCTTTGGCTCTTCTGGTGGTGCAGATGTTGTAGCTGCAGGAAGTCTAGGAACTGTGGTTGTAGGAAGGCTAGGAACTGTGGTTGGAGGATGGATAGGAACTGTGGTTGGAGGAAGGCTAGGAACTGTGGTTGTAGGAAGGCTAGGAACTGTGGTTGGAGGAAGGCTAGGAACTGTGGTTGTAGGACGGCTAGGAACTGTGGTTGGAGGAAGGCTAGGAACTGTGGTTGGAGGAAGGCTAGGAACTGTGGTTGTAGGACGGATAGGAACTGTGGTTGGAGGAAGGCTAGGAACTGTGGTTGTAGGAAGTCTAGGAACTGTGGTTGTAGGACGGCTAGGAACTGTGGTTGGAGGAAGGCTAGGAACTGTGGTTGGAGGAAGGCTAGGAACTGTGGTTGGAGGAAGGCTAGGAACTGTGGTTGTAGGAAGGCTAGGCACTGTGGTTGGAGGAAGGCTAGGAACTGTGGTTGGAGGAAGGCTAGGAACTGTGGTTGTAGGAAGTCTAGGAACTGTGGTTGTAGGACGGCTAGGAACTGTGGTTGGAGGAAGGCTAAGAACTGTGGTTGTAGGACGGCTAGGAACTGTGGTTGGAAGAAGGCTAGGAACTGTGGTTGGAGGAAGGCTAGGAACTGTGGTTGTAGGAAGGCTAGGAACTGTGGTTGTAGGAAGGCTAGGAACTGTGGTTGGAGGACGGCTAGGAACTGTGGTTGGAGGAAGGCTAGGAACTGTGGTTGTAGGACGGCTAGGAACTGTGGTTGGAGGAAGGCTAGGAACTGTGGTTGGAGGAAGGCTAGGAACTGTGGTTGGAGGAAGGCTAGGAACTGTGGTTGTGGGAAGTCTAGGAACTGTGGTTGTAGGACGGCTAGGAACTGTGGTTGGAGGAAGGCTAGGAACTGTGGTTGGAGGAAGGCTAGGAACTGTGGTTGTAGGAAGTCTAGGAACTGTGGTTGTAGGACGGCTAGGAACTGTGGTTGGAGGAAGGCTAGGAACTGTGGTTGTAGGAAGTCTAGGAACTGTGGTTGGAGGAAGGCTAGGAACGGGGGTTGTAGGAAGTCTAGGAACTGTGGTTGTAGGAAGGCTAGGAACTGTGGTTGGAGGAAGGCTAGGAACTGTGGTTGTAGGAAGTCTAGGAACTGTGGTTGGAGGAAGGCTAGGAACGGGGGTTGTAGGAAGTCTAGGAACTGTGGTTGTAGGAAGGCTAGGAACTGTGGTTGTAGGAAGGCTAGGAACTGTGGTTGTAGGAAGTCTAGGAACTGTGGTTGTAGGACGGCTAGGAACTGTGGTTGGAGGAAGGCTAGGAACTGTGGTTGGAGGAAGGCTAGGAACTGTGGTTGTAGGAAGGCTAGGAACTGTGGTTGGAGGAAGGCTAGGAACTGTGGTTGTAGGAAGGCTAGGAACTGTGGTTGTAGGAAGGCTAGGAACTGTGGTTGGAGGAAGGCTAGGAACTGTGGTTGTAGGAAGGCTAGGAACTGTGGTTGTAGGAAGGCTAGGAACTGTGGTTGTAGTGACTGTTGTTAAAGGTGCTGCTGTGCTGGCCGCTGTAAATGTAAAACTTTCATAATCAGTACGTGCAGGCACAGAAAAATCTAAATGCAATCAAACGTGTACAAGGAAGAGTCTGAGGTTGTATTTGTTGAATCATTAACTCTTACCAACTGAGGATATATCCACAGGAAGGGTGAAATTAGAGCTAGAGGCAGCCTCCACAAGCGTATCAACCACAGAAGTGGCATCTGGTGCTGCAGTCCCTTGGTTGAATATTAATTCAGCATTTACCTTCACTGATCCTGAGCTATAAAAGTGATTTAGGAAAGTTGTGTTTTTTAGGATTATTTATTGCATTGCATCAACGTTCGTTATAAATTAGTAAAGCATTTCTGAGTAATTAAATAAAGACCATCAATGCATACCTGAAACCTGTTACAACAGTCCGATTGAAAGTATCACCAAATTGTGCACTAAAGACGACATCCATCTGTAAAAAGGAAGTCATTGGAAAAAAAATGAAATAATTCCAGAGAAACTGTGAAAGAATCACTATTATTGAACCAATATCATTTCATGGGTTATTATTAATCAATTTATATTTGATTAATAGATAAGGATGTTCATGAGATTTTAAAAGTGGAAGGTAAAAATGTACATTATGAATCTTCAATAATTTCAAGTATGTTTTTTTCAACAGGACAATTGAACAAAGAAAAGCAAAACATGTCCATGCAGTATGTTTCTCTGTAAATGTTATTATATTATTATTCCTTTGTCAGACATCAATATTATGAGTACATTCATACATTCAACAAATCCATAAACACACAGGGAATGTTATTTGATAAGCTAGTGGTGAGTAATTTACTGTAGTAGGATAGAGAAGGTTGTCTTCCCTAAACTTACAGCTACAAATTGTGTACAGACTGTAGATACAGATAAACCTGGATTATGGTAATATTGTTTGTCAAATATTGTTCCCGCAGCCACCTGGTGACAAGCAGGTGACAGATGGACTATATGGAATTCAGAACTATGGACAGCACCGTTTGTTATGCATAGGGGGGGGTGTGCATGCAACGCACGGCACAACTATACTGAAACGAATTGGAGATTGACAGATGAACAGATTGACAGACAGCTTATGCCACGTAAGTCAGTGAGTTCGATTTCTAAGTTTATACTGTATATTTTGACAATGAGTCATTCATAAATTGTACTACTATTGTGAAAAAGTGCTCTCATTAATGAACGCATTTTTTTAAGTACTCATATGTTGTTGTTTAATTTAGCATTTAATTCTGAGGCTACTACATGTAATTTCACGGAGGACAGTCACATATAACTACGGATGAAACTTTGGTCAGCCTACTTTTACGGTGTTGCATAAGCAGAGAAGCTTAGAGGCCTTGCCTGAAGAACAAAACCCTAATATATCCCCTGGCCACGGGGGATTCCCCTTAATGTAGTGTTTAAGATATTTGGCATTGCGTCACGTCTCTCCTCCCCCCCCCCACAGTATTGCTGTAATGAACATGAAGCATGATAATGAACTTACCGCTGAAGCTACTTGGTTCGATAAGGTCTTGAATGCAGCAGAGGATGTGTTTGAAAGTTCTGCTGTGAAGGTTTGGTCTATTTTGAATTCCAACTGAACCTTTGGCTCTTCTGGTGGTGCAGATGTTGTAGCTGCAGGAAGTCTAGGAACTGTGGTTGTAGGAAGGCTAGGAACTGTGGTTGGAGGAAGGCTAGAAACTGTGGTTGGAGGACGGCTAGGAACTGTGGTTGGAGGAAGGCTAGGAACTGTGGTTGTAGGACGGCTAGGAACTGTGGTTGGAGGAAGGCTAGGAACTGTGGTTGGAGGAAGGCTAGGAACTGTGGTTGTAGGAAGTCTAGGAACTGTGGTTGTAGGACGGCTAGGAACTGTGGTTGGAGGAAGGCTAGGAACTGTGGTTGGAGGAAGGCTAGGAACTGTGGTTGTAGGAACGCTAGGAACTGTGGTTGTAGGAAGGCTAGGAACTGTGGTTGGAGGAAGGCTAGGAACTGTGGTTGGAGGAAGGCTAGGAACTGTGGTTGTAGGAAGTCTAGGAACTGTGGTTGTAGGACGGCTAGGAACTGTGGTTGGAGGAAGGCTAGGAACTGTGGTTGTAGGACGGCTAGGAACTGTGGTTGGAGGAAGGCTAGGAACGGGGGTTGTAGGAAGTCTAGGAACTGTGGTTGGAGGAAGGCTAGGAACTGTGGTTGTAGGAAGGCTAGGAACTGTGGTTGGAGGAAGGCTAGGAACTGTGGTTGTAGGAAGGCTAGGAACTGTGGTTGTAGGAAGGCTAGGAACTGTGGTTGTAGTGACTGTTGTTAAAGGTGCTGCTGTGCTGGCCGCTGTAAATGTAAAACTTTCATAATCAGTACGTGCAGGCACAGAAAAATCTAAATGCAATCAAACGTGTACAAGGAAGAGTCTGAGGTTGTATTTGTTGAATCATTAACTCTTACCAACTGAGGATATATCCACAGGAAGGGTGAAATTAGAGCTAGAGGCAGCCTCCACAAGCGTATCAACCACAGAAGTGGCATCTGGTGCTGCAGTCCCTTGGTTGAATATTAATTCAGCATTTACCTTCACTGATCCTGAGCTATAAAAGTGATTTAGGAAAGTTGTGTTTTTTAGGATTATTTATTGCATTGCATCAACGTTCGTTATAAATTAGTAAAGCATTTCTGAGTAATTAAATAAAGACCATCAATGCATACCTGAAACCTGTTACAACAGTCCGATTGAAAGTATCACCAAATTGTGCACTAAAGACGACATCCATCTGTAAAAAGGAAGTCATTGGAAAAAAAATGAAATAATTCCAGAGAAACTGTGAAAGAATCACTATTATTGAACCAATATCATTTCATGGGTTATTATTAATCAATTTATATTTGATTAATAGATAAGGATGTTCATGAGATTTTAAAAGTGGAAGGTAAAAATGTACATTATGAATCTTCAATAATTTCAAGTATGTTTTTTTCAACAGGACAATTGAACAAAGAAAAGCAAAACATGTCCATGCAGTATGTTTCTCTGTAAATGTTATTATATTATTATTCCTTTGTCAGACATCAATATTATGAGTACATTCATACATTCAACAAATCCATAAACACACAGGGAATGTTATTTGATAAGCTAGTGGTGAGTAATTTACTGTAGTAGGATAGAGAAGGTTGTCTTCCCTAAACTTACAGCTACAAATTGTGTACAGACTGTAGATACAGATAAACCTGGATTATGGTAATATTGTTTGTCAAATATTGTTCCCGCAGCCACCTGGTGACAAGCAGGTGACAGATGGACTATATGGAATTCAGAACTATGGACAGCACCGTTTGTTATGCATAGGGGGGGGTGTGCATGCAACGCACGGCACAACTATACTGAAACGAATTGGAGATTGACAGATGAACAGATTGACAGACAGCTTATGCCACGTAAGTCAGTGAGTTCGATTTCTAAGTTTATACTGTATATTTTGACAATGAGTCATTCATAAATTGTACTACTATTGTGAAAAAGTGCTCTCATTAATGAACGCATTTTTTTAAGTACTCATATGTTGTTGTTTAATTTAGCATTTAATTCTGAGGCTACTACATGTAATTTCACGGAGGACAGTCACATATAACTACGGATGAAACTTTGGTCAGCCTACTTTTACGGTGTTGCATAAGCAGAGAAGCTTAGAGGCCTTGCCTGAAGAACAAAACCCTAATATATCCCCTGGCCACGGGGGATTCCCCTTAATGTAGTGTTTAAGATATTTGGCATTGCGTCACGTCTCTCCTCCCCCCCCACAGTATTGCTGTAATGAACATGAAGCATGATAATGAACTTACCGCTGAAGCTACTTGGTTCGATAAGGTCTTGAATGCAGCAGAGGATGTGTTTGAAAGTTCTGCTGTGAAGGTTTGGTCTATTTTGAATTCCAACTGAACCTTTGGCTCTTCTGGTGGTGCAGATGTTGTAGCTGCAGGAAGTCTAGGAACTGTGGTTGTAGGAAGGCTAGGAACTGTGGTTGGAGGAAGGCTAGAAACTGTGGTTGGAGGACGGCTAGGAACTGTGGTTGGAGGAAGGCTAGGAACTGTGGTTGTAGGACGGCTAGGAACTGTGGTTGGAGGAAGGCTAGGAACTGTGGTTGGAGGAAGGCTAGGAACTGTGGTTGTAGGAAGTCTAGGAACTGTGGTTGTAGGACGGCTAGGAACTGTGGTTGGAGGAAGGCTAGGAACTGTGGTTGGAGGAAGGCTAGGAACTGTGGTTGGAGGAAGGCTAGGAACTGTGGTTGTAGGAAGGCTAGGAACTGTGGTTGTAGGAAGGCTAGGAACTGTGGTTGGAGGAAGGCTAGGAACTGTGGTTGGAGGAAGGCTAGGAACTGTGGTTGTAGGAAGTCTAGGAACTGTGGTTGTAGGACGGCTAGGAACTGTGGTTGGAGGAAGGCTAGGAACTGTGGTTGTAGGACGGCTAGGAACTGTGGTTGGAGGAAGGCTAGGAACTGTGGTTGGAGGAAGGCTAGGAACTGTGGTTGTAGGAAGGCTAGGAACTGTGGTTGGAGGAAGGCTAGGAACTGTGGTTGTAGGACGGCTAGGAACTGTGGTTGGAGGAAGGCTAGGAACTGTGGTTGGAGGAAGGCTAGGAACTGTGGTTGGAGGAAGGCTAGGAACTGTGGTTGTGGGAAGTCTAGGAACTGTGGTTGTAGGACGGCTAGGAACTGTGGTTGGAGGAAGGCTAGGAACTGTGGTTGGAGGAAGGCTAGGAACTGTGGTTGGAGGAAGGCTAGGAACTGTGGTTGTAGGAAGTCTAGGAACTGTGGTTGTAGGACGGATAGGAACTGTGGCTGGAGGAAGGCTAGGAACTGTGGTTGTAGGAAGTCTAGGAACTGTGGTTGTAGGACGGCTAGGAACTGTGGTTGGAGGAAGGCTAGGAACTGTGGTTGGAGGAAGGCTAGGAACTGTGGTTGTAGGAAAACTAGGAACTGTGGTTGGAGGAAGGCTAGGAACTGTGGTTGGAGGAAGGCTAGGAACTGTGGTTGGAGGAAGTCTAGGAACTGTGGTTGTAGGACGGCTAGGAACTGTGGTTGGAGGAAGGCTAGGAACTGTGGTTGTAGGACGGCTAGGAACTGTGGTTGGAGGAAGGCTAGGAACTGTGGTTGGAGGAAGGCTAGGAACTGTGGTTGTAGGAAGGCTAGGAACTGTGGTTGGAGGAAGGCTAGGAACTGTGGTTGTAGGACGGCTAGGAACTGTGGTTGGAGGAAGGCTAGGAACTGTGGTTGGAGGAAGGCTAGGAACTGTGGTTGGAGGAAGGCTAGGAACTGTGGTTGTGGGAAGTCTAGGAACTGTGGTTGTAGGACGGCTAGGAACTGTGGTTGGAGGAAGGCTAGGAACTGTGGTTGGAGGAAGGCTAGGAACTGTGGTTGTAGGAAGTCTAGGAACTGTGGTTGTAGGACGGCTAGGAACTGTGGTTGGAGGAAGGCTAGGAACTGTGGTTGTAGGAAGTCTAGGAACTGTGGTTGGAGGAAGGCTAGGAACGGGGGTTGTAGGAAGTCTAGGAACTGTGGTTGGAGGAAGGCTAGGAACTGTGGTTGTAGGAAGGCTAGGAACTGTGGTTGGAGGAAGGCTAGGAACTGTGGTTGTAGGAAGGCTAGGAACTGTGGTTGTAGGAAGGCTAGGAACTGTGGTTGTAGTGACTGTTGTTAAAGGTGCTGCTGTGCTGGCCGCTGTAAATGTAAAACTTTCATAATCAGTACGTGCAGGCACAGAAAAATCTAAATGCAATCAAACGTGTACAAGGAAGAGTCTGAGGTTGTACTTGTTGAATCATTAACTCTTACCAACTGAGGATATATCCACAGGAAGGGTGAAATTAGAGCTGGAGGCAGCCTCCACAAGCGTATCAACCACAGAAGTGGCATCTGGTGCTGCAGTCCCTTGGTTGAATATTAATTCAGCATTTACCTTCACTGATCCTGAGCTATAAAAGTGATTTAGGAAAGTTGTGTTTTTTAGGATTATTTATTGCATTGCATCAACGTTCGTTATAAATTAGTAAAGCATTTCTGAGTAATTAAATAAAGACCATCAATGCATACCTGAAACCTGTTACAACAGTCCGATTGAAAGTATCACCAAATTGTGCACTAAAGACGACATCCATCTGTAAAAAGGAAGTCATTGGGAAAAAAATGAAATAATTCCAGAGAAACTGTGAAAGAATCACTATTATTGAACCAATATCATTTCATGGGTTATTATTAATCAATTTATATTTGATTAATAGATAAGGATGTTCATGAGATTTTAAAAGTGGAAGGTAAAAATGTACATTATGAATCTTCAATAATTTCAAGTATGTTTTTTTCAACAGGACAATTGAACAAAGAAAAGCAAAACATGTCCATGCAGTATGTTTCTCTGTAAATGTTATTATATTATTATTCCTTTGTCAGACATCAATATTATGAGTACATTCATACATTCAACAAATCCATAAACACACAGGGAATGTTATTTGATAAGCTAGTGGTGAGTAATTTACTGTAGTAGGATAGAGAAGGTTGTCTTCCCTAAACTTACAGCTACAAATTGTGTACAGACTGTAGATACAGATAAACCTGGATTATGGTAATATTGTTTGTCAAATATTGTTCCCGCAGCCACCTGGTGACAAGCAGGTGACAGATGGACTATATGGAATTCAGAACTATGGACAGCACCGTTTGTTATGCATAGGGGGGGGTGTGCATGCATCGCACGGCACAACTATACTGAAACGAATTGGAGATTGACAGATGAACAGATTGACAGACAGTTTATGCCACGTAAGTCAGTGAATTCGATTTCTAAGTTTATACTGTATATTTTGACAATGAGTCATTCATAAATTGTACTACTATTGTGAAAAAGTGCTCTCATTAATGAACGATTTTTTAAGTACTCATATGTTGTTGTTTAATTTAGCATTTAATTCTGAGGCTACTACATGTAATTTCACGGAGGACAGTCACATATAACTACGGATGAAACTTTGGTCAGCCTACTTTTACGGTGTTGCATAAGCAGAGAAGCTTAGAGGCCTTGCCTGAAGAACAAAACCCTAATATATCCCCTGGCCACGGGGGATTCCCCTTAATGTAGTGTTTAAGATATTTGGCATTGCGTCACGTCTCTCCTCCCCCCCCCACAGTATTGCTGTAATGAACATGAAGCATGATAATGAACTTACCGCTGAAGCTACTTGGTTCGATAAGGTCTTGAATGCAGCAGAGGATGTGTTTGAAAGTTCTGCTGTGAAGGTTTGGTCTATTTTGAATTCCAACTGAACCTTTGGCTCTTCTGGTGGTGCAGATGTTGTAGCTGCAGGAAGTCTAGGAACTGTGGTTGTAGGAAGGCTAGGAACTGTGGTTGGAGGAAGGCTAGAAACTGTGGTTGGAGGACGGCTAGGAACTGTGGTTGGAGGAAGGCTAGGAACTGTGGTTGTAGGACGGCTAGGAACTGTGGTTGGAGGAAGGCTAGGAACTGTGGTTGTAGGACGGCTAGGAACTGTGGTTGGAGGAAGGCTAGGAACTGTGGTTGGAGGAAGGCTAGGAACTGTGGTTGTAGGAAGGCTAGGAACTGTGGTTGTAGGAAGGCTAGGAACTGTGGTTGGAGGAAGGCTAGGAACTGTGGTTGGAGGAAGGCTAGGAACTGTGGTTGTAGGAAGTCTAGGAACTGTGGTTGTAGGACGGCTAGGAACTGTGGTTGGAGGAAGGCTAGGAACTGTGGTTGTAGGACGGCTAGGAACTGTGGTTGGAGGAAGGCTAGGAACTGTGGTTGGAGGAAGGCTAGGAACTGTGGTTGTAGGAAGGCTAGGAACTGTGGTTGGAGGAAGGCTAGGAACTGTGGTTGTAGGACGGCTAGGAACTGTGGTTGGAGGAAGGCTAGGAACTGTGGTTGGAGGAAGGCTAGGAACTGTGGTTGGAGGAAGGCTAGGAACTGTGGTTGTGGGAAGTCTAGGAACTGTGGTTGTAGGACGGCTAGGAACTGTGGTTGGAGGAAGGCTAGGAACTGTGGTTGGAGGAAGGCTAGGAACTGTGGTTGGAGGAAGGCTAGGAACTGTGGTTGTAGGAAGTCTAGGAACTGTGGTTGTAGGACGGATAGGAACTGTGGTTGGAGGAAGGCTAGGAACTGTGGTTGTAGGAAGTCTAGGAACTGTGGTTGTAGGACGGCTAGGAACTGTGGTTGGAGGAAGGTTAGGAACTGTGGTTGGAGGAAGGCTAGGAACTGTGGTTGGAGGAAGGCTAGGAACTGTGGTTGGAGGAAAACTAGGAACTGTGGTTGGAGGAAGGCTAGGAACTGTGGTTGGAGGAAGGCTAGGAACTGTGGTTGGAGGAAGTCTAGGAACTGTGGTTGTAGGACGGCTAGGAACTGTGGTTGGAGGAAGGCTAGGAACTGTGGTTGTAGGACGGCTAGGAACTGTGGTTGGAGGAAGGCTAGGAACTGTGGTTGGAGGAAGGCTAGGAACTGTGGTTGTAGGAAGGCTAGGAACTGTGGTTGGAGGAAGGCTAGGAACTGTGGTTGTAGGACGGCTAGGAACTGTGGTTGGAGGAAGGCTAGGAACTGTGGTTGGAGGAAGGCTAGGAACTGTGGTTGGAGGAAGGCTAGGAACTGTGGTTGTGGGAAGTCTAGGAACTGTGGTTGTAGGACGGCTAGGAACTGTGGTTGGAGGAAGGCTAGGAACTGTGGTTGGAGGAAGGCTAGGAACTGTGGTTGTAGGAAGTCTAGGAACTGTGGTTGTAGGACGGCTAGGAACTGTGGTTGGAGGAAGGCTAGGAACTGTGGTTGTAGGAAGTCTAGGAACTGTGGTTGGAGGAAGGCTAGGAACGGGGGTTGTAGGAAGTCTAGGAACTGTGGTTGGAGGAAGGCTAGGAACTGTGGTTGTAGGAAGGCTAGGAACTGTGGTTGGAGGAAGGCTAGGAACTGTGGTTGTAGGAAGGCTAGGAACTGTGGTTGTAGGAAGGCTAGGAACTGTGGTTGTAGTGACTGTTGTTAAAGGTGCTGCTGTGCTGGCCGCTGTAAATGTAAAACTTTCATAATCAGTACGTGCAGGCACAGAAAAATCTAAATGCAATCAAACGTGTACAAGGAAGAGTCTGAGGTTGTACTTGTTGAATCATTAACTCTTACCAACTGAGGATATATCCACAGGAAGGGTGAAATTAGAGCTGGAGGCAGCCTCCACAAGCGTATCAACCACAGAAGTGGCATCTGGTGCTGCAGTCCCTTGGTTGAATATTAATTCAGCATTTACCTTCACTGATCCTGAGCTATAAAAGTGATTTAGGAAAGTTGTGTTTTTTAGGATTATTTATTGCATTGCATCAACGTTCGTTATAAATTAGTAAAGCATTTCTGAGTAATTAAATAAAGACCATCAATGCATACCTGAAACCTGTTACAACAGTCCGATTGAAAGTATCACCAAATTGTGCACTAAAGACGACATCCATCTGTAAAAAGGAAGTCATTGGAAAAAAAATGAAATAATTCCAGAGAAACTGTGAAAGAATCACTATTATTGAACCAATATCATTTCATGGGTTATTATTAATCAATTTATATTTGATTAATAGATAAGGATGTTCATGAGATTTTAAAAGTGGAAGGTAAAAATGTACATTATGAATCTTCAATAATTTCAAGTATGTTTTTTTCAACAGGACAATTGAACAAAGAAAAGCAAAACATGTCCATGCAGTATGTTTCTCTGTAAATGTTATTATATTATTATTCCTTTGTCAGACATCAATATTATGAGTACATTCATACATTCAACAAATCCATAAACACACAGGGAATGTTATTTGATAAGCTAGTGGTGAGTAATTTACTGTAGTAGGATAGAGAAGGTTGTCTTCCCTAAACTTACAGCTACAAATTGTGTACAGACTGTAGATACAGATAAACCTGGATTATGGTAATATTGTTTGTCAAATATTGTTCCCGCAGCCACCTGGTGACAAGCAGGTGACAGATGGACTATATGGAATTCAGAACTATGGACAGCACCGTTTGTTATGCATAGGGGGGGGTGTGCATGCAACGCACGGCACAACTATACTGAAACGAATTGGAGATTGACAGATGAACAGATTGACAGACAGCTTATGCCACGTAAGTCAGTGAGTTCGATTTCTAAGTTTATACTGTATATTTTGACAATGAGTCATTCATAAATTGTACTACTATTGTGAAAAAGTGCTCTCATTAATGAACGCATTTTTTTAAGTACTCATATGTTGTTGTTTAATTTAGCATTTAATTCTGAGGCTACTACATGTAATTTCACGGAGGACAGTCACATATAACTACGGATGAAACTTTGGTCAGCCTACTTTTACGGTGTTGCATAAGCAGAGAAGCTTAGAGGCCTTGCCTGAAGAACAAAACCCTAATATATCCCCTGGCCACGGGGGATTCCCCTTAATGTAGTGTTTAAGATATTTGGCATTGCGTCACGTCTCTCCTCCCCCCCCCCACAGTATTGCTGTAATGAACATGAAGCATGATAATGAACTTACCGCTGAAGCTACTTGGTTCGATAAGGTCTTGAATGCAGCAGAGGATGTGTTTGAAAGTTCTGCTGTGAAGGTTTGGTCTATTTTGAATTCCAACTGAACCTTTGGCTCTTCTGGTGGTGCAGATGTTGTAGCTGCAGGAAGTCTAGGAACTGTGGTTGTAGGAAGGCTAGGAACTGTGGTTGGAGGAAGGCTAGAAACTGTGGTTGGAGGACGGCTAGGAACTGTGGTTGGAGGAAGGCTAGGAACTGTGGTTGTAGGACGGCTAGGAACTGTGGTTGGAGGAAGGCTAGGAACTGTGGTTGGAGGAAGGCTAGGAACTGTGGTTGTAGGAAGTCTAGGAACTGTGGTTGTAGGACGGCTAGGAACTGTGGTTGGAGGAAGGCTAGGAACTGTGGTTGGAGGAAGGCTAGGAACTGTGGTTGTAGGAACGCTAGGAACTGTGGTTGTAGGAAGGCTAGGAACTGTGGTTGGAGGAAGGCTAGGAACTGTGGTTGGAGGAAGGCTAGGAACTGTGGTTGTAGGAAGTCTAGGAACTGTGGTTGTAGGACGGCTAGGAACTGTGGTTGGAGGAAGGCTAGGAACTGTGGTTGTAGGACGGCTAGGAACTGTGGTTGGAGGAAGGCTAGGAACGGGGGTTGTAGGAAGTCTAGGAACTGTGGTTGGAGGAAGGCTAGGAACTGTGGTTGTAGGAAGGCTAGGAACTGTGGTTGGAGGAAGGCTAGGAACTGTGGTTGTAGGAAGGCTAGGAACTGTGGTTGTAGGAAGGCTAGGAACTGTGGTTGTAGTGACTGTTGTTAAAGGTGCTGCTGTGCTGGCCGCTGTAAATGTAAAACTTTCATAATCAGTACGTGCAGGCACAGAAAAATCTAAATGCAATCAAACGTGTACAAGGAAGAGTCTGAGGTTGTATTTGTTGAATCATTAACTCTTACCAACTGAGGATATATCCACAGGAAGGGTGAAATTAGAGCTAGAGGCAGCCTCCACAAGCGTATCAACCACAGAAGTGGCATCTGGTGCTGCAGTCCCTTGGTTGAATATTAATTCAGCATTTACCTTCACTGATCCTGAGCTATAAAAGTGATTTAGGAAAGTTGTGTTTTTTAGGATTATTTATTGCATTGCATCAACGTTCGTTATAAATTAGTAAAGCATTTCTGAGTAATTAAATAAAGACCATCAATGCATACCTGAAACCTGTTACAACAGTCCGATTGAAAGTATCACCAAATTGTGCACTAAAGACGACATCCATCTGTAAAAAGGAAGTCATTGGAAAAAAAATGAAATAATTCCAGAGAAACTGTGAAAGAATCACTATTATTGAACCAATATCATTTCATGGGTTATTATTAATCAATTTATATTTGATTAATAGATAAGGATGTTCATGAGATTTTAAAAGTGGAAGGTAAAAATGTACATTATGAATCTTCAATAATTTCAAGTATGTTTTTTTCAACAGGACAATTGAACAAAGAAAAGCAAAACATGTCCATGCAGTATGTTTCTCTGTAAATGTTATTATATTATTATTCCTTTGTCAGACATCAATATTATGAGTACATTCATACATTCAACAAATCCATAAACACACAGGGAATGTTATTTGATAAGCTAGTGGTGAGTAATTTACTGTAGTAGGATAGAGAAGGTTGTCTTCCCTAAACTTACAGCTACAAATTGTGTACAGACTGTAGATACAGATAAACCTGGATTATGGTAATATTGTTTGTCAAATATTGTTCCCGCAGCCACCTGGTGACAAGCAGGTGACAGATGGACTATATGGAATTCAGAACTATGGACAGCACCGTTTGTTATGCATAGGGGGGGGTGTGCATGCAACGCACGGCACAACTATACTGAAACGAATTGGAGATTGACAGATGAACAGATTGACAGACAGCTTATGCCACGTAAGTCAGTGAGTTCGATTTCTAAGTTTATACTGTATATTTTGACAATGAGTCATTCATAAATTGTACTACTATTGTGAAAAAGTGCTCTCATTAATGAACGCATTTTTTTAAGTACTCATATGTTGTTGTTTAATTTAGCATTTAATTCTGAGGCTACTACATGTAATTTCACGGAGGACAGTCACATATAACTACGGATGAAACTTTGGTCAGCCTACTTTTACGGTGTTGCATAAGCAGAGAAGCTTAGAGGCCTTGCCTGAAGAACAAAACCCTAATATATCCCCTGGCCACGGGGGATTCCCCTTAATGTAGTGTTTAAGATATTTGGCATTGCGTCACGTCTCTCCTCCCCCCCCACAGTATTGCTGTAATGAACATGAAGCATGATAATGAACTTACCGCTGAAGCTACTTGGTTCGATAAGGTCTTGAATGCAGCAGAGGATGTGTTTGAAAGTTCTGCTGTGAAGGTTTGGTCTATTTTGAATTCCAACTGAACCTTTGGCTCTTCTGGTGGTGCAGATGTTGTAGCTGCAGGAAGTCTAGGAACTGTGGTTGTAGGAAGGCTAGGAACTGTGGTTGGAGGAAGGCTAGAAACTGTGGTTGGAGGACGGCTAGGAACTGTGGTTGGAGGAAGGCTAGGAACTGTGGTTGTAGGACGGCTAGGAACTGTGGTTGGAGGAAGGCTAGGAACTGTGGTTGGAGGAAGGCTAGGAACTGTGGTTGTAGGAAGTCTAGGAACTGTGGTTGTAGGACGGCTAGGAACTGTGGTTGGAGGAAGGCTAGGAACTGTGGTTGGAGGAAGGCTAGGAACTGTGGTTGGAGGAAGGCTAGGAACTGTGGTTGTAGGAAGGCTAGGAACTGTGGTTGTAGGAAGGCTAGGAACTGTGGTTGGAGGAAGGCTAGGAACTGTGGTTGGAGGAAGGCTAGGAACTGTGGTTGTAGGAAGTCTAGGAACTGTGGTTGTAGGACGGCTAGGAACTGTGGTTGGAGGAAGGCTAGGAACTGTGGTTGTAGGACGGCTAGGAACTGTGGTTGGAGGAAGGCTAGGAACTGTGGTTGGAGGAAGGCTAGGAACTGTGGTTGTAGGAAGGCTAGGAACTGTGGTTGGAGGAAGGCTAGGAACTGTGGTTGTAGGACGGCTAGGAACTGTGGTTGGAGGAAGGCTAGGAACTGTGGTTGGAGGAAGGCTAGGAACTGTGGTTGGAGGAAGGCTAGGAACTGTGGTTGTGGGAAGTCTAGGAACTGTGGTTGTAGGACGGCTAGGAACTGTGGTTGGAGGAAGGCTAGGAACTGTGGTTGGAGGAAGGCTAGGAACTGTGGTTGGAGGAAGGCTAGGAACTGTGGTTGTAGGAAGTCTAGGAACTGTGGTTGTAGGACGGATAGGAACTGTGGCTGGAGGAAGGCTAGGAACTGTGGTTGTAGGAAGTCTAGGAACTGTGGTTGTAGGACGGCTAGGAACTGTGGTTGGAGGAAGGCTAGGAACTGTGGTTGGAGGAAGGCTAGGAACTGTGGTTGTAGGAAAACTAGGAACTGTGGTTGGAGGAAGGCTAGGAACTGTGGTTGGAGGAAGGCTAGGAACTGTGGTTGGAGGAAGTCTAGGAACTGTGGTTGTAGGACGGCTAGGAACTGTGGTTGGAGGAAGGCTAGGAACTGTGGTTGTAGGACGGCTAGGAACTGTGGTTGGAGGAAGGCTAGGAACTGTGGTTGGAGGAAGGCTAGGAACTGTGGTTGTAGGAAGGCTAGGAACTGTGGTTGGAGGAAGGCTAGGAACTGTGGTTGTAGGACGGCTAGGAACTGTGGTTGGAGGAAGGCTAGGAACTGTGGTTGGAGGAAGGCTAGGAACTGTGGTTGGAGGAAGGCTAGGAACTGTGGTTGTGGGAAGTCTAGGAACTGTGGTTGTAGGACGGCTAGGAACTGTGGTTGGAGGAAGGCTAGGAACTGTGGTTGGAGGAAGGCTAGGAACTGTGGTTGTAGGAAGTCTAGGAACTGTGGTTGTAGGACGGCTAGGAACTGTGGTTGGAGGAAGGCTAGGAACTGTGGTTGTAGGAAGTCTAGGAACTGTGGTTGGAGGAAGGCTAGGAACGGGGGTTGTAGGAAGTCTAGGAACTGTGGTTGGAGGAAGGCTAGGAACTGTGGTTGTAGGAAGGCTAGGAACTGTGGTTGGAGGAAGGCTAGGAACTGTGGTTGTAGGAAGGCTAGGAACTGTGGTTGTAGGAAGGCTAGGAACTGTGGTTGTAGTGACTGTTGTTAAAGGTGCTGCTGTGCTGGCCGCTGTAAATGTAAAACTTTCATAATCAGTACGTGCAGGCACAGAAAAATCTAAATGCAATCAAACGTGTACAAGGAAGAGTCTGAGGTTGTACTTGTTGAATCATTAACTCTTACCAACTGAGGATATATCCACAGGAAGGGTGAAATTAGAGCTGGAGGCAGCCTCCACAAGCGTATCAACCACAGAAGTGGCATCTGGTGCTGCAGTCCCTTGGTTGAATATTAATTCAGCATTTACCTTCACTGATCCTGAGCTATAAAAGTGATTTAGGAAAGTTGTGTTTTTTAGGATTATTTATTGCATTGCATCAACGTTCGTTATAAATTAGTAAAGCATTTCTGAGTAATTAAATAAAGACCATCAATGCATACCTGAAACCTGTTACAACAGTCCGATTGAAAGTATCACCAAATTGTGCACTAAAGACGACATCCATCTGTAAAAAGGAAGTCATTGGGAAAAAAATGAAATAATTCCAGAGAAACTGTGAAAGAATCACTATTATTGAACCAATATCATTTCATGGGTTATTATTAATCAATTTATATTTGATTAATAGATAAGGATGTTCATGAGATTTTAAAAGTGGAAGGTAAAAATGTACATTATGAATCTTCAATAATTTCAAGTATGTTTTTTTCAACAGGACAATTGAACAAAGAAAAGCAAAACATGTCCATGCAGTATGTTTCTCTGTAAATGTTATTATATTATTATTCCTTTGTCAGACATCAATATTATGAGTACATTCATACATTCAACAAATCCATAAACACACAGGGAATGTTATTTGATAAGCTAGTGGTGAGTAATTTACTGTAGTAGGATAGAGAAGGTTGTCTTCCCTAAACTTACAGCTACAAATTGTGTACAGACTGTAGATACAGATAAACCTGGATTATGGTAATATTGTTTGTCAAATATTGTTCCCGCAGCCACCTGGTGACAAGCAGGTGACAGATGGACTATATGGAATTCAGAACTATGGACAGCACCGTTTGTTATGCATAGGGGGGGGTGTGCATGCATCGCACGGCACAACTATACTGAAACGAATTGGAGATTGACAGATGAACAGATTGACAGACAGTTTATGCCACGTAAGTCAGTGAATTCGATTTCTAAGTTTATACTGTATATTTTGACAATGAGTCATTCATAAATTGTACTACTATTGTGAAAAAGTGCTCTCATTAATGAACGATTTTTTAAGTACTCATATGTTGTTGTTTAATTTAGCATTTAATTCTGAGGCTACTACATGTAATTTCACGGAGGACAGTCACATATAACTACGGATGAAACTTTGGTCAGCCTACTTTTACGGTGTTGCATAAGCAGAGAAGCTTAGAGGCCTTGCCTGAAGAACAAAACCCTAATATATCCCCTGGCCACGGGGGATTCCCCTTAATGTAGTGTTTAAGATATTTGGCATTGCGTCACGTCTCTCCTCCCCCCCCCACAGTATTGCTGTAATGAACATGAAGCATGATAATGAACTTACCGCTGAAGCTACTTGGTTCGATAAGGTCTTGAATGCAGCAGAGGATGTGTTTGAAAGTTCTGCTGTGAAGGTTTGGTCTATTTTGAATTCCAACTGAACCTTTGGCTCTTCTGGTGGTGCAGATGTTGTAGCTGCAGGAAGTCTAGGAACTGTGGTTGTAGGAAGGCTAGGAACTGTGGTTGGAGGAAGGCTAGAAACTGTGGTTGGAGGACGGCTAGGAACTGTGGTTGGAGGAAGGCTAGGAACTGTGGTTGTAGGACGGCTAGGAACTGTGGTTGGAGGAAGGCTAGGAACTGTGGTTGTAGGACGGCTAGGAACTGTGGTTGGAGGAAGGCTAGGAACTGTGGTTGGAGGAAGGCTAGGAACTGTGGTTGTAGGAAGGCTAGGAACTGTGGTTGTAGGAAGGCTAGGAACTGTGGTTGGAGGAAGGCTAGGAACTGTGGTTGGAGGAAGGCTAGGAACTGTGGTTGTAGGAAGTCTAGGAACTGTGGTTGTAGGACGGCTAGGAACTGTGGTTGGAGGAAGGCTAGGAACTGTGGTTGTAGGACGGCTAGGAACTGTGGTTGGAGGAAGGCTAGGAACTGTGGTTGGAGGAAGGCTAGGAACTGTGGTTGTAGGAAGGCTAGGAACTGTGGTTGGAGGAAGGCTAGGAACTGTGGTTGTAGGACGGCTAGGAACTGTGGTTGGAGGAAGGCTAGGAACTGTGGTTGGAGGAAGGCTAGGAACTGTGGTTGGAGGAAGGCTAGGAACTGTGGTTGTGGGAAGTCTAGGAACTGTGGTTGTAGGACGGCTAGGAACTGTGGTTGGAGGAAGGCTAGGAACTGTGGTTGGAGGAAGGCTAGGAACTGTGGTTGGAGGAAGGCTAGGAACTGTGGTTGTAGGAAGTCTAGGAACTGTGGTTGTAGGACGGATAGGAACTGTGGTTGGAGGAAGGCTAGGAACTGTGGTTGTAGGAAGTCTAGGAACTGTGGTTGTAGGACGGCTAGGAACTGTGGTTGGAGGAAGGTTAGGAACTGTGGTTGGAGGAAGGCTAGGAACTGTGGTTGGAGGAAGGCTAGGAACTGTGGTTGGAGGAAAACTAGGAACTGTGGTTGGAGGAAGGCTAGGAACTGTGGTTGGAGGAAGGCTAGGAACTGTGGTTGGAGGAAGTCTAGGAACTGTGGTTGTAGGACGGCTAGGAACTGTGGTTGGAGGAAGGCTAGGAACTGTGGTTGTAGGACGGCTAGGAACTGTGGTTGGAGGAAGGCTAGGAACTGTGGTTGGAGGAAGGCTAGGAACTGTGGTTGTAGGAAGGCTAGGAACTGTGGTTGGAGGAAGGCTAGGAACTGTGGTTGTAGGACGGCTAGGAACTGTGGTTGGAGGAAGGCTAGGAACTGTGGTTGGAGGAAGGCTAGGAACTGTGGTTGGAGGAAGGCTAGGAACTGTGGTTGTGGGAAGTCTAGGAACTGTGGTTGTAGGACGGCTAGGAACTGTGGTTGGAGGAAGGCTAGGAACTGTGGTTGGAGGAAGGCTAGGAACTGTGGTTGTAGGAAGTCTAGGAACTGTGGTTGTAGGACGGCTAGGAACTGTGGTTGGAGGAAGGCTAGGAACTGTGGTTGTAGGAAGTCTAGGAACTGTGGTTGGAGGAAGGCTAGGAACGGGGGTTGTAGGAAGTCTAGGAACTGTGGTTGGAGGAAGGCTAGGAACTGTGGTTGTAGGAAGGCTAGGAACTGTGGTTGGAGGAAGGCTAGGAACTGTGGTTGTAGGAAGGCTAGGAACTGTGGTTGTAGGAAGGCTAGGAACTGTGGTTGTAGTGACTGTTGTTAAAGGTGCTGCTGTGCTGGCCGCTGTAAATGTAAAACTTTCATAATCAGTACGTGCAGGCACAGAAAAATCTAAATGCAATCAAACGTGTACAAGGAAGAGTCTGAGGTTGTACTTGTTGAATCATTAACTCTTACCAACTGAGGATATATCCACAGGAAGGGTGAAATTAGAGCTGGAGGCAGCCTCCACAAGCGTATCAACCACAGAAGTGGCATCTGGTGCTGCAGTCCCTTGGTTGAATATTAATTCAGCATTTACCTTCACTGATCCTGAGCTATAAAAGTGATTTAGGAAAGTTGTGTTTTTTAGGATTATTTATTGCATTGCATCAACGTTCGTTATAAATTAGTAAAGCATTTCTGAGTAATTAAATAAAGACCATCAATGCATACCTGAAACCTGTTACAACAGTCCGATTGAAAGTATCACCAAATTGTGCACTAAAGACGACATCCATCTGTAAAAAGGAAGTCATTGGGAAAAAAATGAAATAATTCCAGAGAAACTGTGAAAGAATCACTATTATTGAACCAATATCATTTCATGGGTTATTATTAATCAATTTATATTTGATTAATAGATAAGGATGTTCATGAGATTTTAAAAGTGGAAGGTAAAAATGTACATTATGAATCTTCAATAATTTCAAGTATGTTTTTTTCAACAGGACAATTGAACAAAGAAAAGCAAAACATGTCCATGCAGTATGTTTCTCTGTAAATGTTATTATATTATTATTCCTTTGTCAGACATCAATATTATGAGTACATTCATACATTCAACAAATCCATAAACACACAGGGAATGTTATTTGATAAGCTAGTGGTGAGTAATTTACTGTAGTAGGATAGAGAAGGTTGTCTTCCCTAAACTTACAGCTACAAATTGTGTACAGACTGTAGATACAGATAAACCTGGATTATGGTAATATTGTTTGTCAAATATTGTTCCCGCAGCCACCTGGTGACAAGCAGGTGACAGATGGACTATATGGAATTCAGAACTATGGACAGCACCGTTTGTTATGCATAGGGGGGGGTGTGCATGCATCGCACGGCACAACTATACTGAAACGAATTGGAGATTGACAGATGAACAGATTGACAGACAGTTTATGCCACGTAAGTCAGTGAGTTCGATTTCTAAGTTTATACTGTATATTTTGACAATGAGTCATTCATAAATTGTACTACTATTGTGAAAAAGTGCTCTCATTAATGAACGCATTTTTTAAGTACTCATATGTTGTTGTTTAATTTAGCATTTAATTCTGAGGCTACTACATGTAATTTCACGGAGGACAGTCACATATAACTACGGATGAAACTTTGGTCAGCCTACTTTTACGGTGTTGCATAAGCAGAGAAGCTTAGAGGCCTTGCCTGAAGAACAAAACCCTAATATATCCCCTGGCCACGGGGGATTCCCCTTAATGTAGTGTTTAAGATATTTGGCATTGCGTCACGTCTCTCCTCCCCCCCCCACAGTATTGCTGTAATGAACATGAAGCATGATAATGAACTTACCGCTGAAGCTACTTGGTTCGATAAGGTCTTGAATGCAGCAGAGGATGTGTTTGAAAGTTCTGCTGTGAAGGTTTGGTCTATTTTGAATTCCAACTGAACCTTTGGCTCTTCTGGTGGTGCAGATGTTGTAGCTGCAGGAAGTCTAGGAACTGTGGTTGTAGGAAGGCTAGGAACTGTGGTTGGAGGAAGGCTAGAAACTGTGGTTGGAGGACGGCTAGGAACTGTGGTTGGAGGAAGGCTAGGAACTGTGGTTGTAGGACGGCTAGGAACTGTGGTTGGAGGAAGGCTAGGAACTGTGGTTGGAGGAAGGCTAGGAACTGTGGTTGTAGGAAGTCTAGGAACTGTGGTTGTAGGACGGCTAGGAACTGTGGTTGGAGGAAGGCTAGGAACTGTGGTTGGAGGAAGGCTAGGAACTGTGGTTGGAGGAAGGCTAGGAACTGTGGTTGTAGGAAGGCTAGGAACTGTGGTTGTAGGAAGGCTAGGAACTGTGGTTGGAGGAAGGCTAGGAACTGTGGTTGGAGGAAGGCTAGGAACTGTGGTTGTAGGAAGTCTAGGAACTGTGGTTGTAGGACGGCTAGGAACTGTGGTTGGAGGAAGGCTAGGAACTGTGGTTGTAGGACGGCTAGGAACTGTGGTTGGAGGAAGGCTAGGAACTGTGGTTGGAGGAAGGCTAGGAACTGTGGTTGTAGGAAGGCTAGGAACTGTGGTTGGAGGAAGGCTAGGAACTGTGGTTGTAGGACGGCTAGGAACTGTGGTTGGAGGAAGGCTAGGAACTGTGGTTGGAGGAAGGCTAGGAACTGTGGTTGGAGGAAGGCTAGGAACTGTGGTTGTGGGAAGTCTAGGAACTGTGGTTGTAGGACGGCTAGGAACTGTGGTTGGAGGAAGGCTAGGAACTGTGGTTGGAGGAAGGCTAGGAACTGTGGTTGGAGGAAGGCTAGGAACTGTGGTTGTAGGAAGTCTAGGAACTGTGGTTGTAGGACGGATAGGAACTGTGGTTGGAGGAAGGCTAGGAACTGTGGTTGTAGGAAGTCTAGGAACTGTGGTTGTAGGAAGGCTAGGAACTGTGGTTGGAGGAAGGCTAGGAACTGTGGTTGGAGGAAGGCTAGGAACTGTGGTTGGAGGAAGGCTAGGAACTGTGGTTGTAGGAAAACTAGGAACTGTGGTTGGAGGAAGGCTAGGAACTGTGGTTGGAGGAAGGCTAGGAACTGTGGTTGGAGGAAGTCTAGGAACTGTGGTTGTAGGACGGCTAGGAACTGTGGTTGGAGGAAGGCTAGGAACTGTGGTTGTAGGACGGCTAGGAACTGTGGTTGGAGGAAGGCTAGGAACTGTGGTTGGAGGAAGGCTAGGAACTGTGGTTGTAGGAAGGCTAGGAACTGTGGTTGGAGGAAGGCTAGGAACTGTGGTTGTAGGACGGCTAGGAACTGTGGTTGGAGGAAGGCTAGGAACTGTGGTTGGAGAAAGGCTAGGAACTGTGGTTGGAGGAAGGCTAGGAACTGTGGTTGTGGGAAGTCTAGGAACTGTGGTTGTAGGACGGCTAGGAACTGTGGTTGGAGGAAGGCTAGGAACTGTGGTTGGAGGAAGGCTAGGAACTGTGGTTGTAGGAAGTCTAGGAACTGTGGTTGTAGGACGGCTAGGAACTGTGGTTGGAGGAAGGCTAGGAACTGTGGTTGTAGGAAGTCTAGGAACTGTGGTTGGAGGAAGGCTAGGAACGGGGGTTGTAGGAAGTCTAGGAACTGTGGTTGGAGGAAGGCTAGGAACTGTGGTTGTAGGAAGGCTAGGAACTGTGGTTGGAGGAAGGCTAGGAACTGTGGTTGTAGGAAGGCTAGGAACTGTGGTTGTAGGAAGGCTAGGAACTGTGGTTGTAGTGACTGTTGTTAAAGGTGCTGCTGTGCTGGCCGCTGTAAATGTAAAACTTTCATAATCAGTACGTGCAGGCACAGAAAAATCTAAATGCAATCAAACGTGTACAAGGAAGAGTCTGAGGTTGTACTTGTTGAATCATTAACTCTTACCAACTGAGGATATATCCACAGGAAGGGTGAAATTAGAGCTGGAGGCAGCCTCCACAAGCGTATCAACCACAGAAGTGGCATCTGGTGCTGCAGTCCCTTGGTTGAATATTAATTCAGCATTTACCTTCACTGATCCTGAGCTATAAAAGTGATTTAGGAAAGTTGTGTTTTTTAGGATTATTTATTGCATTGCATCAACGTTCGTTATAAATTAGTAAAGCATTTCTGAGTAATTAAATAAAGACCATCAATGCATACCTGAAACCTGTTACAACAGTCCGATTGAAAGTATCACCAAATTGTGCACTAAAGACGACATCCATCTGTAAAAAGGAAGTCATTGGGAAAAAAATGAAATAATTCCAGAGAAACTGTGAAAGAATCACTATTATTGAACCAATATCATTTCATGGGTTATTATTAATCAATTTATATTTGATTAATAGATAAGGATGTTCATGAGATTTTAAAAGTGGAAGGTAAAAATGTACATTATGAATCTTCAATAATTTCAAGTATGTTTTTTTCAACAGGACAATTGAACAAAGAAAAGCAAAACATGTCCATGCAGTATGTTTCTCTGTAAATGTTATTATATTATTATTCCTTTGTCAGACATCAATATTATGAGTACATTCATACATTCAACAAATCCATAAACACACAGGGAATGTTATTTGATAAGCTAGTGGTGAGTAATTTACTGTAGTAGGATAGAGAAGGTTGTCTTCCCTAAACTTACAGCTACAAATTGTGTACAGACTGTAGATACAGATAAACCTGGATTATGGTAATATTGTTTGTCAAATATTGTTCCCGCAGCCACCTGGTGACAAGCAGGTGACAGATGGACTATATGGAATTCAGAACTATGGACAGCACCGTTTGTTATGCATAGGGGGGGGGGTGCATGCATCGCACGGCACAACTATACTGAAACGAATTGGAGATTGACAGATGAACAGATTGACAGACAGTTTATGCCACGTAAGTCAGTGAGTTCGATTTCTAAGTTTATACTGTATATTTTGACAATGAGTCATTCATAAATTGTACTACTATTGTGAAAAAGTGCTCTCATTAATGAACGCATTTTTTAAGTACTCATATGTTGTTATTTAATTTAGCATTTAATTCTGAGGCTACTACATGTAATTTCACGGAGGACAGTCACATATAACTACGGATGAAACTTTGGTCAGCCTACTTTTACGGTGTTGCATAAGCAGAGAAGCTTAGAGGCCTTGCCTGAAGAACAAAACCCTAATATATCCCCTGGCCACGGGGGATTCCCCTTAATGTAGTGTTTAAGATATTTGGCATTGCGTCACGTCTCTCCTCCCCCCCCCCCCACCACCACAGTATTGCTGTAATGAACATGAAGCATGATAATGAACTTACCGCTGAAGCTACTTGGTTCGATAAGGTCTTGAATGCAGCAGAGGATGTGTTTGAAAGTTCTGCTGTGAAGGTTTGGTCTATTTTGAATTCCAACTGAACCTTTGGCTCTTCTGGTGGTGCAGATGTTGTAGCTGCAGGAAGTCTAGGAACTGTGGTTGTAGGAAGGCTAGGAACTGTGGTTGGAGGAAGGCTAGAAACTGTGGTTGGAGGACGGCTAGGAACTGTGGTTGCAGGAAGGCTAGGAACTGTGGTTGGAGGAAGGCTAGGAACTGTGGTTGTAGGAAGGCTAGGAACTGTGGTTGGAGGAAGGCTAGGAACTGTGGTTGGAGGACGGCTAGGAACTGTGGTTGGAGGAAGGCTAGGAACTGTGGTTGGAGGAAGGCTAGGAACTGTGGTTGGAGGAAGGCTAGGAACTGTGGTTGTAGGAGGTCTAGGAACTGTGGTTGTAGGACGGCTAGGAACTGTGGTTGGAGGAAGGCTAGGAACTGTGGTTGGAGGAAGGCTAGGAACTGTGGTTGTAGGAAGGCTAGGAACTGTGGTTGGAGGACGGCTAGGAACTGTGGTTGGAGGAAGGCTAGGAACTGTGGTTGTAGGAAGTCTAGGAACTGTGGTTGTAGGACGGCTAGGAACTGTGGTTGGAGGAAGGCTAGGAACTGTGGTTGTAGGAAGTCTAGGAACTGTGGTTGTAGGACGGCTAGGAACTGTGGTTGGAGGAAGGCTAGGAACTGTGGTTGTAGGAAGTCTAGGAACTGTGGTTGGAGGAAGGCTAGGAACGGGGGTTGTAGGAAGTCTAGGAACTGTGGTTGGAGGAAGGCTAGGAACTGTGGTTGTAGGAAGGCTAGGAACTGTGGTTGGAGGAAGGCTAGGAACTGTGGTTGGAGGAAGGCTAGGAACTGTGGTTGGAGGAAGGCTAGGAACTGTGGTTGTAGGAAGTCTGAGAACTGTGGTTGTAGGACGGCTAGGAACTGTGGTTGGAGGAAGGCTAGGAACTGTGGTTGTAGGAAGTCTAGGAACTGTGGTTGTAGGACGGCTAGGAACTGTGGTTGGAGGAAGGCTAGGAACTGTGGTTGGAGGAAGGCTAGGAACTGTGGTTGTAGGAAGGCTAGGAACTGTGGTTGGAGGACGGCTAGGAACTGTGGTTGGAGGAAGGCTAGGAACTGTGGTTGGAGGAAGGCTAGGAACTGTGGTTGGAGGAAGGCTAGGAACTGTGGTTGTAGGAAGGCTAGGAACTGTGGTTGGAGGAAGGCTAGGAACTGTGGTTGTAGGAAGGCTAGGAACTGTGGTTGGAGGAAGGCTAGGAACTGTGGTTGGAGGAAGGCTAGGAACTGTGGTTGGAGGACGGCTAGGAACTGTGGTTGTAGGAAGGCTAGGAACTGTGGTTGGAGGAAGGCTAGGAACTGTGGTTGTAGGAAGGCTAGGAACTGTGGTTGGAGGAAGGCTAGGAACTGTGGTTGTAGGACGGCTAGGAACTGTGGTTGGAGGAAGGCTAGGAACTGTGGTTGGAGGAAGGCTAGGAACTGTGGTTGGAGGATGGCTAGGAACTGTGGTTGTGGGAAGTCTAGGAACTGTGGTTGTAGGACGGCTAGGAACTGTGGTTGGAGGAAGGCTAGGAACTGTGGTTGGAGGAAGGCTAGGAACTGTGGTTGTAGGAAGTCTAGGAACTGTGGTTGTAGGACGGCTAGGAACTGTGGTTGGAGGAAGGCTAGGAACTGTGGTTGTAGGAAGTCTAGGAACTGTGGTTGGAGGAAGGCTAGGAACGGGGGTTGTAGGAAGTCTAGGAACTGTGGTTGTAGGAAGGCTAGGAACTGTGGTTGTAGGAAGGCTAGGAACTGTGGTTGTAGGAAGTCTAGGAACTGTGGTTGTAGGACGGCTAGGAACTGTGGTTGGAGGAAGGCTAGGAACTGTGGTTGGAGGAAGGCTAGGAACTGTGGTTGTAGGAAGGCTAGGAACTGTGGTTGGAGGAAGGCTAGGAACTGTGGTTGTAGGAAGGCTAGGAACTGTGGTTGTAGGAAGGCTAGGAACTGTGGTTGTAGTGACTGTTGTTAAAGGTGCTGCTGTGCTGGCCGCTGTAAATGTAAAACTTTCATAATCAGTATACGTGCAGGCACAGAAAAATCTAAATGCAATCAAACATGTACAAGGAAGAGTCTGAGGTTTTATTTGTTGAATCATTAACTCTTACCAACTGAGGATATATCCACAGGAAGGGTGAAATTAGAGCTGGAGGCAGCCTCCACAAGCGTATCAACCACAGAAGTGGCATCTGGTGCTGCAGTCCCTTGGTTGAATATTAATTCAGCATTTACCTTCACTGATCCTGAGCTATAAAAGTGATTTAGGAAAGTTGTGTTTTTTAGGATTATTTATTGCATTGCATCAACGTTCGTTATAAATTAGTAAAGCATTTCTGAGTAATTAAATAAAGACCATCAATGCATACCTGAAACCTGTTACAACAGTCCGATTGAAAGTATCACCAAATTGTGCACTAAAGACGACATCCATCTGTAAAAAGGAAGTCATTGGAAAAAAAATGAAATAATTCCAGAGAAACTGTGAAAGAATCACTATTATTGAACCAATATCATTTCATGGGTTATTATTAATCAATTTATATTTGATTAATAGATAAGGATGTTCATGAGATTTTAAAAGTGGAAGGTAAAAATGTACATTATGAATCTTCAATAATTTCAAGTATGTTTTTTTCAACAGGACAATTGAACAAAGAAAAGCATGTCCATGCAGTATGTTTCTCTGTAAATGTTATTATATTATTATTCCTTTGTCAGACATCAATATTATGAGTACATTCATATATTCAACAAATCCATAAACACACAGGGAATGTTATTTGATAAGCTAGTGGTGAGTAATTTACTGTAGTAGGATAGAGAAGGTTGACTTCCCTAAACTTACAGCTACAAATTCTGTACAGACTGTAGATACAGATAAACCTGGATTATGGTAATATTGTTTGTCAAATATTGTTCCCGCAGCCACCTGGTGACAAGCAGGTGACAGATGGACTATATGGAATTCAGAACTATGGACAGCACCGTTTGTTATGCATAGGGGGGGGGGGGGGTGTGCATGCAACGCTCGGCACAACTATACTGAAACGAATTGGAGATTGACAGATGAACAGATTGACAGACAGTTTATGCCACGTAAGTCAGTGAGTTCGATTTCTAAGTTTATACTGTATATTTTGACAATGAGTCATTCATAAATTGTACTACTATTGTGAAAAAGTGCTCTCATTAATGAACGCATTTTTTTAAGTACTCATATGTTGTTGTTTAATTTAGCATTTAATTCTGAGGCTACTACATGTAATTTCACGGAGGACAGTCACATATAACTACAAATGAAACTTTGGTCAGCCTACTTTTACGGTGTTGCATAAGAAGAGAAGCTTAGAGGCCTTGCCTGAGGAACAAAACCCTAATATATCCCCTGGCCACGGGGGATTCCCCTTAATGTAGTGTTTAAGATATTTGGCATTGCGTCACCTCTCTCCCCCCCCCCCCCCCACAGTATTGCTGTAATGAACATGAAGCATGATAATGAACTTACCGCTGAAGCTACTTGGTTCGATAAGGTCTTGAATGCAGCAGAGGATGTGTTTGAGAGTTCTGCTGTGAAGGTTTGGTCTATTTTGAATTCCAACTGAACCTTTGGCTCTTCTGGTGGTGCAGATGTTGTAGCTGTAGGAAGTCTAGGAACTGTGGTTGTAGGAAGGCTAGGAACTGTGGTTGGAGGAAGGCTAGGAACTGTGGTTGTAGGACGGCTAGGAACTGTGGTTGGAGGAAGGCTAGGAACTGTGGTTGGAGGAAGGCTAGGAACTGTGGTTGGAGGAAGGCTAGGAACTGTGGTTGTAGGACGGCTAGGAACTGTGGTTGGAGGAAGGCTAGGAACTGTGGTTGGAGGAAGGCTAGGAACTGTGGTTGTAGGAAGTCTAGGAACTGTGGTTGTAGGACGGATAGGAACTGTGGTTGGAGGAAGGCTAGGAACTGTGGTTGTAGGAAGTCTAGGAACTGTGGTTGTAGGACGGCTAGGAACTGTGGTTGGAGGAAGGCTAGGAACTGTGGTTGGAGGAAGGCTAGGAACTGTGGTTGGAGGAAGGCTAGGAACTGTGGTTGTAGGAAGGCTAGGAACTGTGGTTGGAGGAAGGCTAGGAACTGTGGTTGTAGGAAGGCTAGGAACTGTGGTTGTAGGATGGCTAGGAACTGTGGTTGTAGGACGGCTAGGAACTGTGGTTAGAGGAAGGCTAGGAACTGTGGTTGTAGGACGGCTAGGAACTGTGGTTGGAGGAAGGCTAGGAACTGTGGTTGGAGGAAGGCTAGGAACTGTGGTTGGAGGAAGGCTAGGAACTGTGGTTGGAGGAAGGCTAGGAACTGTGGTTGTAGGACGGCTAGGAACTGTGGTTGTAGGACGGCTAGGAACTGTGGTTAGAGGTATGCTAGGAACTGTGGTTGTAGGAAGGCTAGGAACTGTGGTTGGAGGAAGGCTAGGAACTGTGGTTGGAGGAAGGCTAGGAACTGTGGTTGTAGGAAGTCTAGGAACTGTGGTTGGAGGAAGGCTAGGAACTGTGGTTGGAGGAAGGCTAGGAACTGTGGTTGGAGGAAGGCTAGGAACTGTGGTTGGAGGAAGGCTAGGAACTGTGGTTGGAGGAAGGCTAGGAACTGTGGTTGGAGGAAGGCTAGGAACTGTGGTTGGAGGAAGGCTAGGAACTGTGGTTGGAGGAAGGCTAGGAACTGTGGTTGGAGGAAGGCTATGAACTGTGGTTGTAGGAAGTCTAGGAACTGTGGTTGTAGGACGGCTAGGAACTGTGGTTGGAGGAAGGCTAGGAACTGTGGTTGGAGGAAGGCTAGGAACTGTGGTTGTAGGAAGGCTAGGAACTGTGGTTGGAGGAAGGCTAGGAACTGTGGTTGGAGGAAGGCTAGGAACTGTGGTTGGAGGAAGGCTAGGAACTGTGGTTGGAGGAAGGCTAGGAACTGTGGTTGTAGGAAGTCTAGGAACTGTGGTTGTAGGAAGGCTAGGAACTGTGGTTGGAGGAAGGCTAGGAACTGTGGTTGTAGGACGGCTAGGAACTGTGGTTGGAGGAAGGCTAGGAACTGTGGTTGGAGGAAGGCTAGGAACTGTGGTTGTAGGAAGTCTAGGAACTGTGGTTGTAGGAAGGCTAGGAACTGTGGTTGGAGGAAGGCTAGGAACTGTGGTTGGAGGAAGGCTAGGAACTGTGGTTGTAGGACGGCTAGGAACTGTGGTTGGAGGAAGGCTAGGAACTGTGGTTGTAGGAAGGCTAGGAACTGTGGTTGGAGGAAGGCTAGGAACTGTGGTTGTAGGAAGGCTAGGAACTGTGGTTGGAGGAAGGCTAGGAACTGTGGTTGTAGGAAGGCTAGGAACTGTGGTTGTAGGACGGCTAGGAACTGTGGTTGGAGGAAGGCTAGGAACTGTGGTTGTAGGAAGGCTAGGAACTGTGGTTGGAGGAAGGCTAGGAACTGTGGTTGTAGGAAGGCTAGGAACTGTGGTTGGAGGAAGGCTAGGAACTGTGGTTGGAGGAAGGCTAGGAACTGTGGTTGTAGGAAGGCTAGGAACTGTGGTTGGAGGAAGGCTAGAAACTGTGGTTGGAGGACGGCTAGGAACTGTGGTTGTAGGAAGGCTAGGAACTGTGGTTGTAGGAAGGCTAGGAACTGTGGTTGTAGGAAGGCTTGGAACTGTGGTTGTAGGAAGGCTAGGAACTGTGGTTGTAGGAAGGCTAGGAACTGTGGTTGTAGGAAGGCTAGGAACTGTGGTTGTAGGAAGGCTAGGAACTGTGGTTGTAGGAAGGCTAGGAACTGTGGTTGTAGGAAGGCTAGGAACTGGGGTTGTAGGAAGGCTGGGAACTGGTGTTGTAGGAAGGCTAGGAACTGTGGTTGTAGGAAGGCTAGGAACTGTGGTTGTAGGAAGGCTAGGAACTGTGGTTGTAGGAAGGCTAGGAACTGTGGTTGTAGGAAGGCTAGGAACTGTGGTTGTAGTGACTGTTGTTAAAGGTGCTGCTGTGCTGGCTGCTGGAGCTGGCGGCAAAACCACTGTAAATGTAAAACTTTCATAATCAGTACTTGCAGGCAAAGAAAAATCGAAATGCCATCAAACGTGTACTTAGTAAGGAAGAGTCTGAGGTTTTATTTGTTGAATAATTAACTCTTACCAACTGAGGATATATTCACACGAAGGGTGAAGTTAGAGCTGGAGGCAGCCTCCACAAGCGTATCAACCACAGAAGTGGCATTTGGTGCTGCAGTCCCTTGGTTGAATATTAATTCAGCATTTACCTTCACTGATCCTGAGCTATAAAAGTGATTTAGGAAAGTTGTGTTTTTTAGGATTATTTATTGCATTGCATCAACGTTCGTAATAAATTAGTAAAGCATTTCTGAGTAATTAAAGACCATCAATGCATACCTGAAACCTGTTACAACAGTCCGATTGAAAGTATCACCAAATTGTGCACTAAAGACGACGTCCATCTGTAAAAAGGAAGTCATTGGAAGAAAATGAAATAATTCCAGAGAAACTGTGAAAGAATCACTATTATTGAACCAATATCATTTAATGGGTTATTATTAATCAATTTATATTTGATTAATAGATAAGGATGTTCATGAGATTTTAAAAGTGGAAGGTAAAAATGTACATTATGAATCTTCAATAATTTCAAGTATGTTTTTTTCAAGAGGACAATTGAACAAAGAAAAGCAAAACATGTCCATGCAGTATGTTTCTCTGTAAATGTTATTATATTATTATTCCTTTGTCAGACATCAATATTATGAGTACATGAGTACATTCAACAAATCCATAAACACACAGGGAATGTTATTTGATAAGCTAGTGGTGAGTAATTTACTGTAGTAGGATAGAGAAGGTTGTCTTCCCTAAATTTACAGCTACAAATTGTGTACAGACTACAGACTGTAGATACAGATAAACCTGGATTATGGTAATATTGTTTGTCAAATATTGTTCCCGCCATAGATATATATATAAACACTAGATGGCTCAAGGCGGAGTTTCTGACGTCGTTCACCCGGCAGCCATCTTACTTCGGGGCTACAGTACAGTATGTTCAATGGCAGCTCAAACAGAAACAGTCATAACTCGCTCAAATCTTGACGGATTTACAAACGGGTTGGTTTATTACAAACGTTGTCAACGTGGCTATGATTCAGGACGCTTATCTGCTTAATTTATGTTTTTTATATGAACGTCGTATAAAATCATATACGTATGCGGACGTCTCTGACGTTTATAACAAACCAAACCGTTTGAAAATCGGTTGAAAATTGAGCAAGTTATGGTCATTTAAGAGTACATGCCCCATATACACAATGTTATGTGTCCCGAGGTAAGATGGCCGCCACGTAACGACGTCGCTCTCCATTGGCCAACAGCGTGGGTGAGCTATCTAGAGTTTATATATATCTATGGTTCCCGCAGCCACCTGGTGACAAGCAGGTGACAGACTATATGGAATTCAGAACTATGGACAGCACCGTTTGTTATGCATAGGGGGGTGCGTGCATGCAACGCACAGCACAACTATACTGAAACGAATTGGAGATTGACAGATGAACAGATTGACAGACAGTTTATGCCACGTAAGTCAGTGAGTTCGATTTCTAAGTTTATACTGTATATTTTGACAATGAGTCATTCATAAATTGTACTACTACTACTCATATGTTGTTATTTAATTTAGCATTTAATTCTGAGGCTACTACATGTAATTTCACGGAGGACAGTCACATATAACTACGGATGAAACTTTGGTCAGCCTACTTTTACGGTGTTGCATAAGCAGAGAAGCTTAGAGGCCTTGCCTGAAGAACAAAACCCTAATATATCCCCTGGCCACGGGGGATTCCCCTTAATGTAGTGTTTAAGATATTTGGCATTGCGTCACGTCTCCCCCCCCCCCCCCCCCCCCCCCCCACCACAGTATTGCTGTAATGAACATGAAGCATGATAATGAACTTACCGCTGAAGCTACTTGGTTCGATAAGGTCTTGAATGCAGCAGAGGATTTGTTTGAAAGTTCTGCTGTGAAGGTTTGGTCTATTTTGAATTCCAACAGAACCTTTGGCTCTGCTGGTGGTGCAGATGTTGTAGCTGCAGGTGGTGAACAATGGGTAGAAACAGCTTACATTAGTTGCAGGTTTATTGACCTAGTACAGCTGACCTGTACATAAGCAGACTGTACACAGAATAAATAATCAGACCCGTCTGAACTGAGCGGTGTAGGCTATGTGTTTGTGTGTGTGTGTGTGTGTGTGTGTGTGTGTGTGTGTGTGTGTGTGTGTGTGTGTGTGTGTGTGTGTGTGTGTGTGTGTGTGTGTGTGTGTGTGTGTGCGTGTGTGCTGCAGTGATTTGATGAAATTCAGATAAGCACTTAAAATATGATCAGACCTTTCAGATCAGTACATAAAATAAACTAGAGAAAATTATTTGGTGCCGTACCTCTTGTGGGACTAGAAATATCTGCAGTTGTAGAATCTGGCTCTGGAACAGGTGTGGTTGAACGAATGCCTTCACTTTCTGTTGTGATTGCAATACCTGGGCACACAGATAGGAACATTCAATTATTTTATTCTAATTGAAAAAAGAATATCTATTTTGTTACAGACACAGACTCCACAACAAGAGTTTATGTAATTCAGATAAAGACTTAAAATAAGATCAGGCCTATTCAAGGGGCCAGTGAGGCTATTCAACGTTGAAGCTCTGGGCCCTAGTGGTAGGAGGAGGGACTACAGGCGGACCCGTGGATTCATGACCGGGAAACCCCGTGCAGCTGGGCTTTAACATTGAGCGCTCGGTTGCACTTCCGCATTTGACCACCAAAATTTGGTGGTCAAATGCGGAAGTAGACGTTCTGAGACGGTACTTCCGGCAGTCTTCCGGGTGCTTCAAAACGCCACTGAGCAACTTCCACTGACATGAATAGCTGGGGGGGCGGAGCTTCGTGCCAGTTCAGTCTCTATCCTTTTATATACTCTATGGGCCTATTAGATCATTCATATCCTATTTTGTTATAGACACATGAGGCTACACGTACATGAATCCAACATATACTGTAAATGTAAAAGATTGTGTAAACAAACAATCAATGAAACATTAATTTACACAACACAAACACATGTAGTGTTGTCAATGAAGTTACCTATACAATGTTTAATCTGCAACACAATTTGATACAATATGTAGTGAGGGTCCCTGCTTCATCTCTCTCTCAGCTAAAGTCCTTGGTCAGAAAAACATGAAGACGCCTGCTCTAGTTAGAAATCCTGACACTCCTAGCACAAAACCAGACCTTGAAATGTAGCCGTCCACAGCCAAAATGAGCATATTTCAACAGGTTATGCAGGTTATGCTGTTTTACTTTATACTTTGAGCACCTGCCCTGACCCTCTCTCTAATGGTCTATAAAATACTCACTGACAAATTAGGCTGTAGTCAGACATGGACTTTCTGGTCTTTGAACCAGCACATAAAACTTAAAATAAAAGTAGGGATAAACGTTTGCCGTACTTATTGTGGGACCAGCAGAGACTGTGGTAGGATCTGTCTCTGGTGTGGTTGTCCGACTGCTTCCTGTTTCACTTTCAGTTGCAATACCTGGACAGTGGACACACAGAGATTAAAATTCTACTGTAATTGTCTAATCAAAACAAATGATGGTTTTACTATTAAACTGTTGCTGCCGTACTTGCTGTTGTGGGACCAGGAACTGCAGTTGTCAAATTTGTCTCTGGACTTGGAGTGGTTGTAGGGCTGCCCCCTGTTTCTGTTGTGGTTGCAATACCTGGACACACATGTACAGTATGAAAATGCCTCTACAATTCTAAGCAAACAATTTTGGCTTTCCTACTTTGTCCATGTTCACAGACTGCAGAGATAAAATAATAATAATTTGTACTTCTCCTTTACACACAACCATACCAAAGTTGTTTGAAGAAGCAGACATTTTCACCTTTAGACCCCTAGCATTGTTAACATTGCAAAGTTACTAGCGCTGTCATGAAAGTATTTTGACTTGGCCTACTGCATGGTTACAAATTAAGTGGACTAACTAGCCTTTGTTGTATATGTACAAAAATAATTGTATAATTATCTGCAATATCACATAACATTAATGCATGGAAGGGCTGTCCGGGTGGCACATGGCAAGTTAAAATGTTTTACTCCAATCTTTGTTTCTGGGGGTCCCTGGAAAAAAATCTTTTGAGATGCAGCTTTGTGGCCAAATACATAATGATTTTGGGAACTCATATAGCAACATTTTTTATAACAGTTATAGGATTTAGAAGACATTTGTAGAATCGGCCTCAGGTCTTGACTTAAACAATAACGTACTTGCTGTTGTCGGACTAGGACCAGTAGAAACTGAGGTTGTAGAATTTGTCTCTGGGCCTGGTGTGCTTGTAGGTGTGGCTATGGATGTAGATGTAGTAGCAGTCCCTGAACACAGATAAATGCACTTCATTGGCTGACTCTGGCTGACTTATTTATGACATGCTTTGTGTGTATGCTGAGGTCCTCCGGCAGGAACCTGATTGTTCCTGAGTAGAGGCTGAAGACTAAATTGCCTCTGCTGTCAGATTCAGCTCTGGAATTACTTGCCTGAGGAGCTCAAGCTGGCTAAATCATTCTACTCAAATGAAGAAAGAAGGACCATCTTTTTCTACTTGGTTTGTGTCTAATAGGAGGGCTGTGGACACTTCCGAAACCCACAGTGACATTATCGTTAGTTAGTTTGATTTTTATTATCACGATAATAGCTTCCATTATAGCATAATAATAACTTTCCAGGAATAGAAAGCCTGCAGATATTAGCTTGGATTCCCCAGCAAAGATGTCACTGGTAGGCGCCTAGGTGGGTTTCTGAACTGTCCATAACCCTCCTCTGAGACACAAACAGAGTAGACAAAAATGGTGCCATATTATAATGAGCATTAGTGAGGACCATGTGTATGAAGGTACGTTGAAAATGGGTGAAATCGTCATTTAATTCACTCCTTAAAATTCCTTTCCATATAAATACATTCTAATATTAATTGTATTGTTTGACGAATTACGTGAAATATTTTGCTGGTATAGAGTTCAACTTACCAGAGGCCACCATACCTGCAAAGTAAATGAATAAATGGATAAAACACAGATTAAAAACAAAACACACCAATGACCACAGAATGTAGTTACTGTAGGTAAATGTTTCATATCAATCACAGAAAGGACAAAAATCTACTTACATATTATCACTAAAAGCAACACGGGCAACATGTTGGCAGAATTCCAGTCTCCTCACCATGCAACCTGCTCAGAACAGAATTGTTATTTTTATTTATTTTCAATTGTCTAGAGACTAGAGACTATATTTCCACCTGTGTCTGTCCATCTGTGTGTCAGTTTGTCTGTGAGCAGCAATTCTCCGGAACCATTGGATCAATTGGCGTGAAACTTTTCATTATTACTCCTACAGATTATGGTTGGCCGTGATTGTTTTCCAACGTTTACGGGAGTGGCTCGTTTTGCACAAAATGCCACAAATCATGAACGCAGCCCGATGGCCGTGAAACTTTGCAATACACCACTCACAGTAGGCCATGGAAGAACCGCCACCCCAACTATTTCAAACCGGCCTCATGGTAATGCTACAACATCCTACTTCAAGGTTTAGCCTATAACTCTGTCTACAACCATAGGTCGTACAATCAAAAGTTTTCCATGGTTTTGTTAGATCTGTACACAACTTTCCACAATAAACTACCAATTGCTACCACTCAGATTTTGTCCAAAATTCACACAAACATTGTCCCTGGGGTCATGTGACTCATGCGTCAGGTCATTCAGATTCCATTCCAATTGGCTATGACTGACTTCAAAATGTGGTGAGCCTAACACGGCCTGTCTGAGACCTGTGCTCTGAGGAGCACACTTTTCTAGTTTATCCTGTGTTTAAGTATAGGCTAAACGCACATTGAGAGGCAGCAAGGAAAGCATATATAGAGTGCAGAAGTCCTGACGTCACTCGCTCATCCCCTGGTTTACGGACGTTTTTCTCTATGGAGAATAACATTTGGTCATCTTAAAATCGTTTGCGTTTTCTCGCAGTTAGTTGATTCTTCATATCCAAATGAGTGAAAACGCTTGGATGATTTGTTTATTTTGCAAACACAGTTCTTATATGAGGCGATCCAAGATCCCCCTATGGGGATTATAATACAAATTATAAAACAAAAGTACACTGACTAACCCATGGCATAGTGCCCTCTAGCGATATTGACGTCACACTTCAGTGCTCTATAGTTTTACATATAAAGATAACATTAGAACAAACACAAACAAAATCAAGATAATGATAGATAATAAAGTAGAGAATTAAAAAACATGAGCACTCCATGGTAGGCAGGTGTCCACTTTTTTTGTTTTTGTTTGTTAAAATAATAATTTCTAACAAGCATGTCTAGATTGAAATTGTTTTGTAGTAGACTGTGCCATAGCTCAAAGCATGTTTCACAAATTCAGTTCTCAAAATGGGAACATGAGATGAGATACACGTTTGTAATATCAGATTGTGATATCCAATCCATTACTCCAATTAATGAGTAATGTGTTTATGTAAGTTTATAGCTGCCTCAGGATAGCTTAATAGAAAGAATGTAAATGTGTCTTACAAATCGTAAAGCAGTGATAGTGTTTCTAAAATAGGAACACTATATGATAGGCATTCGTAAAAAGAATCACCACAATCCAATAGGCAAAAAAGTAGCAGCCACAAGCTGCTTTTTCCTGCTTGAAAGCTGAAACAAGCCTTGATTTTAAAGTACAAAAAATAAGCATTATGTACACTACAGTATGTGTATCCCCCTGTAATCCCCTGGAATACAGAATGTTATACTGACACATAAATTAGTACCAGAGAATTACTTATTTTCTATCAATTACACACTCCATGAAGCCTTGAATTCAGATAGACTATTTAGTTTTGTCACATTCTGAGCCAATAATTTGATGAATGGGTCATCGGTCAACAGGAGACTCAGTAGGAGACTCAATTGTGTCTCCTACCCACCAGTCATCAAATGATTGGCTTAGGAATGGAACAAAAACAATCTCCATGAATTCAATGCTTCGCTTTTTGGGAGAACTACTCCTTTAATATAAGACTATTTAGACAGTACATTAAGTGCACATCTTTTACTAGTTATTCCTATGCACAATGGTGGAAAGTAACTAAGGTTGTCCGGATCCGATCACGTGATCGGAAATCGGGGCCAATCACATCATTTTCAAATGATCGGATCTGGAGCAAGAAAACGTGTTCGGGACCTCAATATTATATCCATATCATGATATTAGACTGGATATTGTCTGTGATTTTGGATATTGTACCATTGTGATATGGCCTAAGTGTTCTATAAAAATCACACCCGTGTGAACTGAGTGGTGCAAGGTCTTATATAGCCTGTCTGACGTAATGAAATCATGTCTGACGTAATGAAATCACACCCGGGTGAACAGGGTGAACATTGCAAACATGCTCATTTTTTCTGCACAGACTAACAAAGCCAGTTGTAGGAGTGGTTTACGTCAAATCCCACCCGGGTGAACAGGGTGAACATAGCAACCATGCTCATTTTTTCTGCACTAACAAAGCCAGTTGTAGGAGTGGTTTACACCACTCAAAAATATAAATATCTGATCGAGAAAAATCGGTATCAGCAGATACTCAAAATCAAATTATCGGAATCGGGAGCAAAAAAAACGTGATCAGGACATCCCGTGTATGGCCCCACCTTTATCAGCTGCAAGTGATTAACAAATGTTGCATCACTAATTAGAATCCAATTATGATTGTGAAATGTCCATTCTGCATTATGATTGCTTTTACTTTGTTACTGTAAGTATAATTTGATGCCAATACTTTTACTTATGTAAAACGTGGTAACAGTAACAAAGTATTTCTACACTGTGGTAATTATGCTATTTCTTTTCCAAGTAAGATTACTTGCACCACTGAATACTGAAATACAACTGTTCATCAAATCGAAATAATTAAGATGACACCACCGCTATCACCATGTTTTCAATTGATTTGAGTGCAAACACTGGGAAAGCATCCGTGTCATTTTTTAATTTTTGCGTTGGCTATTAAAAAATAGCAATCTATAAGCTCAAAATGGCTTCACCGCACTGCACTGCAAGCTTGTACATCTGCTATTTTTAGCATTTTTGAAAATATATTTAAAGTGTGAGATCTATCTCAAGGGTTATACAATCAAATTTGAATACATTTAAATTTAAATTACTTGTTAGCATATATAGTTCTTGTAGTATACAATGGGAGCCCAGCACACTGTCCGCAATTGACCTTCATCAGGCCTCAAATGTTGCATAAGATGACATTGAATAATAATACCACCACCACCAACGATAAATAAATAATGCATCAATTAATTTGCTTGTCTCAAGTTAATAGATAATGAATAGAGCAGTCACCTGTTTCTGATATCCTGTCTCTCTGTCTCTGTCTCCTGTATTGATGAATCTTTGAGTGTGTCAGAGCTTCTGTGTCACTGAGCTGTCAGGTCAGGGCATTTATAATAGGACACGGAATGCTACAGAACCACAAATGTTGCTGCACCAGTTAACGAAACTCAATTAAAAGTCTTACCTGACTTAAGCCTTTTGGCCTTTGCTAGTCTATAGGTAGCACAGATAATTAACATCTACAGTGTATGATTAGCTGCATGCCATACAATTAACTGCCCCGTCTGTTCATGGTGTGGTCTCAAAGATAAAAGGTAAGATCGGTATAATATGTGTCATCATTATGTGCTATCAACACATAATGGTTACATTTTTGTCCTACCATGAATCCGTGACTGAAGACATCCTCACTGCAGTTCTCAGCCCTTGTTACAGTACTGCAAGTGACAAAAGTCACAAAATTGCAGTCAAATGAAAGTGACTCAAGTAATACCATATGTCATTATTCAAAGGTTGAGTAGTATCTTGCTAACTGTTATGAACAGTTGTGGAAAGTATAGGTATATTTAACTCGAGTTCTGTACTTGAAGGTAGGGTAAGTTATATGTTTTGGTTAAAACAAATAAAACACTATATTCTGATAGTAATCATTGCTATAGTATAGATTGTTTTCTTTTCTTCCGTAACAGGAGTCGCCCCATCTTTCCAGCACTTAAACAGAAAATCAATTTTCAAATGGGTTGCCAATTTCAGCTAATCAGCTTTATCAATTTACACCTTATAGTGTTCCAGTTCCAATTTTGTATAATCATTTCTTTGTGTCATCACTTCCAATTTCACAATCTGTATCCTGTGTGAGTTCTCTCCCGATTGACTCGGTTCTACAGATACATAATGTGAAAATAGCCGATCTACAAGCTTTGCGTTGTGAGTTTGTGATCAACTATTTTCAATGTTTTTGCCTCTTTCTTATATTATTTGACAATTTGGTCAATGTATAGTTTATAGTTTATTGCTTTTAAAAAGGTCTTAAAGTCCTTCAATTTTCACTTTACTGTCATCTTGGAACCCCCCCAACCCACAGGTTGAGAACCAAATATCACTTGCCCTACCTACTTTTACTTTACATGAGCATTTCAATTGTTTTGATACTTTTTTATACTCCACTCCACTACGTCTCAGAAGCAAATATTGCACGTTTTCCCTCCACTACAGTTACTTTATCTTAATAGTTACATTGCAGATTTAGGTTATTATTGGTCTACAAAACATGTATTAACCACTCTATGCGTTATATTGTGGTATTTCTACTTTTACTTACCACCATTCAGGCTTCACACATGAGTGTTTGCACACACGCACATGCACACACACACACACACCTCTAAGTATGACTTATAATAATAATTGATCATTGTTAATTACTTGTCATTTATTAACATTAATATTACTAATGCATTATGATTGTATGATCAACTCCAGGGATTAAGATGACTGGCTTAGAGCTATTGTTTGATGAATTGAACATGGTGGACCCTGTTGTAAACAAGTGTAATGCTTAATTGGGTCGTCCACTCACAGTTAACAGCCTTTGTATTGAGTTTGTGCTCGAAATGTACTGTAATTCTGCAAACTGTTAATAAATATTTCAATCAATCAATCAATCAATAGGTATAACTGTGGCCGTGGTGGGAACTGTGTTGTTAGATTTCAGTGCTGCATTTGATGTGCTTGGCAACTATATTGAATTGTGGTGAGCTACACCTCCACATGCACAGGTCTAGGTCAAGTCGGAGTTATCAGCTGTATTAACGTTCTTAATAATCAGTGATGAAAAAAGTACTCAGGTAAAAGTATCAATACTGCAATATAGAACTATACTCCGTTACAAGTCTGGATTTCAAAATGTACTTGAGTAAAAGTACAAAAGTATTGGCATCAAGGTGTACTTAAAGTACCAAAAGTAAAAGTACTCATCATACAGAATGTTCCATTTCAAGTTTTCAAATGTATAAACATCTTTTGAAAATAGCAGATCTACAAGCTCACAATGCGTCACATCATGACACATTGTGAGCTTGTAGATCAGCCATTTTCAAATGGCCGAAATGTATTGTGGCGATCCGCCAAAATAATTTAAATTAGGATTATAGTGTATTATATAGGGCTGAAGTTGTTACTGTATGTTTTGTCAGAATAATCAAAATCTGCGAAGTACCTATAGTAACTAAAGTTTTCAAATAAATGTAGTGGAGTAAAAGTATAATATTTGCCTCTGAAATGTAGGGAGTAGAAGTAAAAGTACTGGAAATTGGAAATACTCAAGTAAAGTATACAAATACTGTAACTCAAAATTGAACTTAAAGCTGCTATAAGCAATAATATGTCAAAGTTTTAATGACGTTTTTATTTTTTGGTATTCAGACAGCCAGCAATGGGTAAAACGCTCCCAAAATAAATTCTGTCTCTGTGACACATCTAAGTGCCGCAATCTGCATTCAAAGATTTTCCTAGAAGCATTGGTCGATTTGCCTGTACTTTTGATTGGTTAGTCATTGCGACCGGGTTGCTTCTAGGAACATCTTCGAATGCAGATTGTGGCCCCTAGATGTGTCACAGAGACTACATTGTTTTTGGGAGCGTTCTACTCATTGCTGGCTGTCAAAAAAAAATAAAAAAAAATAAAAGTAATTAAAATGTGGACATTATTATTGCTTATAGCTACTTTAAGTACAGTACAGTAGGCTACTACCTTAAATGTACTTAGTTACTTAATAATAATAATAATAATAATAATAATAAAAAAACTTGATTCCGTTATTACATTACATTGCATTATGAAAGCCTGTAAGTGCTGGTGCTGATAATGTAATTGAGCATGGGAAAACCGGTCTACAGCCAAAGTGACTGTACTGGTTTTCATGAGTAAGTGCTTAGCTGTCTAGTGGAGAGATAACATCAAACAGCATTCATAAATATACAATTAGCAACTTCACTTCATTTTCCCACGGGGATCAATGATGTATAACTTAACTTTAGATTCAAAGAAGAATCACATCCATCTTCTGAATAATGTTCAAATCGAATAATGTTCAAATCGAAGTCTGTTGCTTTCCAGCACTGTGAAAGTCATTAAACAGGCTATATATAATTGCAGACATTATATAAGTATGTGGTCTGTACTGTATTTATGTGGCTGTCATTATGTGGACTTAATGTTTGCAGGCAAGTTTAGCCCGGAGGTGGAGGGATGTCTGAGGTTGTCAATTCGCAAAAACAACACTGTAGTTATCAGTGAGTGACCAATCTGAATAATATTTGGGAATTCTGTTCTGATCAGACTAGTAATTTGCAAGATTAGCTGCACGTACGCACACACGCGCCCACCCACGCACATGTGCCCACACACGCACGCACGCACGCACACACACACACACACACACACACACACACACACACACACACACACACACACACACACACACACACACACACACAAATACATTTCTGAGGGGATATTTCACTTTCAAAAATGTTTGGAATCATTTCATCGTCTAATCAGTCTTTTATGAGCACACCAGTTGCTTGATTCAGTAATTAGATATTTGATATTAATTTTATCTGACACGCTCCCTTCCTATATAAATCAAACTTCAAACTCCACTTTAACCATGTTAGATTCATTGAAAACACTCATCCTTGGTGTTTTTTTTCTCCAATTACTTTTGCTATGATTTTTCTTTATATTTTTGTGAAGAAAAAAAGCTTTCTGGGGTGCCCACAAAAGCCTGAGTAGCCATTAAAATAACCCCAAACAAGTGAAATATCACTTTAACATGGTAAATGATACACCTTTATCCAAAGAGCTTTCCAATGTGCATTACATTCACCCATTCATACAGTGGAGGATTAGCCTGGCTTGGCCAGCCTCATAGCGGGGATTCACTGACGATTCTTCCCCGCGGAAACATCAGTGAACCCTCGCTATGAGTCTGGCCGCGCCAGGCTAGTGGAGGATGGCATCAACTTGCTCTTCAGGAGCAGTTAGGATTTCAGTGTATTGCTCAAGGATACTTTGACACTAACCCAGGGGGAGCAGGGAATTGAACCGAGAACCATCTATTCCCAAGTGGCCACTCTACCTCCTGAGACAGTAATGATCTGATGTCATTACTTGTTTTGTGTTTTTAAAACAGTGGTTCTACATTATTTGGCCGTGAACCCACACCTGAAAAGACTTTGTGCCGATCCTCATACAAGACTTTAAGAAAATAAAAGTTCTACTAGCTCAAAACATGCCAAGATGCAATGCGTTGTAGTAAACTTGTATATCTGTTATTTTCAGATGGACTACAGTAGGGTTAAAGTGGCTTATCTCATTAATTTGGCTGGGGACCCCCCAGCCAAATTACAGATGCAGATATTTGCAGCGATCAGATATAATCTTCTGAATTATAGTACACGCAATTCTTGACACAGTTCTGCCATTAATTTACGCGGCCTACACCTACCTGTATGTCAGTACTTGTCCCTTGTATGACCATATATGGAGATCTCTTTATACATAACAGATATTTGGTAATTTAGGATATTCTTTTCTAAATTCCTTGAACATAGGTTTGGAGCTATTGTATAGGAAATGTGTGGGTGCACTAACCATAACCCAGCTGTCATTAAACAATTGCAGGCCTACACAAACTAAGCTGCAAGCATTAGTATTTGAATAATACAATATTTTTTAAACTACAACAGCACCAATACATTATTTTAGCCTTCTCAAGGTCTTGATATATATAATTATTACTGTAGACACCTGAGTGACCTTTGGTTTGGCACCGGTTACAGACATATGCAAAGGCTCAACTTATCGAACTTAGACATAGCACTATAGACATAGCACTATATATGCATAGTTTCATTATATAGATATTCCACTGTTAGGTTCTTAGCTTATGACATGATGACTATTATGTATATGATGTATTACCACGTTTTTGTTTTTGCTTACTGTAAATCACTCTGGATTAAGAGTGTCTGCTAAATGCCTAAATTGTAAATTGTAAACATGGACCTGGTTTAAAATTTGTCAAACGAAACTCCATTCCTGCAATAGGTGTATTACTAGTTTTTACATATATTCTGTTACCAATATGGTCATGACCACGCCCATGCCCTCAGTTGTTTATTGTCTTATAGTACATTCTTTCTCAGGTCACTTCTATTCCTTCAGCCAATTAGACCCAGCCGCTCCACATTCCTCTCACCTGGGCCTCATTAGCCGTCATAAGGAAACAGGACATTGTTTTAAGACAAAGTATGCACTGCAGGTGTAAAATAGCCCAATCTTAAATCATAATGCTGTGTTTTGTGGGTAGTAGCCTACTGACAAGTCAAGCAGAATAAAAAATCACACCCGTGTGAAGTGAGTGGTGCAACTCTGTGTGGGGGTCCCCGGGAGGTCCCCGGATGTTCCGGACCCACAATAACACGGCCAGGGTGCCGGCCCAGTTCCGGCGAGCCGCCCCCCGTCCGAAACGATTGAGAAATGACAGAGTTACCGTGTGGGGGTCCCCAGGTAGGTCCTCTACTGTACTGTACCGTACTGTACTGTAACACCCCAAATCATACAGTTAATTTGTGTGTGTGTGTGTGTGTGAGGCTGCGCAACAGTGACACATGATTGTGCAAACAAACCAAACGCAATTTTCGTGCTCGGACACACACACACACACACACACACACACACACACACACACACACACACACAGTAGAGAGAGGATTATAAATATTCACAATTTAAATGTACAACATTGCTCTAATAAATGATTCATTGTCTGTGATCTGCTGTCGATCCCATAAAAACTGTTGTCAGTCATGTCTACATTTCTATCCTTGTGCATAATCTGTGAATGTATTTGTTATATTTTAAAAAGGCATATTGTTTGTGATGTGATATACAGCCCTACGTGTAGTTCAAGAGAGAAGATATTGTCATGATACAATTCATTTCTCAAGGCCTAATGTAACCTTTATGAGTCACCATGTATATGGGTTATAGCACTAAACATCTTAGCAATTAGCATTACTTGAAAATTAGCCCAAAACAAAATTAGCCATTTTGCCAGGCTGCAAATATAAATGCTATCCATTTCTACATCATCTGAATATACTTCCAAGATATATGACCCTTCCCGAGTCCCGACACACCTATTCATTGCCAGAGGACAATAGGAATTGAATGGTAATGATTAATAGATAAGCCCTGAGAGTTATTACAAATAAACAACACTATTTATGGAACCTAGCAAATTTGGGTGTGACATGCAGTAAATAGATGTGCTAGCCATGTCCTAAAACCAGACTTCAAACTCACAAAGAAATGCTGAGGAAGGCCTAGGGCTGAGGCGTGTCTACTGCTTTGTTTGTTTGTTTTTTCCTTTGGGTCGGCACTCATACGCTGAAGTCTTTTTGAGTTTTTGAGTTTGGCTGGAATGCCTTGCACGGGATGAGAGTGTGGAAATCAGAGGGAGAAGAACTCAAGAGATTAGTAGCTACAGTAGAGTCAGTACTGCTGTATGGGGCTGAGAATGCTACGGATGACACTAGGTGTCACATGGACGGACCACATCAGAAATCACAGGTCACAGACAAAGTCAGAGAGAGAAGGGCAGGGCACTGCATCAGGCACCAAGAACAGTGGCAAGTGGCAAGCAAACTGGCACAATGAGTATACACTATGACTATACAATATAGTGAGAGGAAGGCAGGCACTGGAGCAACTCAAACAGTTTAACCCCTTTTGAGGGGTGCTAGCCCCTCCTATATACAGGTTTAATGTTTGTTTTTAGTTCAATGTTTGTTTTAAAAACGCCATTGAGGGGCACGGTGGCACAGTTGGTAGTGCTGTCGCATCACAGCTAGAAGGTCCTGGGTTCGATTCCCGCTCGGGACTCTGTGGGTGCTGGTGTGTTTCCTCCTCCGTGTCATCAGTGCCCATACCCAAGGTGGGGTTGGCAAAAGGGCCTTTCTGTGTGGAGTTTGCATGTTCTCCCCGTGTCCCCTAGGGTAGGTACCCTCACAAAAAACATGCAGTAATCCTGGTCTCTAAACTGCCTCTCCCTGGCCAGCCGGGGCGCCTGATGGAGGGGAAAGGAACTGGTTGGAATAACGTGTTCCTTCCACGTGCTACGTCCAACCAGGGAAACTCCCCCCTGTCAGATGTAAAGGAGCAACTTGGACACTCAGGCATGAAGGAAGCATGAGTTCAAGTCTGTTGCTCTCCCCATATCCCCCATATATGGGGACTAGGTTGGCGGAGGGTGTGTAGAGCCCAGGATCACATTAGATAATTGACACAGGGGTGAAAAATGGGTTACAAAATCGTGGGATAAAAAATATATTAAAAATTAAATAAAAACGCCATTGACAATGAAGGGAAAATTTACATCATCTTGTCCCTAACACAAACATTAAATGCCATTAACAATAAAGAGATTTTTTTTAAATTCACAGGGTGCAAGTAAAAATTGACAATGTTTCGATGTTATCGGTCACATCTTCATCAGGTCATCGTTGACCTGACGAAGATGTGACCGATTATCGAAACGTTGCCGGAAGGCCAGAAAGGAGAGTTACAATAGTCACGTCTTTATATGACTGATATCATAGTAGCGCTCAAGACCCTGATGCTAGATAGGAGTGTGGGGGCGGCAGCAATTCAGGAGTAGGTCACTTCTTCCTATGAAAGCAATAGGGCAGGTACTCCAGCACTGTATGAATATTATGTGTGCAAGTGCCTGCTGTCACTGGAGAAGTTAAACTTTTTTTATGCCTTGAATATTACCCATTTATAAACACACCCTGACCCCCACACATTATTTTAGCCCTTCAGCTGCCATCATAGACAAATAGAAATGTTAAAGGTAATTTAATTCTTCATTGCAGTGTCTGACACCGTTGTGACCCCCATCAGAAAATATGTAATGATTTTATATTAAAAAAAACGGGAATACCCTTTGGTGGTGCTGTTGCTATGTACACTATATAGCAACATTGTTTGTAATTTTTTAAATGAATATATGAAGTTTCAGAAAACTCAGGATTTAGGCGTTTTTAGAATTGACCTCGGGTCTAAATGGGTTAAAAAGAAATAAAAAGTGGTTAAGTAGTAAGGTACTCAAATGTGTTTCCTTTACAAAGTTTGTAGAGACTGCAAGTGATTTGGAGCTATATGTAAAAAAAAAAAAAAAAATTCATAGGATACTGCAACCAGTTGGCACTTTTGGACCCATGACTGAGTGACTAGCTGCATGATCACAGCTACAGATATTTTTTTTCTCTCAGACTGTAATTGGTGTTCTGGTCACAAGATGGCAGCAAGAGCATGACTATGTTGCTGATATCACACGCTCAGACATGGATACAGTATGTCACATACACACTCAGTGAAAATAAACTATTAAGGTCCATGGTCAAGTGCTATTACAATTCTCATATAAAGGGTTTTCCGATGGCAGTGAATACATGTGCAGTGATTTAAAGCAAATAAACATTGTGTATTGTATATTGTCATATAGCCAATTATTCTTTAGCTTAAAAGTGTGCATACACTATATCCCAAGGAAAGATATGGGGTGCTTTTCAATAACTATGCCTTGACTACACCACTGCAAGGCAGTGACGTACATTGTGTAAGAGAGAGAGAGAGAGAGAGAGAGAGAGAGGGGTGGGGGGGACAGGTAGTACAAGAGTGGTTGTTTAAAATCTACAGCTCTGAGTGTTTCACATACAGTTCACCGAATCCTCTGATTATCTGAAGAGTCCAGCTGTGAGGTAATGGTGAAGCTGTCCATCTTTGGCGGAGTAGTTCAGCAGCACAAGTCATTTCATGGATATTTCTACCCAACATGGATCCTCAACAGAGTTACTAAATCTTTCCATAACTTACTGTGCCAGTGTCGACCATAGGTGAGAGTGGATGGATTTTATGACAAGTACTCAAGCACTATGGAGATACACGCCAGGCTGTGCTTCATTTGGATACTCCTGAAAGGGACAGTTTATTTGGTAAGTTAATCTACAACTAAATACAGCTTTAACTATTGAGGGTAGAAATGTAGGCTAACATTCTGCATTTTAGTACACATACCCACTCGATTCCGATTCTGAATGCACACGTCAGTATGCCAACAATATGTAATTGAACCCAACTTAGAATGCATCTTTGTTATCAATGACATAATGTATAGGAGGGCAATCATATCAAATGCTTTACACAACAAAATCCATACATACTTACCTTTTATTTTATTTTGATTTCTCTATAATTGTGTGTGTGTGTGTCCCCTCCTCCTCTCAGCAGTTGGTAGTTAGCCAAGACCAGACCTATGGCAACTATACCATTGGCAAAGGAACATCGACTGAACTCAAGAGAAATCAAGGACCTTCCACTCTGAAGCACTGGGCGCTCCACACCAAGAGCCAGAACAAGAACACCAAAGTTTCTGTCCACTCATCCATCCCTTTCTCAAAGCAGGAATTTTGGGAAATGCTTGGAGTCCACACCAATTCTGACCCCTCTTTACAGATAAACCTTGGTCCCATGATGAAAGTTCACGGAACGTCAAAGTTCTCCAAGATGTTCAGTTGGGGTGACTTTTATTCCAACATCAAGACAGTCAAATTGAATTTGCTGGTCATGGGCAAAATCGTTGATCATGGAAATGGCTCCCTTGGAGTGTACTTCCGGCACAATTCCACGGGGGAAGGCAATGTGTCTGTGAGCCTTGTCCCACCCACGAAAGAGGTGGAGTTTGACCTGGAACGCCAGAGTGTGGTCCACCCTAAAGACTCCAAGACGTTCAACTGCAGAGTGGACTATGAGAAGGTGGAACGGAGCAAAAAGGTGACACCATGCAACTATGACCCATCCAAGACTTGTGCCCAAGAGCAGACCCAGAGCCACATCAACTGGATGTGCTCCAAGCCCTTCCAGGTCATCTGTATCTATGTATCTTTCTACAGTACGGATTACAGGCTGGTCCAGAAAGTGTGTCCAGATTACAACTACCATAGTCAAGGACCCTACTTAGCCTCAGGTTAATTGCACGTTCAGTCATAACATTTAAGAATTTAGCTTTAAGCCCACAAGACACTGCATATTGCTCAAGCAATGTTGAGTCATGCAATGGGGCTCCAAGAGTTTGCAAGGTAAATAATATTGCATAACAAAATACAGTAGGCTATACTGCATACTGTAGTCTGTATAATAGCCATTATTATAAAGCCTCTTTGTTTGGCAAAGTCTTGCTTGTAGTAACTACTAAATTATACAGTATATAGGCATTTTCACTGACAACTGTCCCCCTGATCCACTGATGTTTGACTGAGGTTTTGGATGGTTAAGGGCTGATCAATCCTTGGAAACAGATGATCCTCTGAGGTGACCCCGATGGGAATTAGCCAAAAGAAAAAGAAGGGCTAATATATCCAGTTTTGGGCAACCTATTTTACAAATATAGCTAGCTAAGCTAGTTACTCTTCAAAACTCAATTATCTCTTTCTACTTTGTTCCCAATGCGGTTGGTAATGTGGCTGGCTGAGGAGTGAGGACATACAGTATATGACAATGACTTCATGAACATACAATTGTGTAAAAGCTATACATGGATGGAGATGGAGAATTCAGTCTTTGATGTGGTAGATACAATTGCATTCACAACCCGTTTGGGAAACACTTTACTTAAAAGTCAGGTATATAATGCATTATAATCACATTTATAATGTGCTTGTTTATAATCATGTATGAGAACTTATAACGTTATAGTGCTGGTCATAATGCAGTGGAACAGCACAAATAACTACTTTAACTTAGTTCATTAAAAAGTGTCTTTGTTATAAGTGTTGTCACTGCTGTTATATCCTATTGACTCGCCTGTCAGTGAGGAGCCCCCACCGGGAAGGCCTTCGTCCTACTCCTCCCGCCCAACACTCCCTGCTGACAGGTGCCGCCCCAGCCCTCTCCCACCCGGCGCCCAACAAAGCCGGATGCACCACGGTGGATTCGAACCCACAACCTCCGTGGTGGTGCCTTATAAGTGCATTATAAATGTGGTTACCAGTATAACGCATTATAGACCTTAATATGAAGTCTTACTCTCATCTGCTGCAGCTTTATTTGAAGTTGTAGCTTTTGCCAAGCTACCCAGCTAGAGTACATGGTGAAAAAACTGCTTGACTACATAAGACCTAAATCGTTCTGAAAGCTGTGGAGCTACCAACATGCTACTGAGAAATGTAGTTAAGCTAATAGCTTAGCTAAGCTCCTGCCCTGCACTGGATATAATTGATCACATACACAGATATCAAACTACAGAAATGTCTTTCACCAGCTTATAGTCAGCAATACACATATTAAAGGGAAACTTCACCCTTTTTGCAAAAAAATACATGTTAATGGCATTTAGAAGATTTAGAACACTTTCCTGGGGGTCTTTGTGTGTAATATGTTGTTTTAGATATTTTAGATTTTAGCAGTGAGCCCAGTGTATCTGATGTCATGGACACTCACACTGGGCTCACTTACTTCCTGGACTACATCAAGGAAGCTTAGAGAAGGAAAGGACATGGTCACAAGGCTGGGCTGCGCCATGACACTTTCATGGATGCTTTCATGGGAGCCAAACTACGCCCGGAAGTTCGGCAGAATGCACTGGAGTCAATGAATGCTCAGTAACCAGCTCATGAACTGAGACCTTTTGTAAAGTAATCGCATCTGGACAATGAAAGAAGATATGTAACACATTAATGTCTGCTGCTGCTTTTCGATGTGTACACTGTGTAATTTTATAGAGGTATGGTATCTAAAGAGCACAAAGCACCTTTCTGAACGTACCAAGTATTTCCTGTCCGTCAGTCAAATCTCGCGATACCTCCGAGCCAGAAACGATACCTGCTGCTGTTTAGATCGTCAAATAAAATTATATACTGTGCACATCGAAAAGCAAGTGATTAGAAAAACACCTGTGATATGACTTCTTTTATATTCCTGAACCGATTATATGACAAAGGTCTCAATTGTTCATAAATAATGTTTGTTAGGAGCTGGTCCAGCGGGCTCCATTCACTGCCATGTATTCATTGAACGTCCGGTGTGAGTTGACTCCCATGAAAGTGTCCATGAAAGAGTCATGGCGCAGCACAGTCACGTGACCATTTCCTTTCCTTCTGAAAGCTTCCTTGGACTACACAAGGACTGTCTAAAGAGGACGAGACGCGATGTTGCTCCATGGTGCTCCATGGAAGGAAAGAAACATGCGCAGTTGAGACCAAGGAAGCTGAACGCGGAAGTGTTGGCTGCATATAGCCCATTGCGCATGTTTCTTTCCTTCCATGGAGCAAGATGGCGTCGCCCGTACGGTCTTTGCGTCTCGTCCTCTTTAGACAGTCCTTGGGACTACATGTTGTCTCAGTAAGACAGGAGCAGTGCACCAAAGCATTATGAGAATTGTAGTCCAGGAAGGAAGTGAGCCCAGTGTCGATGACGTCAGACACTGGGCTAATATCTAAAACCACATATTACACACAAAGACCCACAGGAACTTCTAAATCTTCTAAATGTCATTAACATGACAGGGGGGGGGGGGGGGGATACAGAATAAACTCTATAGAACTTGGAAGGAAAAAAAACATAAGAACCTTTACACTCGGCACTGTATTCAGAATGCTCCCATGTTCCTCACCCACTAATTTAGAGTGCAGAGAGAATGGGGACAAGATAAAAGCACAGAACTTGGAAAAGTGAATCTCAAATGTTTGAGACTATGAAATGGAATGCTGCTGCTATGCATTGTGTCATAATGGTAACGTTTATAGTGCATAGACTCCATCTTAAATACCACATCTGAAATTTGCAAGTCTGAAAATATAATGGATAATTGCAGGATCCTTTTCAAGTTTAGCATTTAAAATGAAATGTGTGGATGCAGTGTACGTTCTTCAATTAGGAACAAGGCTGAATTCAACTAAAGCCCTGCAGGCTCATCGTAAAATCACTGAGCGTCTTAATTACAAGGCTTTCTGGTGCTCATTAAAATGATGGATGGTGCCACCTAGTTCTAACTAAATGTGACAAAGTATGCTTTTAGTTTACCCCATGATGAAAAGAACAAAAGTTCGGGCTGCCAAGAAATATCATGACTAAGAAAAATAGAGAATGTATGAGTTATCAGGTGTCTTTGTAGAACTCAGGATTCTAGGCATGGACAAGATATTGTGGGTTTCAATCTGGCATGTTAGCGTTTCCTTTTCATCTCCATTGTGTGTTACCAGATAATTTAAAGCAGTATTAGCAACACTATTTAAAAAAACTATTTGGGACACAAACAGTGAAAGTACTATAAAATTACCACTTTGCCCATGTTTAATCTGATTCAATTCTGACACAAGGATTCAGAGGACCTGACATGAAACGTCCCATTATGTTCCATGTATGACACCGAGTTGGCCATCTGATGATACACGAAAGAAAGAAGATGTTCCATGTCTGAGGAAGCTTGTGACCCAGCGGAGAGAAGACAAACATTCAGCGAAAATATCACATCTACACACGTCACATTGCGACGTACTGTGTGCTTGTAAATCAGCCATTAACGGAAAAGAGATTCAGTTTAGAGTGAAAAGGGAGCGGACCAAGTACAAAGCCCTGGGGGACTCCAGTCAACTCATTACAAGGTTTAAGTGGTGAAGCTTCTTTGGGGAGTTCCTCAGTGTCATAGCAGCAGCACAAAGAGACCATGAGATGCAGATTCATAAACAATCTGTTAAGGCCAGAAAATGTGTCCCATGGGATTTTACTTCCTATTAAAAAAATGCCCATATTGCATGCATGCATATCCTATGTTTACAGTGCAGAGGAAGAGATGCACTCATTAGGTAAAGAGGTAAATGTAAGATCCTTGCAAATCGGAAGATCCATACCTAATTTATGCTCGGGTGACCGACTGTGTCACCAATAAAATGGCTTACGTTGACACTTTTTATTCCACAGAAGCATGAATTGTCTTTAATAATAACACATTTCATTGGTACTATTGAAAGAGAATGAATGCTTGAATGAAAAGGGGTCCAAAACACAAGCACATCAAAAGACGAGGCTCCTTCTATCCTTTAACCCATTTTGACCTGAGATGAGATTCTAAAAATGTCTTCTACATCCTCGATTTTTCAAAAATAGCAGACCTACAAGCTCGTAGCGCGCCACTCGGTGGCGCGCTACGAGCTTGTAGATCTGCTATTTTTCAATAGCTAAAGCATAACATAATGCTAACACCAAAAGGGGTTCCCGCCCAGAATGGGTTAAGTATTCTCTAATAAGTGCAGAACGATGCTTCACTCTCTTCGTTCTTCGAAGGGGACAACATTATTCAGCAACTTTCCTCCTCTACTTTTGACATGTTCTTAAAAGCATTGGTTCTCAATAATTGGGTTTTGCAATATTGGACCTGTAATTTTCATTGAACTTGAAGAATGTTAGTTGCGTAAATATTCACAATGTACACAACATTCCTCTATTAACATCATTCGTGTCTGTGATCAGTTACTGTACATCTGTTGATACCACTTACTGATAAAAAAAAACTAAGTGATATATCTATTTCTGTTCATATGCATAACCTGTGGATGTAGTGGTTACATATTAAAATGCATGCAATATGTGATGCCAATATACTGAATAGCCAGTCCTAACCCAAGTGAGAAGGCATTATGATGCTGCAATCTTTCAGGCCTGATCCATTCGGTAACCTTTATGCGTCCCCACCAGGTGGACACTGGGCTGTCAGCACGGAACAACAGATAACATCTGAGGTCAGAGGAGGCTTAATGTAACTGCCAGATCATAAGCCTAATATCTCGCCCCTGATCCAAGGGCCAATTCCCCTTTGTTTGAGCGGTAGATGCTTGGATTCCCACTTGGGAGACCAGAGTTTGAATACTGGCCGTTATATTATCATTCCTTCAAATTTCATGACATTTTGAGAAGCTTTTTACATTTCTACAACTTTCTCAGCTTCTTTTCAAGACCCTCCCCCAAGTGCAGTCATCTTTTTAAAATGTCAATGGCATATTATCTGAAAAAGAAAAAAAAAGGCCAAAATAAAATATGGGGAATATAAAATGCATGTGAAAATAATCAGACAATGAACCAGAGTTTGCATTGCAATCAATACAAAATAGATGTGGTTTATTCCTTTGGGAACAAAAATGGCAACAACTAAGTGTCACTTCTCATAACCAGCAATATCTACAGGAAAGAAAAACAGCAATAGCTCTTATAATCAAAGTCCATTTTCCGCCATGTTAAAACAAAAAGTCCAAATGCAGCTGATACGGTTTGCCTGTGTCTGGTTTCACATTCTGTCTTTTCTGAACATTAAAACGTGTTCATTTGTGTGTGTTTTTTATTTCCCTCACTCAAGCCTGCAAAGAAAACATCTGTCTGTATGCCTTTCAAATCCATATTTTAAAATGTTTTGTTTACATAGCTTCAAAAACACTGGTGTCTGTACAAATTCCTATGAAAAAAGGACATCTGAGGAAAAACAAATATGAAAGCTGTCATAGAAGAACCTCAACAATATGCCTGATTGAATCTGAATGTCATTTGTAACAGGTGCGCGACACTTTGTTTCGTTCTGTGTCATCTCCAAGTTTGTCCACAAGACGCTGTGTTACAAAGACAAGATTCACACATAAAATACATCTCCTGAAGAATAACATTCTGTTGTGCACTGTTTGTTTTTTCTTTTCATTTCTGACCTCTGTCTACATTTTATTTCTCAGCGATTTAAAAAATAAAAGAGAAACAGACGCAGATAAAGTAAATTACTAAATGAGTGAGAGTTTGTCGGGTTTTTTGTCACTTGCAGGTAAATCAGCTTAAAGGGTACTTGTTCTTGGTGGTCCAACTGGATTTCTTTTTACAGTCCACAAAACTTGCTTCAATGTGTGCTTGCCTACACAGTACTTCTATTTCACTGCTGGTAAGGGTTGACAATGGGTGGCCTCTGACGTTAGTGCAACGTTTCCCAACTTTCATTGTGAAAACTTTTTTTTCTTTGATTTTTTTCTATGACGTCATCCTGTATACATTTTGACTAGCCCTCTGGGTCATCTTCCTTTTGGGGTTTTAGGACAGAGCTAGTGGGCCTGTGTCTCCAGTCCCTCATAGGCCCCATTTTGCCCTTTAGTTTGAGGGGCCGCATCGACCTCAGTTTCAAAAACGGAGAATCGAGCCGACAAACAGAGTCAATATGCTAAACTAGACATTTAGAGACCGTGCTTCATTGAGCTACTTTAATGTTCCGAGTTCTCTGAACTTCCAAACGATTTGTTCCTGTTGGGGTGGACATGTCCAGCTCTTCCTCCGAACCTCTCCAGACAATTACCACTTCCTAGGCAAGAGCTTGGTGGGATGTCTAAAGAATGTAGGTCACGTCGTCACACACACACATACACACAGAGCATCAGACCTCGCTAAGCCACAGCCAAGGACAAAAACGAAGGGTCGCAGTCCCAGTAAAAAAACGACAAAACATCCACTTAACGGTCCCACCTGTCCCTCTCCTGCATCTCAGTCTACTCCTCCTCTTCCCTCCTTCTTTAGAATAGACTAAATACAGCAGGTTTCGAACGGGATAGAGAGGGAGGAGCAGGGTGGTTGGGTACTAGGTAACAGCTTCAGGGAGAGGTTGTCCCTGCGTGTACGAGGGGAGGAGGGGAGGGAAAATTGGTGAGAGTGTATGTAAGTGTAGGAGAGGAGACGCTTGCGTGTCTATTAGGACTGTTTAAGACGTTTGCGTGGGGGTCCCAGGAAGGGGCACTGTGCGGAGGCCAGGGAGCGGTACGCCTCGGCAACCAAGTGCGGGTGGGACGCCACCATGGATTTCCAACCTGCCGTTTCCATCACCTCTGCAGCGTGGCTGTTTGGTGGGGGAGAGGGAGAGAGAGATAAGAAAAATGGAGAAAGGGCAAAAAATATATATACGGTGTGAACAATTCGTACTGCAAGGGTCGAAATGTCGTATCTGCTGCTGTTTTTTGGAGCATTTAAAAGTTAGTTGCAAGCGCCCATCTTGTTTTTCGTGATTCTGTTTTTGCAGTTTGGCTCAGCACCAAGAAACGGAGGATGTGCTTTATTTTTTCTCTGAACATTATTATCACTCACTCACTGTATGTTAGCAAAAGAAGCACAACTAGATCCTACAAAGTCAGGTTGTCCTGGTCCCAACCAAAACAAAGCAGGATATAGGATTTAATTAGAACAGAAAGACCATCGCAAATAGGAACGGACAGATGATTTGGGGTGTGAGAAAGAGAAAGTAAGTGAATGAGCACTAAGGGGGGAGGGAGGGAGAGAGAGAGAGAGAGAGAGAGAGAGAGGGAGAGAGAGAGAGAGGGAGAGAGAACACAAAAGAGGGCATGTAAGAAAGATGGGTACAGCTTGTAAAGATGTATTAAGTGCCAGTGACTCATGCTTGCTCAGTAGAACTCACTAGTTGATGAAGTCGACGGCCTGTGTTTTGAGCTGGTCGGCGCTGTGCAGGTCGGCCAGGATGAGGATCTCAGCAGCGTTCTCCACAGACAGACTGGTACACAGGGCATCCTCGCACATGACCTTCAGTCTCTCCAGAGCATACTGAGCCAGGATTGCGCGAGAAACACTTCTTAAAACCATTTCCTAAACATAAGTAGCTAGGGATTCTATGGCGCCTTACAAATAACGTTTTTCATCTTGAATACAGAAGAAAATAGATTTAGGATGCTAAATGAGCATATCAGTAATGATATGCATAATTTCTCAGAAAGAATCTCCCGCGGGGATTGGACAAAAAAACACATTGAAATGTCACACCAATGTGTGGTTTTATGAATTTAAAAAAAAATCACACCCGTGTGAACTGAGTGGTGTAAGGTATTATATAGCCTGATCAGCTCTGATCTGACGTAATGTCTGACGTAATGAAATCACACCCGGGTGAACTGGGTGACCGTAGCAACCATGCTCATTTTGCATGCACAGACAGACAGACAAACAAAGCCAGTCGTAGGAGTGGTTTACACCACTCAAAAATTAAAGAGAAGGAAATGGTGGTTGTGATGGTTCCTAGAGTTCTGGGAGTCAGATGTGAAGGCTGACCGTCGCAAACCAACATTTAATTTATTTACTTTTACTTTTTAGAGTAAACTTTTATCTCTCTCGGCAAGCCGGACACACTGCAGTTCCTAGGTGGACGGGAAGCTTTAACCCTGTGCAGAATCGTCCACATCACGACACATCTTAAGAGTCGTTTTCTACACCTCTAGTAAAAAATAACACCACAATTGAAAAACAAAATCTTAGTTAAACTGTTGAGAACTCTAGTTTTTGCCGGCTGCCAGGCGCGACTGCGCCAATAACTTTGGGGTGGGCCTGTCTAGAGTTTGAATCGACAGGTATCAGTCAAAAGGGTGACATCGAAGAGGAAGGACGGGTGGGGAGGATCAACATATGGGATGTCAGAGCAGGTCAGCTCCATATATGGAGATCTAAGGGTTTGCGGTCAGATGTAGAGTTGCTGGCCGGCCCCATATATATCTAGGTAATGATCCAGCCTTCTCCATTTATGGCTATCCAGGGTTGGATGAGGTCAGTGTCGTGACTTCATATATGGAGCATGTCACGAGGCGTGACGGACTGACGGCCATATATGGCGTGACGGACTGACTGACAGGTTTTGCAGGGTTTTTTTTAATAGTAAACTGCGACCTATGGTCGCAATTAATCTGGTGTCTGAGGTCAGATGTAGAGTTGCTGGCCGGCTCCATATGCAGATCTAGCGTGTCTTGAGTGTACAGGGTTTGATGAGGTCAGATCAACATATGGAATGTCAGAACAGGTCAGCTCCATATATGGAGATCTAAGGGTTTGATGAGGTCAGATCAACATATGGAATGAATTCTGTATTGGCCATATATGGAGCGTGTCACAAGGCGAAACTGACTGACGGGAGATGCAGGTTTTCATCACAATTTTGAAATCTAGATTCTCAGGCATCTTTGTGTCTGTCATCAACACAAACTTTGCAGCCAGGTGCAGTCTGTATATGTGTACATTTGATAGTGTTCACGACTCCGTGCTGTGTGCTGTATCTGTATGCTTTGTAGGAGTTTACATTTCATGTTACCTTGTCAGCTGCTGCCAGCAAGTCGTCGGCCATCTTGTCTAAGTTGGGAGCCTTGTCAGTGTAAATGAAGCACATCATCTCTTTGAAAACTTCGGGCTCTACATCGTTAATTTCCACACGGTTCTGAGAGTGATCAGAGTAGACAGAAAGGGTTAGTGGCATTGTAGCCTAATCATTTCTTTTGTTTCTCATCACCTAACTAAGTGTCACCTATAGTTTTGTGCTGCAACTGTTGTTTTTTTTTACAGAAATCAACACAGTAAAAAGAAAACATGGTGGCTAAAATGGCCACAATAGAGATTATACAAGCCCACAACTGAATTCCATCCGAACAGTTACAAATCAATTTCCCATTGTCCTATAGTTCGAAAACATGAACTTTGAGAGGAGGGGAGGGGACTTGCCCTTGGATTTGGAAGAACATTTCAGTAGCATCTCCTGCTATTTCATTTCTCACAGTTAAGAGTGTACAAACGAGAAAAGCAATTCTGTGCTTCGATTTGACAGCAAAATGATGAATCCCATCCTTGCTGTATGACGGGATGATTTCATTTCGCAAGAGTTCCCATTCGCTTTCACCAAATACCTTTCTACCTCCGCAGACACACAACCCATAACTCACTTCAAGTCACCCTCAACAACACAGTGAAACTTTTGTAATTGAACCATTGAGGAGCAAACAGAGAATGTATGTCCCGTCGGGACATAAAGTGTGGGGACAATATTTATAGAGATAGAGAGTTGAGACTGGAGAACAACTGCAGTTACTGCACGTAGGGTAGGCTATATAGCCAGAATGGTCATTTGCGGCGAGAGGCAAGACACAAAGACGATTGCGCAACAAAATGGGAATGGTGCTCTAGTCTAGAGTCTAGAATCTAGACTAGAGACCACCAGCGACCGGTCGGGAAAAATAAATAAATAAATAGACAGTCATTCCCCAATAGTGCGGGGACATTCAGACCCTTCTGACCCCGTCTCCGGCGTCTATGTCTCCACGGACTCACCTTTTTGCTCTCTTCCATCTCGTGCTCAAACATGGCGCTGAAAACAGGAGAACGTGCTGAAAAAAAAAAAACAGGGAAAGTTGAGACGGCATCTGAAAATGTATGTGCGCGCACATTGTGTGTCTATGTGTCTCAGTGGGAAAGAAAAACGGAAAGATATTGAAATAAGTGGTTCTGTATGTCGCCTGTACCTGCCAGGATGGCTTTATGCGCCTGGAACTCCTGGCCGGCCACACACAGGGAGCAGTCGGTGAAGCGGGAGTTCTCCCAAAGGCCCCCCAGCTCATCAGCTAGCCGACAGTCAGGTACTTTCACCATGTTCATTGTGTTCTGGCCAGATATATTGACCGAGTCCTGCACAACGCTCACCTTGGAAGAATTCAATATAAAGTTGGCAACAGCTTCAATACGTCATTACATGATGACTTTACATTCATTTACTAATTTTTAATAGCTATAAACAAGCCATTAATTCATATTTAGTTTATAATTAACAAATTATAGGAATTCTTTATTAGATTGGAAAGTGTAGAGGGACAGCAAATCAAAGGCAGTGAAAGACGAGCCAGTTGTTGGATTCAAAGTTATATGAAATACGTTTTAAGTCATATGAAAAGCTTTTGAGCATTTAAAATCAATGCATCCATTAAGGCAACTGCATATGATGGCAGATGGCTTATTTTAATTGACGAGTTCTGTACCATATGTTACCATAGCAACCATGAAATAAAATTACTCAACTCCAGCTACGGAGGTCGAAAGAGAATTAATTTCCAGAGTATATACATTGTGTAGGTTACACAAGCATGGTTTTCATATAGTAAAAATTAAGTCTACCTACTGGAAGCCCAGTTACTTTTTTTAATTTGACAGTTAAACTATTAATTGAAAAGAAAAGAAAAAAGTAATCGTTTGCATTTGTTATTAAAATACGTTTGAGAATGTTTTTGGGAGAGTGGTGAAAAATGTTATTTCCATCCATGATTGCTCGCTTTGAAATAAAATCAGGGGAAAAAAACCACCTTGAATGAAATAATCTCTATCGACTAAGGGGTCTCTCGACTGACTACGGAATTCAAAGTGTCAACTTTCAGGGGGCAGCCAGCTAGATGTTTTAATCCATTGAGACCTGGAACGCATCCATGTCACGTTAGCGTTTAACCACATTAACCATTAACCCATTTTGGGCGGGAACCCCTTTTGGTGTTTTAAACATTATGTTATAATTTAGCTATTGAAAAATAGCAGATCTACAAGCTCATAGCGCGCCACCGAGTGGCGCGCTATGAACTTGTAGGTCTGCTATTTTTGAAAAATCGTTAAAATGTGCCTCAAATCTTTCCGAAAATTGTCATGATTTAGAAAACTTTTTTTTTTAAATTTCGACGTCAGGCCTGAATGGGTTAAAGCTTTAGTGCTCTGGCAAATTCGGTAGCAACATGGATTATAAGGCAAGGGAACTAAATTGCATGAAATATTGATATGATACACGTCTTCCTGAATTAGGCTGAGCAAACACCAACACAGAGCAAAGAGTACACACTTTTGTCTGCATGTCTGAATAGTTTGCCAAGAGTCTGAATAAAACGTTTCAATCTACACAAAGTTGGGGCGACGAGTACCTCACAGAAGAGAGTGAGCTTGTCATCCGGTAGAAGACCATTGGCTTCGTCCAACAGGAAGTCTCGGCGAATGAACTTCTTGAAGCCCCAATCTTTTCCCTGAACAAAGCGATACGCTCTCTGGCTCTCTGCGCACAAGGACAAAGACACACACAGCACAGCACAGCAAGTATGAGAAACACAAGGACAAAGACACACACAGCACAGCAAGTATGAGAAACACAAGGACAAAGACACACACAGCACAGCAAGTATGAGAAACACAAGGACAAAGACACACACAGCACAGCAAGTATGAGAAACACAAGGACAAAGACACACACAGCACAGCAAGTATGAGAAACACAAGGACAAAGACACACACAGCACAGCAAGTATGAGAAACACAAGGACAAAGACACACACAGCACAGCAAGTATGAGAAACACAAGGACAAAGACACACACAGCACAGCAAGTATGAGAAACACAAGGACAAAGACACACACAGCACAGCAAGTATGAGAAACACAAGGACAAAGACACACACAGCACAGCAAGTATGAGAAACACAAGGACAAAGACACACACAGCACAGCAAGTATGAGAAACACACGCACAAAATAATAAATAAATCCATGCAACTCTTTAAATGCCTTTTATTTTATGTGCAATTTAAGTCACCTCAAACTGAAGGGAAAACAACTGCACAATACCATTACCAAACTCAATGATTTTTAAAGCTGAAATATGGGACTTAATAACGCACAAAAAAAGAGGAAGAGTATGATAGGTGGTCTTCCTACTTTTGAGAAAACAAGCCCCATTCTCAAGCATCTCTTGAAGGGGAATACCACTCATTTTCAACATTTTACTATGTCATTAAAGGACCTATAACATAAAATTCAACTTTTTCAATTTATTTTGTGTTTTTGGGGCTCCCATGTGTGTTTTCTATCCCTACAAATAACCAATTTTGAACAATCAGGCTTTCATATCATATAGGTGTTTTAATGGAAATTGCTCTCAGGAACAGCTCAACAGATTTTGGCCTCATCGTGATGTCATCAATGTCACCCTACTTTGTATAATTCCTCCTCTTCTTCAGTCTTCAGTTCCAAATTTACATTTCCACTTTGTTTACAATGTCCACCATTGTTGATTTTCCAAGCTGGCATGGAATTGAAACGAGCCTGGTTTTATCTAGCATCAGTATTATAATGACTCAAATATTAAATAATCTGCATATCAGCACCCCATCACCTCAGGACATTGTGGTACTGCAGCTAAAACTGCTTTCAAAGTCCAGAAAGAAATGACAAGCACTTATATCAGAGTGGTGATTGAGGCTCAAACCATTAGAAATAACTTTGAGGGACATAGACAATATGATATTAAATATTTAAAGCAGTTTTAAAATGCATGTTATTATTTGTGTGGAAATAAAATAAAAAACACGAGGTCTGAAACTGGAGGTCTGAAACGTGGGGGCATGTGATCAGTAACATTATGAAGTACATCTCAGTGACATCACAAAGACGTACTTCATAATGTTACTGATCACGTAAGTTTTATTTTATGGATTAAAACAAATCAAAACTGTGAGAGATTAATTGATTATATAGTTCTCAATTTGGACCCAAATAACCGCTCTACCTAGAGTAGTTAACATCGAAGACCATGACAAAATAAAGTCTACAATGACTCACTCACCCATGGCTTTGGTCTCCTCTCCCTTGGCGTTGAGGATGGAGAACTTGAACTTGGCGCGCACCTCAGCCTTGGGGCAGCTGACCAGCAGCAGGTAAAGAGACAGGTAGTCTTTGCTCTCTTCATCCAGACCTTTGGGATTCACACGCAAACACCTGGGGTGGGGTGTATAGCGTAAGACAGTTAAGCCTGAATTATACTTGGTTGCGCATTGAGCAACCAAGTCATGACAAAGATCAGCAGCATGATGTGTGTCTGTGCAATTCATATTTAAACACTTTAAGGCATCACTTGGCAATACAATATTCTTTAATAAACTGTCAGTTAGGACAGAATATCTGTCAATATCCTCCTCAGATAGCTTAGACCAGTCTAGTTTCCCTGTGCTAGCAGTATTACTAGTGGCAGCCAGGAGGGGCACATTTTCAACATTTAAAGTCATAGCTAAAAGGTATGTGGTTTGAGGTGGCCAGTCCATAGCAAATCTCAAGTTTTCCCAGAGAGGCATGGGCATCTGCTGTGCACACACAATGGTCGAGCCATGATGTAGAGTGCCATGCTTCGCTCACATAAGTAAAACTATTATCTGGTAAAAAATAATTTGCTAGACAACAAAAATCTGAAATATCAGAATTAAAATCTCCAGTGACATATACACAAGTACATTCATTGTCCTCAATAAAAGTCTGAATAAAGGCTAGTCTGTTCAGGAATTCATCCTCAAACTGATAAGATTCATAAGGTGTATATATGTTTAAAATTGTAATCTTGCCATTCAAATTAATGTCTAATCCAATGGCCCAACGGGTCATATTTTGCGGTTCCAGAGGATAGCCACGCCCCCAGCTATTCTACCTTTAACCAGTTTGGTGCTGAGGTCAGTGGTGGATTCACCAGCGCCATGGAAGTCATTGTGTACTGTATTTAACTTGTCCAAATCTTGTTTGGCAAGCCAAGTCTCTTGGAGGCACAAGATGTCACACTCGTTCAACAATGTGTCAACAGTCAAGCGTCTTACTTTGTCTGCAGCACTATGCCCCACACGCAGGCCACGTACATTATATGATACAACACGCATGATGTTAGATATTGTTCCCTAGCGAGGGTCGAGCGTATTGGATCCGTCAGAACGGGCGGTCGTTGACTGTACTGCAAATACTGTCTCCCCAGTACGGTAGGCAGCAACACAGGTACAGTTGTCTGGGAGCTGGAGTTTCCCCCGGCTCCACCCGACCCCCCCACAACAGCACCTCTAGACTGGCGAGGTTCATAGTAGCGCCGTACAAAGGAGCCCGTTGGCCACAGTTCCGGCTCGTACATCTCTGCTATATTGTTGCATTCAGCAGTGACACAAAAAGAGCTAAATCTGCTTTGTGCCGATTCTGCGACATTTCACCTCACGTCCCAGCTTCTCTTTCAAGTAGCCACAGAGAGTATCTGCCTCCAAACTCTTGTCAAATTTTGTTGCAAAGACACTCACCATTTTAGTTGTGAGGGCTTTTATATGACTAGCAGTACTGGTTCCAGTAATGCCTGTCTTAGGGGGTCCCCCTATTACACACTACACACTAGAGATAGTGTGAAATGATTTGCGGGATTTTTGGACAGAATCTGGAGGAGTAATATCAAAAAATGTGTTTTTCAAAAGTCGGCCTCCTGGTGGCGCTATAACAGGCCGTTCTGGAAATTTTGGGGCAGAAGTTCATCGTTGGCATCCAGGGAGTGTGTGTGCGAAATTTGGCATCGACCGGGTTAATGGTGCCGGAGATTAGCTGTTCACAGACAGACGGACGGACGGACGGACGGACACACGGATGGACGGACGGAGTGCAAAACATACTCTCTCCCCATGCCTTCGGCCTGGTGGAGACAATAAGTTACGGTATGTTTAACAGCTGAAGTGGCATGAGTGGCCAGATTACATTTTGAACAGTGTTTTCCAATTTCACAGACAAACATTAAGTGCTGCTATGCTACAACCATGAATTCCAACCAGGTTGCTTGGCCGGTGACTAGGGTACTGTGCAGACACATCATTTGCTTGCAATAAATGTTGGGTATTATTAAACCACAATAGTGACACAACATAATTTTGGAGGCTTTGTTTTAGATGAAGGTTCACCTCTGCCTCTCACTTTAATTAACTCAAACTAAGAACCTTGCACTTTCTGCAAGCTGATTTCAATTGTCTCCCTTAATCCACTACATCAGTGGTTCCCAAAGTGGGGTCTGGGGACCCCCAGGGGTCCTTGAGGGAGTTCCAGGGGGTCCCAAGCTAAATGATAATTTGGAACCAAATGGACCCTTATGGGTCTGTAACTGTACAAATGGAACCAAACAGCGGGTCTGTTTGGTTCCATTTGTACACTCGGAGTTAAATTAACTTTGATTTTACAATATAAATTGGGGGTCCCAGAGATATAAATGCCATTAAATGGGGGTCCATAGCCTAATGCAGGTCAAACTGGGGGGGTCCTTGAAATTAAACGGGTTGAATCACTGCTAGAGCCGTATAAATCTTCTCTTATGGGGTCCCTGGCATATCTTTTCAAATGGGGGTCCGCGGGCTAATTAGGGTCAATTTAGGGCCTGTCTGGCACGGCCCTGTCCTGGTTTTCCTCCTACCTAAACAGAAGCTATTTTGTCAATCTAGCTGAGTTTGACTCAGACAAACACAACATCGGTTCTGGTATTCCACAGGGCTTGATTATTGGTCCTCTGTTATTCTCCCTGTACATACTGCCATTGGGAGAACTCATTACCAATCACGGAGTCAATTTTCATTTCTATGCTGATGATACCCAACTATATCTTTCTGTAGCTCCAGTCTAGCATCAAATGCTGGATGAGTGAGAACTTTCTCAAGCTAAATGAGGATAAGACAGAAGTTCTCATAATCGGTTCTAGTGAGCAGAAAGAATCGATAATAAGCAGACTTGGCAACCTGACTGTAGAAAGTAACAGTACAGTAAAGAACTTGGGGATCATTATTGATTCTGAATTGAATTTTAATTCACACATTAATCATGTTACCAAGATTGCCTTTTTTCATCTTAGAAATATTGCACGAATCAGAGCCTATTTGTCACTGGACGATGCAAAAACGCTAATCCACGCCTTTGTTTTTTCTCGGCTTGATTACTGCAATGCACTTTTTTCTGGATTGCCTAAGAAAACAACTGACAGATTACAACTTGTCCAAAATGCAGCAGCCAGAGTCTTAACTAGAACTAAGATGAGAGAACATATTACTCCAGTCTTGGCTTCATTGCACTGGCTTCCGGTTGTTTTTAGGATTGATTTTAAAATTATTTTACTTGTTTATAAAGCTCTCAATGGTCTCGCACCTTCCTACCTACATGACTGCCTGCCGAAATATGTCCCAAACCGCCCCCTAAGGTCTTCCACTGCTGGCCTTCTCGCTTTGCCTAAAAAAATGGCAACTAAAAAATACGGGGAAGCAGCTTTTTGCTTCTACGGGCCGACGGCGTGGAACAAACTCCCACTGTACCTTCGACAGGCAGCCTCTGTAGACATTTTTAAAGCTCAGCTCAAGACCCACTTCTACACCCTTGCTTTTAATTGATTTATTTGTCTTTTTTTTTTAAAGAAAATGTATTCATGTCCTCACTGTATTGTTTATGCCCTGCCTTTCTTTTCTTTTTTTGTGTAAAGCACTTTGAGCTGCATTTCATGTCGTTTTATTATTATTATTATTAATTTGGGGGTCCTTGACATGAAAAGGTTTGGGAACCACTGCAAGTCGGAGGCAATTTCTTATATTCTACTTGTTCTATGCCATTTTTTTATATAAACACGTCGTTCATGTCAAGGACCCCCAAGCACCTCTTGGGTGCACCTGATTCAAATACATTGAATTATTACACCATACCACATTTGAAAAGGTTTTTGGCCAAGGACAGAATTATGTAACTGTCTATAGTACTGTAGTGGGGAAATAAGGGTAGGTGTTGAAAGTGAAACTTCTCATCTGAAAGCATTCTTATGCATTGGGCTTTAATACTAGCCAGTGAAATAATAGTGACATAAAAATGCTCCTCATTTTGTTGGGGAACCCCTAGAACCCACTCAAGAACCCCTGGTGCCCCCAGGCCAGAAAGCATTTTGAGAACCAATGTTCTATGTGATAGAATATCATGTTCAAAGCTGCAAGAATAAACATATGAAGGCTCCATCAGATAACGAAAGACAATATCCTGTCACTCACCATTTAAGCTTGTCATTGGCCCCAGAGGAGAAGGTGGAGCTCTTGATGACTTCTCCCATCTCCTCACGACAGAAACTGAAGTTGTTGATGGTCCACATGTAGGAAAACTTTACCACTTTTATCTGTGGGGTGAACACATAGCACAACATTCTTACATTTAGAGAAAGTATAAATTTAATAAGGAATCTTAGTTGATGACAACAGCGTCACTGAGAAGCTAATACAAATTATTAAACATTTATTAATTAATAATAAAACATTAATTTAATTAATCCTACATTTCTGTGAATTCTACATGGGCATGTCATTATAGGCTAAAAAAGAAACATATGTAAAAGAACATGACAAATAGCAAGAATAGCAAATCTACAAGCATCGTATCACGGCATGCAGTGAGCTGCTTTCACTATATCTAAGTGTACTACATTTCTAACAACTGATCTGGGCACTGTGGTCACACGTGTGTTTGTCTCACCTGAGTGTAGCACCAGCTCTCGGCCACGGGCCCGCTGGACATTTCCGCCGGGGGAGGGGGACTCGGGACTCTTGACATCGCCAGGGTGACAGCAGGTGTGTGTAAATGGGGTGGGGGGTAGTTAGGGGGCTAGGAGGAGAATCCTTCACTTCCAGGCAGCAACGTCCACTCCTCCACCCACCCACCTGCGTTACGATCACGCCAGATGGAAGAAAGCAGGATTCACACTGGAAATGAAGGACATTTTGAGTAACCCGCCACACTAGGTTTTGAAAACACATCACAGGAAATGAAGGGCTGTGTGTGACTTGCCCAATGCCTCAGACGAGTTTCCTGAACTTTTCTTGAAAATACAAAACTCATTGTGATTCAGGACGCAGGCACTGTGTGTATCTCATTAATCTAGTTCAGACTCAATATCATTTCAATTCATCTTGGCAAACAGTGAATGAGACAGAGTGTGTGGCCTCAGCCTGCTACTGAGCGGCTTTTGGGCTCGGGCTAGATGAATTGTCCCTGACCCACTGGGGGACAGAAGGCAATCAATGGCCCGTAACCGTTCCAGGATCAATAGCCGCCGCCATGGCAATTAAGTCCACAAATTAACTGTAAATAAACAAGGCGAAGAAACTGGCTCCATGGAGAGGTGTGTGCGTGTGCCGGTGTGTGTGCGTGGCTGCGTGCGTACGTGCGTGCGTGCGTGTGGCTGAACAATTCGGTGCCTATGAAAACAATGCTATAGAGTATGGACACACACTAGGCATGTAACGATTCACTCAACTCACGATACGATTCGTATCACGATATGAGGTTCACGATACAATTTTTCACGATATTAAAAAAATATATATTTTAAAGAAAAACTAGTTTTTTAAATTTTATATAATTTATCTTCCCCCCTGAGATGTTTTATTTAACTACATTGCAAAAGAAGTAGCATTACTTTTGACAGTGCAGAAACATAATTGCCTTCCTTGATGAGCATCAACGACCATCATCACCTGGGCACAGTCACAGACACACACAGCTCCCCTCTACAGTGCTCTACTACTGAAAGTGACTATCATTTCTCTCCAAAAGCACACACTAGCCCCCTTAAAAACATTTTTTTTTTAAAATCGATTTTTTTATTTCAATGAATCGATTCATATCGTCGGGATTAATATCGATATATATCGATATACGATATATCGTTACATGCCTCACACACACACACACACACACACACACACACACACACACACACACACACACACACACACACACACACACACACACACACACACACACACACACACACACACACACACACACACACACACACACACACACACACACACACACACACACACACACACACACAAAGTTTTTGTAAATTAACTTATATATGCGCGTGCATGCGCAGTTTGCGCACACACATACACGATACAATGGTCCAACAATCTCCCTGGTGTGGGAGTTTGAGTCAAAGAAAAATAAGGAATTCAGATAAAAACAGAATGCTTTGGAACTTTGAGATTTGGGGATATGTAAGTAAAAGGAATGCATTTCCCTTTCCCAAATGTACAGTATGCTGTCCTTCACGTGCTCTTGTGCATGCTAGATAACACAACATGCAGGGGTGCACCTGATTTGCTCAGTATCTCCATAGTTGCACAAAGTTCCACTGTTCAACTTCAAATGATTTTACAGAAATAATCTCTAAAAGAGAAAACACCAAGGCAGGTTAAGGCACATTTCTTTTTGCATGGTACTATGCAGAGCCGCACAACGTACGCGTTTCGGCCCTCAAGCCCTCATCAGCGTTTGATGAAGGCTTGAGGGCCGAAACGCGTAAACGAGAGTTCCGTGAGTGTGCATTTGGCATACATAAATCTTGTCCAAATGGCCATAAAAAAAAAAAAAATCAGTTTTGAAAAATATTCACTGTGGCCAAAAGGTCAGTTTTCAGCAGACAAAGGTGAGTGTTGATATGCATTCTCCTACACCCATGCATAACAAACCACAGGATTGTGTAAATAAAGATCAACCATTATTATACTATTTATTTGTAATGTATTATTTTTATCACATGCTCAATTTTTTATAATACAGGTGTATTTTGTGAGAAAACAGATGGAAGGTTAGCTTTATTCATAAAATAAAGACATGAACAAACTTTGCAACTGACTCGGCTACAATAAGGATGATTCAGCAGCTTTGATCACTGTTATTATATTAGATATACTGTATGTATAGCCAATTGCAGTAGCCTATATTTTCCAATTGAATCATCAAGTGTCAACTTTACTCTGATGAGAAAGGTATTGGAGTTTGGCTATTGGAATCAGTGAATAGAATTAACGAGCACGAGCAGCTCACTCACGGGGTGTGGCTAAACTGTGATTGACTGGTGACAAGACCAAAGTCCTTCTGTGTTTTTTAGAATGTGTGTGAAGTGAACCAAAATAAAACAATGTATATCCATCAATACAAGTGAAAGACAAATGTATTGCCTGAGTTACATGCTTTCCACAAAATAAACAAAATGACAAAACAATGAGCATTTATTGTGGTGTTGCGTTACTTGCTGCAGAAGACAGTCATTTTTGTTTCACTGAGTAGTAGAATGGACATTAATATTGACCTCACTATGGAAAGTCTCCTGCCCAGTATACCATCAGTGGCCCATATCCATTGCATCCACTTTTCACTTCCAAGATTACAAAGGGTTAAAAATCACCTAAGACTCACAGAGGCACAGTACAATCACAGAATCCGTTTGACCAAATATATCTGACATCGAAAAACACATTTCAAAAATAAAAGCAACACTAAGCAACAAATATGCAGCCCTAGACCAAACGTATTTGGGCTAAAAAGGCAGTCTCTTGCTAAATGGTTGCCTCCACTACCACAGACTTATCATTTCACAGGGTGAGGGTTACAAATTTGAATGCTGGCCAAAGAAGTGTAATACACAGGGTTACCAGACACATAATTCAGAGTCATTGTTAACTCATCTAGCAAGTGGCAACAAAGGAATACACTATACAGCTACTATATAACCCTGGTTCAACACCAGTTCTAACTGGACAAGGACAAATGACCCGGTCCAGCACATGGTCTCAATACAATGCCAGATTTATGAGCAATTTTCATTTTGCAGCAAGGTCGGTAGCTAAGTGATGGACTGGATTGTGGCGTCGTCCACCCCCCCAGTGCGCGCGCACGCACACACTGGGGGGGGGGGGGGGGGCCGCACACACACACACACACACACACACACACACACACACACACACAAGCTCTATATAACACAAGTCTGTCTGGTCTTTCTGTCCTATCATAGACTCAATCTGTGGCCAATCTTTTCCACCATCCTACAGTGCACAGCTCCATTTCTTTCTCACTCTCTGTGTCACACATACACACACACCTTTACTTCTTCATCCATAAATTCAATTTAGGTCAAAAGGCAGGGTGATAAATTCTGGTAGCAGTGAGCTGGGGCTTTCTACTGATGATTGCATTGCAGTGACCGCACTGACAGCAAGGCCAACAGACAGTCAGAGGTGAGTTGCATTACAGCACCGCACTGACAGCAAGGCCAACAGACAGCCATAGAGGTGAGTTGCATTGCAGTGGCCCAGCTGTGTGTATACTGTATGTCCAAGACTCCAATGTCTCACCATAATTTAGGTCCGGACATTTAGGCTCATCCAACTTGATCAGTGGAAGTTATTCAATGAATTGAACACAAAATAGCTGCACAATGGTTAGGGCCTGAGGGCCTTGTACTCCAGACAGTGTTCTATAAATCTAATGGAAAAGAAAGAAAACATCATAAGGAAGTGTTGGAGGGGGGGGGTGGGTCTTCCTGGTTCTTGGCCATTGCCAACAGGCAAGACGTGATGGCAGAAAGACAAGAGGCAGCGAGCAACAAAGGAAGAAAATTAAACGTAAAGTAAAAGACATGGGAGAGCAGACAGGGAATGAAAAATTGCCCACTGGTCTGCGGAGAAATCGAAAGAGAGATGGAACAATAATTGCAACCACAGAAGGAAAGATAGAAAAGGTATCATGAAATCATTGCAACAAGGGAAGGAAAAATAGAAAATGTGAGAGGGAGAAATCAAAGACTGATTTGAAAACAGGTGGTCAACGACAGAAGGGGTGCTGGAGAAATATCTTACATTGCCACAAAAAATGGCTTGTGGGATGGAAAACTATTAAACTATTTTCTACCTCTTTTTCCAGGTTGTGCAAAAAGGTATGGGCATATTGGAAAATATGAACATATCCAGCTCAGGAAACCTGAAGTATTTTTTATCTGGGCCAACAACAACAATAACAAACATTAGATCTCCATAGGAAAGTTAATGTACTGGTAAAGCCAGTTGAAGGACTAACTTTACACGTCATTTAGGTCTTTCTGCATGCCAGTATGATGTTGACTTCACTGTGGACAAGCTTTTCATGCTAGCACACAGTAACATCTAAACAAAATTCCTGCTATTACCTTCAGCTGTGTTTATTCATCAAAATTGTCTGCTGTGAAGAGTCTACTGACACCAACTGCTCTATTTAGCCATTAAGATCCTATAGGTTCTTTAGGAGTACAGGCCAGGGTGGACAGTTTTCAGACCACAACCAGTAATGATTCAAGAGAAAAGGGTCTAAACTGTCTTTAGTGGCCCTTGACAACCATTAATCTTTTAAAAAGGACAGCAGGTACTCCTCAGGTACTTTTATATATCACCATTGGCAATAGCACAGTCTGCAGAGAATTATCACGCCAACATGTCTCTTTGAATTAAATCTTTTGATTACAAATTCCGGGAAGGCAAACTATGAAAATAACAACACAAACCATGCTTAGAAGAAAACAGGGGGAAGCTCCGGACAGTTCCGCTTGAACATATCGATTGTGTTAAGAATCAGCAGACGGCACCCCGACTGCAACATAGGCTACCGCTACAGGATCAATACATGCTAGTTCTTTTTTGCGGCCACAGAAAACCAACCAATTACGCAGTTGCAGTTTTGAGCTAGATTTAGCTTGCGCAAGCTTTATGAGCACATTGCACGCTCAATCTACCTACATGTCACGTTGCAGTATTAGGAAGACTTTTTTGCAAGTGTGACAACAGAGCAGCTCCAAACTTCAGAATGTGATCTGAAGACACAGACTAGCAGGAATCATCAAAAAAATAACTGGAGTTGTTCATAAAAAATAATAAAAAATACATTTTTTAATCTATTAAATTGCAGTAATTACAATGCATATTATCCTATATCGAGACAAAATACCTTGGGGCACTGTATCAATTTGGCGGGATATTGCAATAAATTGGGGACAAATTGCCATTTCAGAAATCAATCTCTGCTCAAGATTAAATAGTGGAAAGTATAGAGGAATTGCAGGTGGCAATTTCCAGGGGGAACGAAAAAATTGCAACCCCTGTCTAAGTGTCAGCGAACACAATGTCTATCTCCAAGGCTTTGGTTTTCGTGGACTGAGGTAAGCCATGGACAAAACCTTAAAACTATAATTGGTACAGGGGCCAGGGATCGATTGCACGGCATGGCTTGGGCCTCTATGGGAGCGATTTCATATTCTGCCTTTGCTTGTTGTCCACCTCCCTTCCTAAAAACTCAATCTCAGAGCGGTATGAACTATTGATTTTGCTACCGTGATCAGTGTGCCTCCTCCACATCCCTGACTTTGTGCAGCCCCACAATTCCATTGAAGGGGATTTGAGGGGGGCAAAAAAGCATTAGCACCCAGGCTTGACCTCTTGCCTCTGTACTTCCTTGCGAAATCCCCTTCACCTCACAATGTGAGGCAGGGTAAGGGCAGGCCAGGGAAGGGAGGAGGGACTTCAATGCATATCTTATGTCTCCAGCCACCTTCTGTATGATACTATTACGAGGCCAACTTTCACCAAGATGTTACATTTGACCTCCGCATTGACCTCCATGGAGGTAGACCCTCTGACACTGTCTGCCACTAGTCTAGTTATTAAAATAAAGCTGCAAAATAATCTTTAGGCCTATGTGTGGAGAGGTAGAAATACCACTTCACTGACAGTGCTTGCAATTTCTATTTTTGGTTATGTGTAGGTGTGCAAGTTGTTCTCCCTTCTTTAACAAGAATGGCTTTACATTTTCCTTACACTTAAAAGTTGTGGTGGACCAGTCATAGAATAAAATGTCTGTGAGCCAAAATCCCCAGTGGACAGAACAGGTTGAGGTTTTACTTGAGGTCAATCGGAAGGCAATACTGCACAGTGAATGGGTAACGTACCAGGTGGCCAGGTAATTTTACTGGTTATGCAATTGCTGACAGCTTTCTATGTAATGATACACTACCACCGCTTCATCATTCTAATAAGATAAGATATTCAAATTGAACCGTATTGATCGAGCAGGGACTGCCAGGGAGAATTCAATCATTACAGCAGTCAAGAATCAAGCTACATCGGATTCGGACACATGCAGCCGGTCAGATGGATGTCCATAAAAAGACAGAGGAACCTGATCATCAAGCCCAATCAGTATAAATGAACACATTTAATCAGTACTTATACACATCTTGTGCAAATATACATCAGTACTGCTCTGGTTATGAGATCAGTGCACATATAGCCTACAGCGTAGGGCAGGCTATGTGCAGTGTACTAGTAGTAGTAGTAGATTAGTAAGTGCACGTACTATTAATATCTACAGAAGTGCTAAATGATCCAGTAGTGTAAACTGTGCAAACAAAGTAATCAATGTCTTCAGTCACAGGGGCAGCCTGGCGGCTGCCGTGGTAAGAGTATACCGCATAAACAAGGCTAAAGTCCTTCCAGTTGAGCTGAGTAGCTGGCCCGGGTTCGAATCCGACCAAAGGCTCTTTCCTGTATATCTCCCTCTCTCTCCCGCCTTTACTGTCTCTATCAAGATAAAGCAGAGATGCTGATATTCTCTTAAAGGACCTATAACAAAAAATTCAACTTTTTAAATGTATGTGTTTTTGGGGCTCCCATATGTGTTTTCTATCCCCACAAATAACAATCAGGCTTTCATATCATATAGGTGTTTTAATGGAAATTGCTCTCAGAAACAGCTCAACTGATTTTGGCCTCATCGTGATGTCATCAATGTCACCCTACTTTGTATAATTCCTCCTGTTCTTCAGTTTTCAGTTCCAAATTTGCATTTCCACTTTGTTTACAAATTACAATGTCCACCATTGTTGATTTTCCAAGCTGGCATGGAATGGAAACAAGCCTGGTTTTATCTAGCATCAGTATTATAATGACTCAAATATTAAATAATCTGCATATCAGCACCCCCACCACCTCAGGTCATTGTGGTACTGCAGCTAAAACTGCTTTCAAAGTCCAGAAAGAAATGACAAGCCTGGTTATATCAGAGTGGTGATTAAGGCTCAAACCATTAGAAATAACTTTGAGGGACATAGACAATATGATATTAAATATTAAAAGCAGTTTTAAAATGCATGTTATTTGCACTTTAAAAAAAAATTAAACTTTAAAATGATAAACATTAGAATGATCAACAGTAGGCTAAAAGTGTCCAATCTGACAGATATTACCTGTACAACAGCAGTGAGCATTACACAGGTAAATGCTAAAGTATTACAATTACATGTCATATTCACATCATAACATCTAGTTCTAAAATCCGAATAAATGTGCTAAATAGATAGCTTTAAAACCAAAATGTTTAGTAAAAAAAAGGTGTTCAGCCATAGAGGATTTAAACCATAATTAGTTGACCCATGGCTCAGGGCTCTATACTAGGCTCCCTCCTGTTTTCACTCAACATCTTTGCAGAGAAAAACGAATCTACAAGTTCACATGTCACAATGTGAATTTGTAGATCTGCAATTTTGCACAAATGTTTGCTCCGGAATAGGGATTCTATTGGGTTCATGTTGGTTAAATGTGTCTAATACGCGTTTTCACCACAGTTGCCGGTGAAAATCCCAAACCACTGAAATGCTTACTGCACATGAAATACAATTGAAGCTCTGGTAGTGGTAATGATTAGAGTCAACAACACTATACTTCCCATTATAATATATATTACTGTTGTGTCTATAGTATGAGAGAGAAATAATGATTATGAATGAATAATTACTGAACCACGTTACCAGTTATGGCAGAAATGTATTCATTTCAATTAATAATGTGAAATCCAGATGGATGCAAAGTTCTCCTGCACTTTCAATTCCTTTCTTGGGCACTGTCCACACTAACCCTTGTAAATCTATGCAAACTACTACCACCTGTATTTTTAACAACCATTCCACATCCTCTCTTTCACAACTTAGATATAGTCATTTTGTAATTTAAAATCAAATCAAAATGTCCAAATACATATAATCAGCCAGTGTCATTGAATCTTACTTTAACTAAAAGTTAGCATGGCATCATATTTTACATGGGGACATTATTATATGAAATGAAATGAAATGAAATCTATATTTACCCAGGGTATCTGGGCTAAGCTCTAAGAACTTGTTTCCAGCCAGGCCCTGCTCATAGAACACATTTCATCGTAGTGGTTGATGCCTTGTTCAAGGGCATTTCAGCGGTGGTAATTTTAACGTGTCGGACGGCTGGTTCGAACTGGGAACCTTCCGGTATCTAGACCGCGCCGCTATCCGTTCGGCCACCGCTGCCACACATATCTGATGGTATGGTTCGGTTCTCAAATTATCACAGTAACACTGCACTGGGGACATGGTGGCACTCATCCACTCATTTTATCAACTACAATCAAAATCACCCCAGTCAAATATTTCACATGATTCAGCTATAATGTAGACTATTGTTGGTTCACTAAGATAACCAAACCAACCCAGGCAGGTCTAATGATAAAGCCATCCACGTCTCTGCTGTGGGACCTTTTGACAAGATGAAACTTTAGTCTTTGACATATTAATCATGACTACAATAACCCCCCCTCCCCCCACAAACACATAACATAACCAATACATTCTAATTATAAACCACCTGTACTGTATTTCTTTTTCACCCAATACATTCTAAGCAAGTATGGTACTGCTGCTACAATGTAATAAACTTTAACTATATTGCTTATACCCATTCTAAGCTCATGGAGAATACATTCCAAGCTACTCATCTATGGTATTACTGTATCTATTCTATGGTATTAGCAGAAGTAGTTCTGAACCATGACGAAACAGGTATGGTTTATTGGTATCAAGAATGAATTGGCTTGAGTCAACTGACTGCCAAATCTTTCCTACATGTAAAATATTCTCAGTGAGGAATTCATTTCAATCTTTCTATTTAATTTGACAACTTGTGTGTCTATATTAACCATGGGCTTTCTATTCAATCTGACAATGTACTGTTATATGTTCAACCGTGCACACGCAGGAAGCAACAGTAATTGTAATCTGCATCACTGATGGGTTAGCTAACCCCTGTTGGTGCTACTTAGCCCTGTCGTGAGGTTGAAGCTGAACTGAAGCAAACAAAAAAAAACAGAACGTGAAATGGCAGCAACACACTGACTATTAGAAACCATAGAGCACTAATTACAGTGTATAGCTTTGACCATACAGCCAGCATGGCACGACACGCTGTTATGTTTATCATCCAACTCACCTTTACATTTAAATATATCGTTACTTGTATGTAGGGGATCTTCTGTTGTTGTTAGCTCCAAAGCTAAGCTGGCTGCTGGAGTGGAGTGGAGTGTGGAGAGCTGGCAAGTGTCGACCATGTTGGTGCAGTTGGAGCGCCCCCTGCCGTGCTGGGGTGACGTGACACGATCACGCCTTACTTGGCTTACAGTTACACCGTTTTGGAAAACTGGCGAGTTCTCCGGATACCGTTTGGGATGTTTTCGCTGTGAGGTTCAAAAGATTACATTACATGTAGATTTCATTGCACGTAGTGCAAATAAATGACGACCCAATTCAGGTTAGGTTATACAACAACCGTTCGTGGTTTAATAGTCCTTAATTTAATTGCTATTAAATTAAATGTATCTTAATTTAATCAGCAGATTGGATGAGTTATAGCTGTGATGTAATTACGACGTGCCAGGCCCAAGATCAAAGCGCAAAGACTGATAATGTTTAATTTGGCTCTAGACGGGAATTAATCTATGTACTCATCAATTAACTCGAGCCTTCAGGCCATTCCACCGACTAATTTAAGTTCATGATCACCCTATAGTTATATTATAATCGGGTTCATCCTAGTGTTCTCTCCCCTTTTCGATTGTATCTCACACGAAAGATGCTCAGCGACCTCTAAACAGGGAGGCAGCTTCGTTCATATCGTTTAAAATTGCAATGTATATGTTTGCAAATTGCTAAATAAATGTTGCATGCAAGAACTGTTATTAAATAGCAAACAAGGGCAGTATGAGTCTGTATGACTGTAGTTTGGGTACAGTTGCAGTCAGAAGTTTAAAAATGATGACATGTTGCCATCTGGTGGATGCTTTGGGACCATGCAAGCACTAGTTCTTTCTTTCTTTCTTTCTTTCTTTCTTTCTTTCTTTCTTTCTTTCTTTCTTTCCTCTTTATATTTCCCCATCACTTCCAATTCCACCTGTCTATCCTGTGTGGTCCTATAGGCCTATCATGATGAGTTTTCTCTCCTGATTAGAGATATCCAGTCCTGAAAATGCTGGTTGGGGGAGACCTAGATGCTGCAGTGCAGTTGATCTACAAATCCTTAGTACTGGGGGAGAAATTAGACGTTTGGGGCGATCAGGCTGGGGCTCTGTCTGAGCCCCAGCCACTCATCCCTCTTTTGACCTCCTCCCACGAGGAAACCCGATCCTAGTCTCCCACGTGAAAGTCCAACATCTTAAACACTAGAACCATAGCCCATAGCAGGGATATCCTTATGGACCTGGGGAGATATTAGGCTTTTGGGGCCATCAGGCTATGGATCTGAGCCACTCTGCTACATGTACATGATACACTGAACCTTATTGTACAGTACATAGTCCAGTACAGCCAGGAAAGTTGTTTTGTTTCTGCAGTAAATGGTAAATGGTGCATTTATGTAGCGCCTTTATCCAAGGCGCTTTACATAGGTTGTGCATCACATTCACACACACATTCATACACTGATGGCGGCTGAAACCATGCAAGGCACCAACCTGCACATCAGGAGCAATTAGGGGTTCAGGGTGTTGCTCAGGGACACTTCGACACTGGCTCTGGGGGAGCACGGGTTCGAGCTGGCAGCCTTGCGGTTGCCATCCAGCTACTCTACCCCTGAGCCACAGCCGCCCCTAGCCGGCAGTAGGCTACAACCATGATGTCTGATATTCCTTTCCTAGCCCTAGTGGACTGTCACCTGATGACCCTTTTCTTCATCTTACTATCTGTATTTTTTAGAGTAGCAAAAGGAAACATGTACTGTATGTACCTTTTCTGTCTCCTTTACTGCTCCAACTGTCATTGACAACTGAATTTCCTTCACAGGATCGATGATCGGTCGGTTGATCAGTCGGTCCATCTCACCACAGCTTGCCAACTCGGACGATGAGCTTGCCAACTTGCGCAGCCATTGGGCCTCAGGGCGGCACTGTCAGCGTGCCTGACTAGTTGAAGTAACAAAAACATGCTGTGCAGGTAAGCTATACTTTTCTTGTCTTCTACAAACTGTTTTAGAAAACATTGCAGATTGGACCTTACTGGAATGCTGTTTTGCTTGGTGAATGACAACATCGTCTGCTTTAGTTCATCTTGCACTCAATCCTCTTCTCTCATTTTCAATTGCTTAAATTTAATTTATAAATAACAAAACGTTTCCGGCCATCAAGGCCCTGTATTCTTGATTACATTCTGAATCTCGATGGGCTGGAGAGCATCTTATGGGTGGAAGAGACAGACACGACAACAGATCATCACATCAATCTTCAATTATGGGAGAATACTGGAGCAAACTGACATGAGGTCATGCAATCTCCACAGAGAAAGGTACTGTAGGAAGTGCAATGTGTTGTGAGGCAGAGGTGACAACTGATGGATATTATTTTCTTGAATAATATTCGTTGTGTGCCATTTATCATTTCATGTCATAATGGTCTGTACTCACTAGTACTCAGTCATGTCAGATTGTTATAAGGTTGAAGCTATGTGCACACTAGATAGAGCTGTCTCGTGTTTGTTTGCCTTCAACTCTGCCCCATTTCTCTCTGTGGAGAATATGTTTTGGTTAAATTGCCACCTGGAAGCTGCAGTAGACTGATTGTTGCCTGATATCGGCTTTCGGCAGTGGCATGTGCAGACATTTTGAGGGGCAGGTGCTCAAGTGAAAAAAGGGCACCTTGTGCAGCGTGTGGAACCGCTGACTGCCTTAATAGTGTGTGAAATGTATTGATTTTGGGGCATAAATAATATATTACAAACTTTTAATCCAGAATTGATCGATGCCACCATGGGCCAGTATACTGTACACTGTACAAAACAAAAATAAAATGAACAAACTGTCCATAAAATGAATATTGCTGTCCCGAGTGAAGTACCTCCCGTCCAGTGGGGTCGCTGTTGTTAAATATATATAGAGTAACCGAGTCATGGTACGGTGACCGGGTTATAAGACTGATATAAACTCTCCTCCATCTTTCCTCCGTGGGGAGAACTTTGAATGCTTCTGTAACCTATGCTGTACTTTTGCGGACTTCATCTGATCTCCCCAATATAATACATTATCTAAAATCATACTACTGGCTGTCTGTCTACTTTATTTTAGTCTTCTGATTTATTGGGTTTACTAAATGTTTAAGATGATTTTTAAAGGTGCTTTTCAGTAGCTATTCAATTTAATCTGGTTTATTTAACCGACACATGGATATAAAAACTATAACATCAACAACCATGCTGTTTTGATTGATTGATTGATTGATTGATTGATTGATTGATTGATTGATTGATTGATCGATCGATTGAATATTTATGAACACATTGAAAATGGTATGGCAAGTATAATTGAACAAGCTATGATAAAAGGAAAATATGTGGGGGCTTGTGTCCATTGTACTCAATTCATCATCACTGTTCCATTGCTTAATTGACATCCATCTAAATTGTGCAACAAAAACTAATTATTTTGATTTTTAATTGATCTCCAACAAAAAGATTACTACTTGTAGCCTAATAAATAGGTCTTGATTCATAGTGAAGCAACACTGATACTGTTTCAACCAGAATAAAAAACAACACAAATGCTGAATTTGTTTTTAAATGACATCATTCATTAAATAATTTACAACTTGATGACATCCAAAAATAAATAAGTCCTTTACTAAAACAGATGGTTTACTGTTTTACTCTATACTCAATGACAATTGGCATAAACTGTCCTCATACATCATCACATTCCGGTCAATCACTTTTGGCATCCTCACTTATTCGCTATGGGGCACACACACACACACACACACAAAGCTGGGTATAGGAGGGGCTAGCGCCCCTCAACAATGACTGAAGTGAGTGGTATAGTATTAGACAAAAAGTGCACCAGCTCTGGGGGAGTAATTGGCAGGTACATCCTTGGCTTAAAAGTCAGGCCTGTCCTTCTTCAGCTTGGAGTAGTCCTGGTTGACTGTGAATAGCTGAAGATGCACAAATGCACGCACGCACACACACACACACACACACACACACACACACACACACACACACACACACACACACACACACACACACACACACACAAATAATCAGTCAGTTTGAGAAGATGTGAAGACAATTATAAAGATATGACTAGAATAGACTCCAAGGAAGGATGCATAATCAGTACTGTCACAAGGCTCAACAGGCCACTGTAAAACTGCATGTAATTGTACTTTGCTGCATGCATGACCATTTGCTTGACAAAAATGACAGTATCAACTGATAATACATTTGAATACATAAAATGAATGTTGTTGAGCGACACTTGGTCGAAAGTAAAGCATGATTAAGTCTAAATTAAGCATTAATGTCAGGCCCCATGAAACTAATAATGCTACTCACACTTTCACATTTTAATTCAAGATATCTTAGAATAGACCTATACTTAGTATGTGAATGTACATTTTGCATGAACAAAGTTGGTAGGTTTTCTTAAAAAATCTAAGTAAATTAACATACAGTTGGAGAACTAATTTGTTTGTAAGGTGTATAGACAGTGGCGTGCACAGATAGACACTAGGGGGTGCACCCCCTGTCATTTTCCCTCTGGACAAATGTGCCCTTTTGAAAAATAAAATAAAAAAATATCTTTTTATTTTTTTACATTGTACACTGTACAGTATATGGACCATGGTGACATTGATCAATTCTTGATAAAAAGCTTCTAATATATTATTTAGGCCCCAAAATCTATAAATCTCACACTATAAGGCAACCGGCCGGTTCCACACGCTGCACAAGGTGCCCTTTTTTCACTCGAGCACCTGCCCCTCTAAATGTCTGTGCACGCCACTGTGTATAGAGGTGCATTTACCTTGTACTGTGCAGTGGGTTTCATATTATTCCAGGGCTCGGGGTTGCCAGCACGATCCCATCTGGGGACAAGACAAAGAGATACGTCTATTATAATTTGCCAACAGATAACACTGCAGACATTACCAGGGACCTCCCAGCTATATCAATTTTATTATTTCTTACTGTGAAAAAAATTAGCAGAAGCTGGTTTAATGAACGGGAGTGGCAGTGGCTGGAATATTCAGTGGTTGCTGGTGCTGCTTTTTGCTTTCCATGTCGGAAATTTCACATTGGTATACTTATTTGGTATGGTAGGCTACACAAGTAGGCCGACACAGAGTCGAGGAGGCTGCAACTCTAGCCTACTGACTGGTTAAGTTGGAATTTAGCTGGCATATTTGGTTCTGCTGGTTTTATTTGTCATGTCTGTCTGAAACAGGCTATATGCTATATGCTTAATTATTTTTCTATATTCTATTTTTGTATCATTGTAATTTGTAGCTGTAGCAACAGAATGGTGAACTTGTTACTTGGTGAAGGACGCGCTCTGTTCCCCCATTGACCACCACTTGACCACCAAGTGTCATTGACCACCATGTTACCTGTACTGTACTTGAATGGCTTCTCTCCTTTTTTTTCTTATCCTTTTATCAATTGCACAGATGTGCCCATGCCATGTTGTCCTACGCTATGTTGTCAAATGTTTGTTGTTGTGTTGTACTGTTTTACGTTCAAACCTCTATACTTGCTGTAAACCAAATTGCCCCCCGGAGACACTAATAAAGAACTTGAATTTGAATTTGAGGGGTCAAAGATAGCAAAGCACGTCTCACAGAGGGGTGCTCATTCAGGAGAAAGCAGCACTAGCTGTTCTTTGGCCATGAACTGGGGTCTGGGAGATGAGTGGTTGGATTGGTTGATAACAGTCAAACGTGTCAATGAAAGAAACAGTGATATAGTGACAATATCACAATATCATCCCCTCCCCCTTTATCATACAACAACAGTTGTGGGTCCGGATCACCACCCACCAGGCAAACCAGGCATACTTAATGAACTGGTGGGCGTGTCCACGTAAAAACAACATTTTAACAAATACTGTACACTTTTGAAAAGATTATTCCTCCTTATATGATAATACCTTATAATCATGTTTTAGGGTGGCACTTACGAGCACTCGGGGCTTCTCAGGGCTAGCCGACCCACATATGTGGCACACATACCACCACCGATGGTAATGAAGACGAAGAGAGGTATCAGCTGGAGGAAAAGAAGCAACATACAAGTTCTGCATTTGTAATATGTTGGACCATCAAGCGTATCACATATGCTGTCATCTCCTCTGGCTCTGATACACTGTTGGCTGGTCTTTTGGGGGTTGGGTGGGAGGGTTTGTGTTTGTATTGTGAATTTGTTTTTCAGGAAACTAGAATGGTTTCTTTATATCACTGACCTTTTATTTTCAATAAAAAAAATTGAAATTTTGTAATTTTCGGTCCATGTACAACGAACGACATTTAGGTGACCTGTCATACTCGGAAAGTCTGGTGACGGTGACGCGAGGTTAGTCATACAAAAACAGTAAAGCTATTCTATTGTCTTATTTGTATTACTCATGTAAAACTTTACTTGTGTTCGAATCTAGCCAGGATAGTGAGGCGACCCAATCATTGACAAATGTAACTAAGCCTACAGGGGGTGCCAACAGGTAATGTTTGTTAGGTATAGCCCTATATGATGGCATTACAGCCTAGTAACAGATTGTCTAAATGTAGATTAATATTTATAATAATGGCAATAGGCAAAAGCAGGTGTTTTTTTTAGGTGTGGGGGGGGGGGGGGGGGGGGGGGTGTTATCATGTTCACTTACAAAACTTAAGTAGCCTATAAGTATAGGCTATCAGTACCACAATGTAGCCAAGTAAAAGTCCTGCATTCAAGATTTTACTTGAATAAAAGTAAGTAAAAGTACTCATTGTGTATAATTAGCATACCTGAGATATAGCTATAGAAAGGTAGGCCTAATGTACACTCAAGTAAAAGTATGTACTCGAAATGTAATTAATTGGGTCTACAATACTTAAGTAAATGTACTTGGTTACTTTCCACCACACTAGGCATATCCATAATTTTACCACACTATTGCCTCTAGGCATTTTAGCTAGGCATATAATTTCCATAGAGTATATATATAAGATAATTTCATGTATGGAAGGAAGCTGCCGTAAAGCAAAGTTGTTTCACCAATATGATTTCACCCCGTCGTCCTTGTGTGTGCACACATGTACTGTACATGTTATAGAATGCTTTGCGCATGTACAGTACTGTCATGTAGGCTAGACCGCGACTGCGCGACATACAGTAGGCTACGTGCCAAGGTGACTTACATGAATGGTAGGCCTACGTTGGTGAACATGTTCAGAAACATCTCGTTTTTACGTCCATTTCATTAATATTCCAATCAATATTAAACGTCTCAATTATAATTTAACGAGATTATTTTATCATAAAGCCCATGTGAAAAATATAGATTATAAACGTATAGGTCATTTCCTGCATTTCCTTACATACGCGTGAATCTCGAGTTAGAGATGCGCACATCGTGTACTTAACCGGTGCACGTCCTGTACCCACGGGCGGGTACAAATCAAATAATGGAGTAACCCGTATAGGCTGCAGTGGGCAGTGCATGGCACATCTTCCAATATCTCAGACTCTGGCAGTCTCAGACTATCCGTTATCCGTAACTACAGTATCTGAGTTTTACAGCGGCACATTCAACAATGTAAAACAAATAGTCTATCAGACACTATAGCTATACATTTTTGGAGTCAAATCTATACAGTAGTGGCTAATAGTACAATGACTGCACATCTATGATAGACAAGACATCGACATCCATGTCATTTTTAAGCTGTCAGAGGACTATTATCTTGTTAAAGAAACTGGTTAACAGACCTCATATCCTATGCTAAAATAATACGATTACAAACAGATGGGGAAACAGATTTTAGAGATCATGCTCTCGTCCAGTCACCGGTGGCGCGCACACGGTCGGCTGGAGCGCACGTTTCAACGCACTGTCAGACATCAATTAACACAAACTTACAGCAGGGTGGCTCTTGAGCTGTTTGCCGAGTGTTCTAAAGACGTCCATAGTCAATCCGCTCCCTATATCGTGTTAAAAATAAAAGACGCCCGAACAAGTATAGCGGTTTGTTTGAAAGGACAGTCCGTGCAAGTCTATAGACACCAAAGACTGCTCTCTGTAGTAGTCAACCAATCGCCCAATGCGACGTCACAACAGCTGTACATGCCACTGGTCTGGTAGGCTATAAACATTTCTGCACATGATAGACACGTTAACCACTTCAAGCCCTAGCCTACATATAATTCAAGACATTTTCCAAAAAAAAAGTATAACATAAAATAATACCACCAAAGTAGATTATATTCTAGGCCGACAAGGGGTTCAAATTTCATTTTCAAACAGGCTGATATTATTTGTTATAGGCTACATTAGCTTTGGGCATTTTATCAAATTGTGATGCATGATTTATGTATAATAATCACAGAAACAAAGTTCTCAAATTTCTCATGTTTATCAATGTGGACAGAAAAAGAAAACCTGAGCTAATAACTTTTCCCACAATACCCACAGCTGTGGCATGCTAGGATAAGTCTCATTACTAATACACTAGGGATTAGGCAAAAGATCAGACAAGAGAATCCTATCATGGACACACACACACACACACACAGAAATAATTTTCAGATAACCACCCCAGGACAATAATTCAATAACTATGTATAGGAGAGAAAAACCTCCACCACATACAAATCCTCTTTGTGAAGTGCATAAAAATTCACACTGAATACAATGTTCATGTTACACCCATGTCTACACCCAGTCTGACCAACAAGGGGGCAAAACTAAAGTAACATCAGAACTTTTTTAGCTTATGTTGCAGATAATTGAAACGGGTGAAGAAAATGATACATATTAACACTTGGTTACCAAAAGTACAAAAAAAAAATGAATAGAAAAATAAAATGTGACTCAAAAGTAGCCTTTTAATTTGTGCAAACATTTTCCCACCCTCCCCATTTAACATCTTGTCAGTTTAGTGGAGAAAAGGTAATGGAACACCTTCAGAGAATTTTGCATCTTAAGGATGACAAGTATACACCTCTAAAACTGATTTAGGTAGTCAACTTAGCTGTGAGAGACGGTACAAAACTATTGAGAAAATACACACAAGCACGCAACTAGAAAATCTAAGAATAAACATTTTCTGATTAACATATTTACAAGTTGCCATTTTGCAAGTAAATAGGAAATACATCACAAGATAACAAAATTCTTTACAGGCTTAAGGAATGCATTAGCTTCATCCTTACACTTGCACGTCCAACAATAGGAACATTTCCTTGAAAAAAGAAAAAAGAAAAAGGCTTTTCAATGAAATCAAAATGTCATTTCACAGAGCAACATGTTCCATTCATTAAAAGTACCAAACTGATTTGTCATGCTTTGTTCTTCAATGCCACCAAGGATGCAAGCATAAAAATAAACGATAAACCTCATGCATTTGTGCGTTTCAAATGTGTTTTCTGCATATTTAAAGTGGTTAAAAACAAAATTCTCTTTCAGTTGAAATGTAGATAAATATCTTTAAATATTAAAAGCCATTATATTCGACCATATTCTTCCTCCATTTTGGATAGCATCAAACCCAAAACCTTTCGTATTGAAATGACGGGTTCAGCCAGTCTTCTCCGGAATGACCAAATCAAAGTTGTGAGTCATACATGACATTTCTTTCCAGAAAAATCCAAACTTCACTGTGCAAGTGAAAGATTATCCACAAACATGCGTCCAAACAATTGTGTAACTTCATTACACCTATAGAATAAGACTGGAGAGTTCTATTGGCCATACTCACACAGGCGCCATTTTTCTCACACCCCAACCCACTATGACCGTGGTTCAAATTATGTATTGTAAATTATAAAATACTCTCAGGTGCAGCACACTCTTAACCATGTGTGACCAACAATACTTATTTGGTGTAATCATTTATATAAACACCAAGTCTTTGCTAGTCAGAGTCAAGTCAAGTTGCCCAAAAAGATTTTCATATCATAAAAATGATAAATATTTCACATCGCTGATGACAAGATTCCTTCCCCTTACACTGCTACATTTTTTAAACCATATTTCTATTATAAAAAAACAAAATGGAATAGTCACTTTCCTAAAATACTAAAGTATCTTAACATCTGACTAGTTAAAGCTTTCTAACATAGAGCCATCAGTGATGTCATCGGTCTGCAAACTGTTGCCGTTTTATCAAATATAGTAATCTGTGGAGTGTAGACCATTTTGAGGTGACAATATTCCACCTCTTGCAAAACAGTCAACTGGAATAAAGTTTTTTTTTTAAATGTAAAACTTTGATTTGCTGCGTAAGTGCCACTGGAATGAAAAGCCTCATAACTACCAGTGCATGTTATTCAAAACAGTGCATGTTATTCAAAAATTTAACAAAAGGGCAGTGATAGATAGTTTAGCTAATGTTTGAGCATGGCTCACTCACCATCATTCCAAGTCAGGTTAGCCTGGCTAAATTAACAGGCACACTGCTATATTATTGTGGTTCGGCAATTATTCCACATAGCTCTGAATTTTGATTTCAGGCTTCAGATGAAGTCGGGTGTGGAGAAACGGTAAGATGGATATATGATGAATGCTTTTTTCAAAGCAAAACAGTCTACCACCTGCTTTTGGAATAATCAGACGCTCCAATGCCTTCGGCCTCGTCACACAGCAGTGGTGATGGGGGAATCTGGGTGAGGATCCAGGTTACCAGTGGAGGGTGTTGACTCGTAGGAGACCGTAACCAGGCCAGAGCTGCTACTTGCGGGAGAGACAACCAAGCTGCGGAACAGCAGGTCCATGGAGGGCAAAAGAGGCTTGAGGAGACTGACGGGGCAGAAGGCAGAGCCACCGTGGGGGGTAAAGTTCACCTTGTTGGGGTCTGGGCACGAGGAGATGAGGGTGGCCTTGGGTTGATGTGGAACACTGAAGAGAGATTAAGTGATGTTGCAGGTGGACAGATTAGTAAAAAAAAATAGAACAACAAAAACTGCACAATGTTTGCAGACAACATTTGTGATGATCAGATGATCATAAAAAGCAGTCAACCTTTTCCAAAAAAAAATGAAGAAAAGCTGACCAGCACCTTTTTGATGACCTAGTGTGTATTGGATGCATTCAAAGGTTCATTTTACTTTGAGTTTAGAAAGATTACTGGCTCAAACAGGTCTAAAAATTGGTATTTGATTATTTTGTAAGTATATAAAATAGGGCTCAATTTTTTTTGAGAATATCCACCACTAGAGGGCACCCATGCACCACTAGATGGCACCCATGCATCACTAGAGGGCACCCATGCACCACTAGAGGGCACCCATGCACCAAATTAATTTGAGTTAAAAGTCTTTAGTAAAGACATTTTCATTTGGCCCCGTTTTGTTATTCCATTATGCAAAACGCTGTATTTTGCGTTTGCAGACTGAATCAATCAGTAGGACTTTCAACTTGCTTGTTTTAATGCATTCAGTAGTACGTAAGCAGCATACATACACAAGTAAAGCCTTCAATCTTGGTTTGGTTCATCTGTCTGTGCTTCATTCATATGGGGGTGTGTGACTGACTGAATCTAAACACCTACCTGGTCTCCTCAAACACGCGGACTCTCTCACAGCCTTCTGGGGGCTCTCTCTGGAAGCAGTAACTCTTGTTGGGGCGTGGAGAAGAGGACAGCAGCATGGGGAAGGAGGTGTCATCATTATGGGAGGTCAACGGAGACAGGAGGTACATCTCGGCACCCTCCATCAGCTCTGAGAATTAAACATTGAGGGGAAATATTAAGTCACTGTTGTCATATGAAAATTTGATGAAAGATTTATTAGCGTCACATTCTAGATTAAATGGCATTGTACACTGACCGTGGTCCAGGTCCACAGGTACCTCTTCGACAGCAGAGGGATTTGTGGAGGGGAAGGAGGGAGAGAAGCAGGGTGAAGAGGAGGCAGATGATGAAGAAGAGCACACAATAGAGGGTGGTGTAGTGCAGGGGTCACTCTGGGATCCACTGCTGCAGCTCTGGGGAGGCACTGGAGCCCGATGGCCATCTGGAACATCTAGGAGCTGAAATCACAAAACACACTTTACTACATATAGCGTGTATGTAGTCATTTTTATTATTGCATTTCATCAACTTTCACATGCCCGAAATCAACCTTGCACTCAATCCCCCAGCATTAGGACAGGAGGCAGCCACTGTCCGGCACACAAGGTGAGGAACAGCTTCAGCTGTAAGGCTAGGGCCACATGAACATGGGAGAATATGCAAAAAGTTGGCTGTGAAACTGACTTTCTTGCTGCGAGGGAACAACGCTAACCACTGAGCTACCCAGAGGTTTGGCTTATCTGTTTTTCAAGGGGAGGGGGTGTCAAATGATACAAGACACAAGAAAGCAGCAATAAAACAGGCTGTTTTGCTGTACCAATCACCCATAAGCTTGCCCACACAGGGGTTAACCATAGGTTATCTCCCTTTCCACATATTCACTGCCTACGCCATTGCAGAGGCTTGACTTTCAGGCCATTATGCAAGCAATGAAATGACTATCACTTTCAGAAGGCTGTAGTGAGGTGTCAAAGTTACCCCACGCTGATGGTGTGGTGGCTGAGAGATGAACATGCCCTCTAGCTCCTGGTTGAGACCCTCCACACTACGGCGCAGACGAGGAGCCAGACCGTACAGTGGAGTGAGGGTGGTAACCGGCTGAGTCTGAGAAAAAACACACAGACAGCAATGTTGAACTAAGCTGCCAATATACAAAATTCTGTCAATTTCATCTACTGGTGCTGGTGCTGGAATTTCATCTTCACTTTCCCTAAATGATGTAGCAGGAGGAATAAAATACAATGTATATTGGAAGATTCTGTTTATGTGATGTAAGATTTTGAGACACTGTTTCACCGTGCAATGGGTAACTGAAATTACTATAGAAAGAACAGATAAATTAATTATCGTATGTAATAGCCAGGTAGCTACACAATCCAAGGTTCTACTCAAGTTCACTTTAAATTATGTCTGACCTAATTCAAAGTTCAGACTTATTATCCAAAGAAAAACTGAAGCAAATTTATGCATTACAAAAAATAATAAGTTCAAGACACATTCTGAACTAAAATCCAACAGGAACTGGTTAACGTGCACCCATTTTCAGCATCAGCACATATTTCACAAGCGAGTCATCACGTTGACTTGGCACTGATACTCGGGTAGCACCCACCCTGGGCAAGACCTACGCTGTAAAGACTATCATTTGTTTGGGCGGCAGTTGCGGGATTTTAGCGGAAGTATCGCCCAAGGAAATTACGTTGATGCTTTACAAATCAGCTTACATTCTCCGCGAATGAAGTGTTGTGATTGGTCAGGAAAATATCGTATCCGGGGGAAATACATCTGACGGATGTTCCGGAGGATACATCCGCCGATAGCTTCTCTGCCTTACGTTGTGACCAGGCTTTTCTTTTCGCAGATAAGTAAGCCTGGGACCGAGGCTAGGTAGCACCAAACTATTACCAAAGATTAGGTATGGCAAGTCTGTATAGTAAAACAGTGTGTGCAATATTGGTAATTATCCAAGTACGAGTTGGGCTTATTAACTCTTCTTGTTTGTCAAGTTATTGCACTTTGATCTAGAAAGGGAACTAAAATCAGTGAAGGGTGACACAATACATTAAGTAACCAGCTGGGCCCAGAAGCAGAAGTGTGTGCCTGTGCTGTAAAGCAGAAGCAACATGAGATTTGGTCATTTTCTTGTTCTCCCAGTGGCATAGAGTAAAAGGAGGCCGAACCGGAGCAACAGCCAGACACTGGGCTCACTGCTAAAATCTAAAGCCACATATTACACACATAAGACCCCCAGGAAAGTGGTCTAGATATTCTAAATGTCATTAACATATTTGTTTGCAAAAAGGGTGAAGTGTCCCTTTAAGTGAATGCAGTGGGATCATCATGTCAGTGTCCAACTGTTGAGGGATTGTGGGCCCAACACTAGTGAGTGGTAATTCAGAATGTGTGTGTTGAACGTGTTACATTCACAATACATAGTCGTACTAATACATACAAGTACATACAAGTTATATAGCTTTCATAGCCTAGCTCTAGCTTTCATGAAGTTTTATAGAATCTCTTAAGGAAATGGATCTTTTACAATACGGACAATGCTGTCAGAAGTTGATAATTTGTCCATGTGTGGTCAAGCAATAAACAATTGTACCAATTACATGCCATCACCATTGACCGCGCTCTTGAGCCAGTGCCAACAGAATGCACGAAAAAGGCCGAAGAGGACCCTGTGATTTGCCCCTGTGAACCCGAAGTAGTAATCTGCAATTTTTTTCGTCACCATGCGTCCCCTTCTCTAGCGTTAGTAACGCCAATATGCTAGCCGGGATGTCGCGATAATGTTTTATTGAGTTTTTGGATTTCAATGTCACACCATGGAAGCAAGCATTGACTAGTGACAGGAAGCTAAACATACGGTAAATATAATGGTATATTTCAGGATTAATAACAAAATATGAGAATTCTCGTCATCTGGCACAGCCGAGTTTAAGCACTTTATACGAGAATTCTCTAATCTGGCATAGATTGTGTTAAGAGATGTTGTAGAGGAAATATACCTGTGTAGTCCCTGGACTGTAGCCCCCTGGAGGAGAGCCATGCTGGCAGTCTTTGTCATGGCCCCCTGAGACGACAGATTTGGTACGCTGTTGCAGCTGCTGTTTCAGCTTGGCAATCTGATGAGCAGGGGTTATTGTCAGTCAATCAGCACATGCACACATTCACAGAGAGGAAGTGCCGGGCTAAAACTGCAGCATGCCACACAACTTTGCAACCATGCTTGCTGTCAATGGGTCCGTGGTCGATTTGTTTGTGGGGGTGGCTGGCAATACAATGTGGTTTGGATAACAGACATGAAATGAGACTGTAGCTTTAGTTAAAACCGGTAAAAAAAAAAAGGATTCTTCTGAGGTAAGATTACTTACGTAAGGTGAGGTAAGATTAGGTCCGGTGTTACTCAACTCAGTGCTTTCAAAATACTTCACACATTTTGCCTTTATCAAGTTTATCATCCCCCCCCCCCATACAAATACAGCCAAAGTCCCAACTCAAGTTCAGCTCAACCCAGGTCCTGGCCAACCTGCCAATTACAAGATTTTTTTGTTTGTTTAACAAATTAAATGTTTGGACGGAAAGTCGGCAACTTACCTCCCGTAGCTGCTCTGCGTTTCCCCATGATGCGGAGCGCTTGTGCCCGTTCCCATTTTTCCTGCTCCGAGTTTTGTCCGACCAAGAGTCTGGGGTCTGGAGAGTTGAACAGAGAACACAACAGTCACCCAAGCACCCGCCACCACAGGGATGACTGACATTTTACTTTTAACAAATGAAGGAAAGAGCCTGCACACTTACTATTGCGCCAATAGGTACCACAAATGTACCTTCTAGAACGCATCAAGGTCTATAAAAGAAACCCAATTCATGTTTTGAAAGGGTTCCATAGCGTGCCTTCTCTTTTCCTACAGATACGAAACAGGCAATGGATGTCTTACAGTAACATTGCGGCGCTTTTTTTGGACATGGCAACATCAACTTGCTAAAATTAAAACATGGATGTAAGGAAGGAAGAGAAAAAGGGGGAGGATGTAGAGCAAGTCACATTATTACATCACATGTCAGACATACAAAATGAAGGGGCGCTCACTGGCCAAGTGGTCCAGACGCATGCCACATATACAGTAGGCTCTGGCCTGACAGCGCGTCGCGTGTTGTCGTAGTATGAGCTATATACAGATATCTTTAGTATCAGGCTATTAGCCAATAAGCAAGTTTGACACATATTGGGAAGGGAAAAAAAGTGTATAATGAAATGGCAACATCTAAAGTAAACCATTGCACTGTTGAGCCTGATGTACAACCAACTTCACATGTCCACGCCTACAAACCACTTATTTTGTGAACTACACCAGCGGAAATGAAAAAATTGGTGTTGCACTTTTAGATCATATCTGTGGTCATAATGGAGCTATAATAAATGCCAAAGTATATATATATTTTTGGCATTAAAAGGCTAAAAGTCTGATCTTAATTACTTCCTGTCAAACAAAAACATCTGATCAGCAAGCCCCTATGAATAATCATTAACCATTATTATATTCACCTGGAGGGCCAGACGGTACTTTACAAACGTTCCTGTTTTAAACATTACACCAAAATACTAAAACACTTGGTGAGAAATAGGCAGTGCAGTTAACATAAAGCATTCTTTGGCACTGCCTCCCTCTTCCTCCCCTCCTGGTTTGCAAAAGGCTGTGTAATCCCATAGCCCAAGGCGACGGGATGGTTGGCTGAGACACAACCAGCCTCTGTTTTACCACAAACTTCTCAATTAAGGCAAAAAGCCTGCTGCTACATTTAGCCTCATGGCGGTATATTTATGTACACATCTCTGTAAAATACATATAGATAAAATATGTAAATAGATCTTGATTATTTGACCCATTTCTATCCTGCGTTTCTTTTCTCTCCTGCTCTTCAGTTATCTAGTCTTTTCCATTCTCATGAAAAGCTTTAAAATGGAGCACACAAAGAATGTCACCGCTTCTTTAGACCTGTGATGTGACAATAAAGTCAATTCTGATGTTGTCTTACAAAATGAACAAAAGAGAATGAAAAACACAGAATGGGAGGATGTGAACTTGCAGCATGCAATGGCCTGCCCTGCACAGAGCATGGGTGCAGCCGAAATGGCCCCATCAGCTGACTCAAGGCCTGTTCACATGGCTGTGGTTCTCACTCTGTAAGAGCAACCCAAACACCAGATACTCCCTCCCTCCATCTTCCCCTCAGGTTTTTTTCTCTCCTCTTTCTGCAGGCTTCTCTATGACTGGAACCTAATATTCTGCCACAAGGCCCTGAAACAGGCCCTGAAACAGACCCCCCCCCCCCCCCCCCCCCCAAAAAAAGTGTTATGGGAATACTAGTAGTGTGCATTTCCTTTAAATTGGACCTAATGCCTATGTTCAAGTACGATCCCCCTCATTTAGAGCTGACCTGGGTGGACTTGTCCTTCCGAGGCAGGCTGCATTGACCCTCTGGTTCTTTAGGCCAGTGGCCCTGCAGGTAGGGCCCAAGGATGGCATCCAGAGATACTGTCCGCCTTATGCCAGGGCTCAGCTGGTGCGATTTGGTCTTCCCTGCTGTCAACAGGAAACAGACCATTTAAACATGCAACGACAACGTGGGGTCTTCTTCTAAATAGCGACGGCGTCCAACAATAATGAAACATGACAGCAATTTTAAGCTCTGAATGCTCATTTATTTAACTACATCAAATCTGTAGCTGTAACTATTCTGTTCAATGCAAAACATGTTAATCAAGGTGGGCTAATGACTCACTTTGATGACTTTGTTAGGTGGACCGAGTTGTGTGTCGTGATTTAATATTATCAAACAAGATTCCATTCATTCCAGGCAGACACCCCAAACAGCATTATAATAAATGTAATACACTGACTGCAGCTGCAGTACCTGACTTGCCATCTCTTGGATTTTGTCGTGTTTGTTTGTTGTGCAGCTGATACGGAACTGTTGCTCTGACCGGCTGTGGACCCAAAGTTGCTCGATCCCGGGTCTGTCCAAGTCCACTTCGGCCAGTCATCGTCCCAGATTATCAGACTTGGGCCAGCCCAGACTGAACGGTGGATGCGCTGAAAACAACCAGTCTTCTATAGGGGTGCTCTTTATAGACTAGTGTGGTGGTGGACTGGTGGCTATACCAGCTGCAACTCTTCTTTCACCCAGGATGACGGTTCGAAATAGAAGAGTATCGGTCTTTTTGTCCAACAAAGCCCGGTTCCGAGTAGATACACACTACCACAAACGAGTATGTCAATAGTGATAAGTCTGGATGTTAATATAGCAGCCCGGTGACCATTCTTTGCTTTGCTTTGCTTCCCCCCCCCCCCTGGCTCGTGCGAGTTAGCAGCCTAGCAGGCAAACTTTCTTTGTGACGATACTGAGATATTTCACCTCTTTGGACGAACAAGGAAGCAGCTCCAGAACCCCCAGAAAGTGTGTGAACTCACGCCATACGTCCTCGGACCAACAATGAATTCACATTTCATTCTAGTTATTCGGAGCGAAGCATATTTTTGGTCACCCACAAGGTTGAGAGGTGGTGGTCTGTCACTGTGCACTGCTGGAGTAGTATGCTGAGCTTTTCTTCATTTACTACTAAACTCCAAACACTTCCACCACCACCACGCTCGTGTGGATTTAATTATGTGGGGTGGGTCTAGCTCTGAATCTCGGTTTTGGTTGGCTGGTGAAATCTGTTGCCCTCAGTCCATTGGGCAGTTCACCATCAATCCATCAAAACGTGAACAATGAAAGCAGCTGCACTCTGCAGTCTCCGCCCCTAACACATACGTCATATTGATTGATTTTATTTGGGTCAGAGCCTGATTTGGGTTCTTTGAGAAAAAAGTAAGTAGTCTCAATACAAGCAACAAGCACCACTATATAAAGCTAACCTTTCAGATTTTGGTATTATGAATGACTCTTGCATACATTAACTATTGAGATGTGATGTTCAATCTTTGTCAGCCTACATGGAAACAGTTTACTTTATTCTTTTTTTTTTTTAAATCACTTTATTTTTATTTTTATTGATGCAGTTTACTTTATTCTTATTGCGACTGTAGGTCGCAGTTTAAAATGAAAACCTGCATTTCCCGTCAGTCGTGTCACACCTCATGTCACGTCTCCATATATGGTCATGCCTCGTGACATCACGCCTCAGGACACGTCACGCCACCATATATGGCCCTCTCCATATATGAAGATCACGACACTGACCTCATCAAACCCTGGATAGCCATACATAGAGAAGACTGGATCATCACCTAGATCTGCATATATAGAGCTGGCCAGCAACTCTACATCTGACCTCAAACCTCAAACCCTTAGATCTCCATATATGGAGCTGACCTGTTCTGACATTCCATATGTTGATCCTCTTTCTATCTGCAAAGTGTTTGTAAAAATCCGCCGTAGACATGTTAGTACTTTCTGTCAAAGAAATCCTTGCAGATGATTATTTTTGTCATTTTGTGTCAGAGTTTGGAAGCGCTCGATTTTAGCAAAGCAACATCCTCCTGCATTATGTGCAAATTCAAAACAGGTGGTACGGTACGCAGGGCCTTTTGATATCAAAGAAGAACTTTCAAACTCCAACACTTAAAATAATAACCTGTGAGGAATTCTTTGACAGAAAGTAGCTCATAACATGTCTACAGTTATCTTTTTTTAAGATTTATTTGTTTTTGGCTTTTTTGCATTATTTTATTGATAGATACAAGTGAAGATTGACAGGAAAGAGGGAGAGAGAGAGATGGGGGGAGACATGCAGCAAAGGCTGCCATGAACGGGACTCGAACACGCCACGCGCTGTCAGGCCAGAGCCTATATGTGGCATGCGCCTGGAATGCTAGGCCAGCAGCCGCTACAGTGGATTCTTATGAAACAAACACTTTGCAGTTAGAAAGAGGATAGATACCATACCATAATTCAAGCTTTTCATACAGCTGCAATGTTGGTGAGTTTGACGTTGTTTAATACAATCAGGTAGGACTTTTCTGTTTGTATGTATGGGCCTGTCAATGGCAAAATTGCGGCTATAGTTTCCACCCTGTCATTAACTTAATGGCAAGATGGCCATGGTCTGCATAAGGTCAATACACTAAAAAGTATGCTTTCATCAACCATTCCATAAATTTCACATTCATGAGTGTACTCTGATGAAATGCATTGCTTATATAGTTCATTTATCAATTCACTCACTCCTGGACCAATGAATTCTTTTTTTAATGTTCTGTTTATTGCATTTAAGTGTTGTTGTTTTGTTTTGTTTTTACAAAATCAGAAATAAATTGACAGCGACATAAACAGCTGGACTAATTAATTATGTCATTGTGGTGGACATTAAATCCTCTTATCTGGGTGTGTGGGATTTGAGGGTTAACTGTGAGATGTACTGTATCTCCAACATGGGCTGCTTCTGGGTGGTGTGTGTGCATACTCTGACGGTGTGCTTTGTGGGAGATAACTGGCCTTAAGACTGAATTTAAGGGAGTGTCAAAGCCAAGACAGGAGAAGAGGCGAGAGCCGCGAGATAACACATGCAGTTGCAGCTAACTTGTAAAGACAGACCTCAGAGCAATATTGAGGGTCCAAATGTCCTTTTCATCTATCAGTCACAAAACCGGACTGCCTATAAGCCCAATGTCGGACCTCAACCTACACACTAAGATAACAGGCTGTTGCGTCAGCCTCTTTGAAATGGGAGTGAGTGAATGAGCGTTATCACCAAAGTGACCAAAGGGAAACGCATTGAAGCATGAGTTCACCTTGCTCATCTGTCTAGTTTAGCTGCCACAAACAATTGATGTCACTGGAACAAAATGGTAGGCAACAAAAGCCAGACAAAGTCAACCCAACTTTGTTTGACCCATAGGCACCCATTCATTTACAGCCTGGGAGTTAATTGAACAGTATGTCGATGTGGAATGCGTCTCCCGCATTATCTATTTCCAGCTACTAACAAGGAACCTCCAGCTGTTGTTTGTGTAGCTCTGTGAATTTGTCTGTGCTAATTAATGAATCCATTAACCTATGACCTCGGACAGGCTTTGTACGACTTAAAGAAGGATGTGATGGTTAACAAAGTTAAGCTACAAAGGTGAGGATTGGATACGAAAATGTACATATATAAATGTAGCATAAATCTAAATGGTTGTGGGATGAGTTTCTTACACATACAATGGATCATTCTGTATGTACAGTTAGTATTATGTGTACAATATATGTGTGTGTATACTCTACAGAATGAAACAAACAACTGCAAATACACAGCACACATGCATAATAATGTTTTAAAAATAAAAGCAGGTTTATTGCAGTTTTAAATATCATGATCCACCCCAACTTCCATTGATAGTAATTGAAATGAAAGTTCAACAAAACAATTAAGTAATAAAATAAATGATACTATAAAAAAAAGAAAATTACACAAAACAAAAATGAGCAAATAAATAACAGTGTTCGCACACACACACACACACACACACACACACACACACACACACACACACACACACACACACACACACACACACACACACACACACACACACACACACACACACACACACACACACACACACACACACACACACACACACACACACACACACACACACACACACACACACACACACACACACACACACACACACACACACAATTCTCATTTTCAGTCCAGCACAAACGACTCCATAAAGCCAGGTTTGTGGGACAAGTCACATGAAAGTCTGCATAGTTGCAATGCACCTTTTTCACTGAATAAGGCCTAACCCCTCATTGATCCTACTGTAAGAACACAAAGCCACCTCGACTCAATAACTCATGCACATGATCGTAAAACTCAATAGTACCATTTATGAGACAAATGACCCCATTCACTTCTCCTACATCAATTAAACAGTCTGTTACGTTGGATGTTTCTAAAAGGTTATAACGGCTCATCTGTCTTGCTCTGCCAGTGCATACAGTGCACAGAATGAGATACCACTAGCAGACTGATAAGACAGACAAATGGACATACACTACAACTGTGTAGAGGGAGTTTAAATGCTTAGGTCAGTGGGGACAAATACATCACATACTGTAAGAATGAGCAGCATTAAGCAAGAGAGGTCGAACATCCACTGGTTTGTGGTCAGTAATCAAGTCACAACAATGAAAGACAGTGAAACTGAAGGGGGTCGTTGTTGGGCAGTACTGCAGCTATTCCTGTCTTTTTTATAGTCCCAGATAGAGAAGCTATCGTAAACCTAGAGAGTGCTTGCAGAACAGTGTTTTGTAACTTGCCAGAGTGCTGGGCTCTGAGAGAAACCGTAAAGGGACTTTTAAATGGACCACAAAAGCATCTGTCCTTCCACCAACTGTTTTTTCACGTTGAATTGTCTCAGTGTCTGTGGGTGGTTGGCAGTGTTTCTCTGACGCCCCCTAACTGGGAGAGAGCGCAGGGCTGTTCTCTGTGCTGATGTTGACGAGGCACTCACTGGACTTGAGGCTGGCCAGAGATTTGCAGCTTGGAAGGGAGGCCAAGGATCCACACAGCCCCATCATAGAAGGCGTGTAGTCCTTATCTGGATGGGAGGGAGGAATATACACAGGAGGATCAGTGTGTGTGTGTGTGTGTGTGTGTGTGTGTGTGTGTGTGTGTGTGTGTGTGTGCGTGCGTGCGTGCGTGCGTGCGTGCGTGCGTGCGTGCGTGCGTGCGTGCGTGCGTGCGTGCGTGCGTGCGTGTGTATATATATCCACTTTCTAACCAAAGTGCTTAAGTATCAGCAGCTAGTGCAGACCATCTCACAGCTAGGCTACAGATGTAAACTTTTAGTGTTTATCTTTGGCAGCCTAGGGCATGTGCATAAGTTGGTTGTGAGGGGCTTACAAATGGCCGGCCTTTCCAAAAGGAGAGCCAAGCAGTTAGCGAGGTACTGCTCAGTTCCAGCCATTATAGGAAGCCGCTCAATTTGGAGGAGGCGTTGTTTCCTTTATCCATGATTTATGTCTGCTGTCCTATGTCCGACATGTCAGCTGTACTGTATGTAACGATGCTTTGCCGTCCATGCACGTTGTAACTGGCTGTTCTCCTATTGTCAAACTGCACTGGCAGTGTTTATGTCCTTTGTACAAGGTATTCCTGTACTTCTCATTATGTGGACATAAATAAACATTTCAAATGTGTGTGTGTGTGTGTGTGTGTGTGTGTGTGTGTGTGTGTGTGTGTGTGTGTGTGTGTGTGTGTGTGTGTGTGTGTGCGACTGTGCGTGCGTGCGTGCGTGCGTGCGTGCGTGCGTGCGTGCGTGCGTGCGTGCGTGCGTGCGTGCGTGCGTGCGTGTGTGTGTTTTTGTGAACATGTACGTATGCACACAACTGAACGTATGCATGCTAGCCTGCTTGTGTGTGTTTGTTCACGGGTCATTCCATGAAAACAAATAATGCGACCATCAGAAGGCGTGTATGTCTGCTGTACCTGCTGTGCACCAGGCGCCTCCGTTCTGTTTGCCCTCAATCCTATGGGAGTCGGAATCTAGGCTGACGTCCACTGACAGAAGCTCAGAGCTGGGGAAGCTCCTCCTACAGGTGCACAAAGGAAAACAACTATGGTCAACAATGTAGCTGCAACCTGGTTTAACCACTTTCAACCTGCTGTTACATGTGATTATAGGCTCTTAAAATATTTTTTCTGTGCGACAGTATAATATGACTAAATATAAATATCAGGCTAAAGTTGTTAATATGAGTGTGGTCTGGTCCAATGCAGAATGCACACACGTGGTTATACTTTGTTAATGTAATGAGTGAGGACAGGAAAAAAATGGAAGGGGACAATAATATATATATATATATATATATATATATATATATATATATATATAGATATATAATATAGATTTTTGTATTACTCATAAGTCATTTTCACCACAGAAGTAAGATGTTTTGTACCTGCGGAATAGCTTGTTGTCCACTTGGTTGTTGTAGGGCTGGAGTGTTGGCCATTGGTTGACCAAAGGGATTGTAAGGTTTTTGGCCAAATGGTTAGAGTCACATGGAATCAGGCTTGTCCTGAAAAACACAAGGATTAAATGTAATCAAAAGTTAGGTCTCCCAGCACAACGACACACACCGAGATATCTCCCATTAAAGCTTTTTTTTAAATTATTATTATTTATTTATTTCTGACCTACATGACATGTACACACATCACCATAATTAGTAAAGTATATACTGGTGGTCTCTGGTCTGGCATGTTTAACCCATTGACTATTATTACCTACTGCCGACCATCTTCCAAAGCATACAGTGGTTTCATTCATTTTTGAGGATTCATTGGATTCAGTTCATATCAGATTCAGTTGATATCAGTGAAAATCTACTTGTCGACACCTGACAACTGCTTGTGATGGTTCACCAAATATGCCAAATATAACTGGGAGGTTATTCTTCGTGAAAGTTTTGCTATCAGCATTTTAAGGCTGAAAATAGTCTGTCAATCAAATGAATGGGAAAATGATTATTTACAACATATATTGTAATTGGACTTTTAATGGTCTTTTAAGGTTGTTATAAGCAATGTAAGGGCTAGTTCAGTAAGCAATAATGAACGAGAGGCATGCAGATGCTAACCCCTCACGGAATGATGCATGGCCAAGAGGCCACCATCTTTAGGTATGCAATTCACATGCAGTTATATGAATACATGTGTATTGTCCATGGTTCCACAGTCCTCTCGGAGTCTGCAGGCAGAGCCCTAGGTGGAGTCATTGGCAAAACACTTTATCAGGCATGTGTTTACCCAGTTCTAGATTATGGTGCTGGAGTCTGGGGTCATGGGAGATTCCCTAAGAGTGTAGCTGTACATAACCGAGCCCTCCGATACTTCCTGGGTGTACATAAATATGCACCAATGGCAGCAGTCTCAGGAGATATGGGATGGGAGCCCTGTGAGGTTCGATGGAAGGTCTGCACCGCCAGGTTGTGGAACAGATTAGTCAACATGAATGATTTGATAATAGACTAACAAAGAAATTATTTAACTGGGACAAACAACAGAATGGACCATGGATAGAGGACATGCGTGACATGTTCTGGGAATGTGGAGTTCAAGATGTTTTCCTCGGATTGGAGCAGGTTAATGTTGTGGGGCTAAGGGAGACGCTTCTAGATAAGATCAAACATACCTGGATAGAAGAGATCACGTACATATAGGGAAATTAAATATGACTATGACACTGAAAACTATGTTTTATTTAATTTACCAAAGAAAAAAAGATCACTTTGTGCTCAGATTAGAGGAGGTATATTGCCACTTTACATTGAAACTGGTCGCTATGTTGGGTTGGATGAAGAAGATCGAATCTGTCAAATGTGTGATCTCAATGAAATAGAGAATGAGTATCATTTTGTTTTGTATTGTCCCTTTTATGGGAGGGTCAGAGAAAAACTGTTTAATAATATAAACTATGATAATATGATGGATTTAAATTATGCACAATTATCAGCCGTTTATTTGAAAAATATATTTTTAAATTGGCAAACTATCTAGAAAAAGTACAGCCAGTAAGGGCTGTTTTGTTTTGTTTATTTTTGTTCTGTTTTGTTTTGTTGTATTCATGTTGAGTAGACGATCAGCATTACTGGTAACCAGTGTAAAAAGATGTGTATATCCGAATAATTGTAACTGTATGAAAATGTGTCATATAATCCCATGAGGGATGAGCCACGAGGTGGCATAACACTTAAATAAAGTAATTCATTCATTCATTCATTCATTCATTCATTCATTGTATTGCACTCACAGTTGCTCCTGTAGCTCTAAGACAATGGCCTCAAGTTCCCTCTTCTCTTCTTGGCCCTGTCTCTCAAGCTCTTCCAACCTGGCCTTCAGTTTCTTGTTCTCTGCTGCCATGTTCTTCTCCTGGGACTCCCGCAGACGCACAAGCTCCTCCAGATAGCCCTGATAGCACATACCAACATGTGTATGTTTGAGTGTGTATACTGTATATAGGGAGTGTGTGTGTGTGTGTGTGTGTGTGTGTGTGTGTGTGTGTGTGTGTGTGTGTGTGTGTGTGTGTGTGTGTGTGTGTGTGTGTGTGTGTATATATATATATATATATATATAGCGTGCGGGATATGCTTCAAATAACTTTATTGACAGTTGTCTTACCTGACACCAGGGTCTACATTTCTCAATGGACGAATAGAATACATTCACCTAGTCTTTGTACTGATTTGATTGATTGATTGATTGATTGATTGATTGATTGATTGATTGAATACTTTATTAACAGTTTGCAGAAAAAGGTACAGGAAAGTATATAGTCCAATAGAAGGTTGGCTAAGAGGATTTAAACCCAAGAAAGCCTATGGCTTGTTTCCATTGGGGTCCTTCATACTCATACTCATACTTCATGCCTGACATAGCTTTTTGCTGAGTCAGGGAGTATTTGAGATATCAATAAATATTATATTCAACCTTTAATCTAGAGTCCTTTCTTTACTGTACTGTATGTCTGTCCTATAGTCTACTCCACATTGCTGTAATTTTACTGTAATAAGCTGCCTGGGGAATGCCACTTAAGGCCCTGAACGGTTTTTACCTTTTACAGCACTTATAGGCCTTCTCCTTCACATTTAAAGCAATTTCAATCTTAATTGTTTAACATCTGAAATAAACAAACAAAGAACACATAAACGTACTGGTATATTTGCACTTTAGAAATCTCTGGGTGCAGAAATCATGTCTTTGCAAGAGACCCATCTTCATGAAAATCACCTCCACGGATCCTGGAGGGGATGCTGTATCTCAGCTGAAATAAGGGTTTTCCTACCACGACATATTTTTCCTGCTTCCTCTCGAACTCTTTCAATTGTACTTTTTTATTTGTCATGTTTGTTTACAGAGATATTTGGATGTGTGGTAACCTATTTCCGTCGTTCAATTGTACTACTGTATTGATGTTGTTGTTTGTCTTTTATGAGAGGGAACATGACCTACATTTTTAAATCCATGTACTGACCTTTTAGATTAGAATAGGTTAAAAAAAAAAAAAAAAAAAACAATCTAGTTTTTATTGGTTATTGGTTGGGTTTTTGTACCCTTTTGTGTTTTTGTTTCTTGCTATGTCTTTGTTTCCTGCCCCCCTTCCCCAAAGGGAACAGGGTCAGGGCAAAATACAAAGGAATTTTGTTTTTGTCTGTTTTGTTTTGTTACTCCCCATGTCCCCGTTCCCCAAAAGGACCACAACGGAAACAAGCCTAACAGCTTTCTTGTGTCTGTATCCTCTTGAATTAATTTTCAATAAAGTTTTCAATCAATCAATCAATCAATCAATCAAAGGGAACCAGGGAGGGTGGGGTACATGTGGCGTTGTTTGTCTTGAAAGACTTGAAAAATCCTATAAATAAAGTTATATATATAAAAAAATCTATTGAGCTTTTTATGAAACCAAAGATGGCTTCCCACCTTCTGAGCGTAGACAATCTTGAATCTCTGCTCCATTTTGCGGCACTTGGTGCTCCAGCTCTCCTCGTCAGCGAGCAACGGCACATAGGGATGCTCAGGGACACTGTCGTCACTTGCACTGCTGTCAACACTCTGTCTGTCGTCGTCGTCACTCAGGTAGTCATAGCTAAAGGTGATGCGGACAAATAATATTTGCAAGAAGGTTTAAAGGACATTTTATTGAGAATTGAATAGCAGAACTGAATAGCATGCTTCGATCTTACTGTTCCAAGTTGCTGCCCTTGTCATAAATAAAATCACACCCGTGTGAACTGAGTGGTGTAAGGTCTTATATAGACTGATCAGCTGTGGTCTGACGTAATGAAATCACACCTGTGGGTGACCATAGCAACCGTGCTCATTTTTTGGTACGAACAGACAGACAGACAGACAGACAGACAGACAGACAGACAGACAGACAGACAGACAGACAGACAGACAGACAGACAGACAGACACGTAAACTAACAAAGCCAGTTGTAGGAGTGGTTTACACCACTCAAAAATGATGGTGGTTTATGAACTAGGTCTATATTAGCCTGATATGGCTAGTTATATACAGCAACATAGGCCTTATAGCAGAGTAGCCTTGCTGGCCAGGAAGTAGTGGTATCAGTGAATTTCCCCAATACTTTAATATATATTGAAATTACATTTCATGTTGTCAAAAATCTAGCCATGGAATGTAGTTGGTTTATTTTATGGCCTGGCATTTTGTAGCATCACCTCTGTAGGCGTGTCTTTGTATTGTGTATTTTTGAGTGGTGTAAACCACTCCTACAACTGGCTTTGTTAGTCTGTGCAGAAAAAATGAGCATGGTTGCTATGTTCACCCTGTTCACCCGGGTGTGATTTCATTACGTCAGACATGATTTCATTACGTCAGACAGGCTATATAAGACCTTACACCACTCAGTTCACACGGGTGTGATTTTTTTTTAAATATTTATATAATGAGTTTGGTTTTGTGTGGGGACAATTAAATGTCAACCTAGTGTCCCATTCTGTAATTGGACTGAACACACAAATTCCTAGAACACACAAATTCCTAGAAACTGCTATAGCTGTACAATTATTAGTCTTGAAATTCCGGTAAGAGTAATGGATCAGATCAAAAAGTGATTTAGCTAAAATATTTTAATTTTTTTGTTTTATATGACTTACTTAGTCATTGATCTGTCAATTATATTCTGAAGTTATGTCAGAAATACAAAATGCCTAATAAAAAAAGTGATTTTAGCTGACACTTCGAGTTTTGCATTGACAATTTGTGTTGTGTGTGAAATGGTGGCATCAGCACATGTCATACATTTTTACCTCTGTGTGAATTTCAAGTATGGTGTATAGTCAATCACAGACGTTGATTTGCCATCCAAGGCCTCCCCTTTCAGACAGAAACTGCGGACAGAGAGTACCATGAAATCCACCAAGAAACCACACTGTCCATTTTCCTCTTATGTCAAACTCAGGGGGTGGGAAACGGCACCAAGGATGTATGAGCAAAATGTGAATATGACCAATACAGTGCTAACAGGTTGTTGTTTTTTCCAGGAAGTGATATTCAAATAAATAAGATCTGATCTGATAAAGTTGAGATAAAGATAAAGATACATTTCACAATAAAAGGTTACATACCTAAAGTCTATGGCTCCAAGGCCAATGAGCATCCCTGTTAGGACAGTAGCCTCCTCTCTCAACATGATGGCTCCTTCTCCATAGAACCTCCTAAAGATCACACACACACACGCACACGCACATCCACACGCACACGTACACGTACACGCACACACACACACACACACACACACACACACACACACACACACACACACACACACACACGCACACACACACACACACACACACACATTCCCTTTTGACAGATGTGTACAAATACCGAAAGATGTGTACATCTCGAAAATGAGATGATGCATCTCAAGGGGCTTATCCTCTAACCAACATTTCAAAATAAAATAAAATATATGTTCATGTTTATGGAAATTCACCAATTAAAGCACCAATCAATCAACGTCAGAAAAGCGTGGTTCTGACATGACTACTAGAACTAGACCATATTCCAGATCTATCAGACTAAGTCAAAATGGGCAGGCCACTGTGTGAATATGGTCAATTAGCACTTGTGAAAGCTTGGCACATGTGCTGGTTCTTCTAACCTGGTGGTCCTGCTGTCTCTCAGAGCAGTGGCGATGTACTCTGACAGTCTCTTCTCCATTAGAGCTACTCTCATCCAGGCTCGACCCTGAAAGTTCACACACAAAGTCAAGAAAGAAGATCTTAATGCTCAGTTCAATCGTACCCTTGAAGCTCACAAACAGGCCCTCACTTAAAGTTAGTCAGGCTTACTATTCCCTCCAACGTCTGGCTTTCAAAATTAGGTCATATGGCAGCCAAGTCTATGGACTTTTAATGGCTCAGGCTCTCCTCACTTCACACAAGTGTGACTATACTTACACCTTAACTCTTTTCAGTACGTACATATTCGTACCCCCAGCTATGGGATGTTATACCCCCATATACTACATGAAGCGGTTGAGCCCCAAAGCAGCTTTAACATTGGTCCAGTTGCTATGCAACACCTCCGTCACCACTGGCTATGGGATCTTTACAACTCCTCTCCATTTACCTTGGTTACAAGCAGGATTTTCAAAGCTCCATAACTACGAGTGCTGTCCTTGGTGATCGTCATCCATCCAAAGTTCGGATGTCATTTGTGACTTTGTCTCACATCGCTCCCGATTTGTAAACGTTTCTGGCGAGAGGTAAACAGTGTGCGCTAATGCTAATGATAGCCAATCCTTACAGTGATAGTGTGCAGGGGGCTACAGCGGGGATGAAACTGATCCTCTTAAAGTGAACGCGACACTGGCACTAACCTGACTCAGATTACACTGGCACAGCTTAACTACACTTCTGCTACCATCTAGCGGCACAGAAACAATTAATAAAGCAGCCTATTATCCAAGCTGCTCTTCTTATTCTGATATTGAAAAGCACTGGTTGCACACAAAGATTGTCTTTTCATTCGAAAACATTTTAAAAGTATTATTGCCAAATAAATTAATATTCAGATCCGAATGTAGGCCTTGCCTTGGCGCTGGAGGTGCTGATGTTCTCCATGTTCTCAATGCTGCTGATGCAGCTATTTGGGAGTTTAGCACAGGCCAGACGGATGAAGACCCAGCAACTACGCTGGACATCAAACCAGCTCCCCGAGCCTGCAAAAAAGCAATGTATGTATAAATATAATTTATATAATAATTAGATTAACAACTTATTTTAACATTTATGAGTCTGTCCTTTGAACCTCATAATAGTCATTGCCTTTAAAGCGGTGGCTGAGGATGTGTTCCAGGATGGCTGCAAAGTTGATGAATTCTTCTGATGAGTCATCGATGGGCTCGGCCGTGTACTTCTCTAAAAGCGTCTTCACTGAGAACCTGAGGATGGGCGTGTGAGACAGATACACAGAGAGAGAGAGAGAGTTTGGTTACTGGTAATCGAGTCATCATGGGAAATTCACTGATCCGATTTATCCACAAATCAGAGTCACGCTTGTTTCACATCAGCAAAGGTCTGATTAGAGTGACATCATGCATCTAAACCGGAAATTAAGTAATTCAGTAATGTTGCCAGCTATCTGGACTGAATGAGTAATGCTGCTCAGTATCATTAAATGTATGAGATCCCTCTCATCATATAGCAAGGGCCATTATGGCTGTGATGTGTGCTCACATGCATTTTACCATGCCTCCATGTGATGGCCCAACCCAGTCATGGCCTGCTTGTGTATGAAGTTAACCTTTTACTGTAAGGAAGGCTTTGTAGAGAGCTATCTGTATTTCTAAGAAGCCAATCGACTGTACCACACAGGGGTGTAATCGTTCATTACACGTGACATGTCAATTTCATGAGTATAAAGCAGAAACAACGAAAGTCCCAAGACTGCACCAGCTTTTGGGGGACACAAATTGCCTAATTTTACATGCCAAATGTGGATGTGACAATATACACCAGTGTGATAAGAGGCTCAGTATGTTTCCACTTTAAAACATCAGTCACCAACTGTCAGTCATTCAGTGTGATTAGAGAGGATCACACTGAGTCACTCACTATGCACATCATCACTCTCTACATGAACTACATTAACTAACATTCCTACTTCCTTTTGGAAATGAACTGAGCTGACATGTGCTGTGGTAACCAACAAACGTAGCATGAGTGCACAATATGTCCTTAAGAATAAATAATTCAGGAAGTCCATTCGTAGAGAACATGCCTGTCAAATCCGCTTTGTCCAAAAAGATGGAGAGATATTGTGTGATGATCAGCTGACCTTTGTACATATCAAATCTGTAGATAATTCTGCTCTATATTAGTCCATATAGACTAGAGTAACAGATTTATAGATACACATTTGTATTAATATCACACAGCAGGTTATATGATTCATTAAATATTACTCTTTTAGAATTGGTACACACAGTTTGTTTCAAGCTCGGGCATATTATGCTGTGTACTGTACACGAACATACAAATGGCACAATAGACACAAACAAACATGCATGACATATTGATACACACGCATGCGCTCCACTCACGTGTGTGTGTGTGTGTGTGTGTGTGTGTGTGTGTGTGTGTGTGTGTGTGTGTGTGTGTGTGTGTGTGTGTGTGTGTGTGTGTGTGTGTGTGTGTGTGTGTGTGTGTGTGTGCCAGTGTGCATTTTACCATTAAGACAATGCTTATCTTATCACTGGCTCGGGAACAAAGCCATAGCCAAGTGATTTCACTCGCCATTGTTCTAAGGGAAACAATGTCTCCTTCAGCTAGTCTGCCCCTGGTCAGATTCAGGATAACTGACCCTGGATCAGATCCTGGACAGTAATTAGCTTACACTCCCCTGGGCTAACAGACATCAGGGCCACAGTACAGCACTCATAGGCTCGCCAGCTGCCCGGCTAAAATAGGTGCAATGTTGCTCGCCTGCACAATTATTGTGTGTGTGTGTGTGTGTGTGTGTGTGCGTGCGTGCGTGTGTGCGTGCGTGCGTGCGTGCGTGCGTGCGTGCGTGCGTGCGTGCGTGCGTGCGTGCGTGCGTTGCACTAAAATACAGAGATGTTAAATTTAAATAAGCTGTATGGTTGTTATTTTATTTAATTTTGAAAGTTTCTAAAGCAGTCCATGTCAAGATGTTTTTCTTTTCTTGTTTGTTTTGTGTTTTTTGTTGTTTTGTTTTGTAGTTTGTTTTGTAGTTTTTTGAAGTTAAAACAAATTGATGATTGATTGATTTGTGACATAATTTCTACCAGTCACCAAAAGCCATTTTATAGGACAATGTTATTTTATTTATAATGTGGTTTGGACATGGGTGTTAAAACAAGCTTGGGAGATTGCCGGTTGTAACTAGGATAAGGGAAGGTGTCAGTGAAATTGTCTTTGGAATATAATGTTAAGTCTTGATGCATAGGCCCAGAGGACTAATTAGCAGCGGTGAAAGAAGTACTCTTTTTACTTGAGTAGAAGTAGCAATACCACAATGTAGATATACGCAGTAAGTAAACATCCTGTATTCAAAATTGGCATCAAACTATACTTATTGTAAGTAAGTGCCAAAAGTAAAAGTGCTGTGCTGCTCAGTATGCAGGATATCCCATTTCACCATTGTTTCTGTTTTGCTTTTAAAAAGTTTTCAAAATGTGTCTTTAGAAAATAGCTGTAGTGAGCTTGTAGATCGGCAATTTCTGAATAGATGAAGTTAGCCAAAAATAAGACTTAATTGGTTAATGTATGTTTTTTTGTAATCTAAATAAATAAATAAATATACAAAGCACCTTGCAACTAAAGTGTTCAAATTATAGCCTATAGTGAAAAGTAAAATCTTTGCATTCGTATTTTATTTGTATTCGTTTTTTTATGTTAATGTAGCTCTAAACTGTACTTAAGGACAGTAGGCCTACTTGAGTATAAATGTACTTATACTGTCTGTAGGTAGGCTACTGTCCACTCCACACACCACTGCTAATGAGGCCTTGTCTGCCTCTGTGTCCTGCTGGTTGGCTCCCCTGGGGTACGGGTAGTCGGGTACCATACTGTATGTCCTTAGTCCTTACTCCCGGAAGGTTGTCGTCATAGCAACCACATCATCATCAGGGAGGGGAAAAATCTAACGTCTCGTGATGATGACACGACCACACCAGACAGGCAGACACCACCACTCTCAACTCTCAAAAAAGCTGGTCTTCAAACCGTCTGGTGTGCCTTATTGCTGCCCGACCGTTGTCCTCTCGACCTCATGTTTAAGTTCATAAATAAGGACTTGCTATAAATGACGTAGGCTAGCCTATAGTGCTAGGCTAAACGCTTATTATAAGCGTGGATCTCGAAAATATTTGTTGACTTTTATTAGGCACAAGCACCACAGTCAACAGACTCAACACGGAAAGCAAGTTAGTCTTGAGACATATAGACACTTACATCAGCAGAGCTTTTAAATATTATAGGAATCAGCATTATAGGCTACGCTAAATAGCATCGCCTTTGTTCAAAACACAAACGCAAACAAAATGCACATAGCGATAAGCCATTTCTATAACAACCAATATTGTTATACAAAATCATATGATATGAACATGAAGGGTTACCTGCAGACGGTGAGCAGGTTTCTCCGCTCCACTGACACATTGCGAGTGGATGCCTTTTTCGCGACATCTCCCATAGCCATCGCTGCCTGCACACAACCTGGCTCCATCCAGTACAGGAGTGTAGGCTACGGGACCCCTCCCTACCGGCCGACGGTCTTCATGCGTCCCTTCCTCGGATCGGATGAAAGAATGAAGGAGGCAGCTGCTTTCATCAAAGCTAATAGCAACTTCCCCTCTCAGCTTGTTATTGTTGACGCTTCACCATGGCACATGCATGCCTCACGGTCACAGCATATTAGGCCTCCTCCCCCCCAACAACAGTGATAAATTGTCTCTGTCGCCTGACTCTCCTCTTCTTCCTCCTCCGATCCAACCCTCTGTTTTCTCCTCCCTCTCTCAGCTCGCCTCCTTTTAATTACTTCATCATGACCTCAGACTAGAAACATGACGAGTCATTACAGTAAATGGGTTATCGTTTTGATAGCAATTTGCTGAGGTAGTCTAGTGTGATGTCGTTGTCATCATCAACGTCATCAACTCCCCATTCCCATTGTATAGGTTGCCTGAACATGATTGATTGATTGATTGATTGATTGATTGATTGATTGATTGATTGATTGATTGATTGATTGATTGATTGATTGATTACTTTACTAACATTAACATTAACTTTATAAACGGTTAGAAATCTAAAATAAATAATATGTACCATAAAGCTTTGACTTTTTACTGAGGCCAGTTTCGAATTGCAGCCACCTTGGAACATGCCGCATTGCCAGAGCCAGCTGAATTCTGATTTGACAACCTTTATAAACATCAAGTTTATGGGTTTCTGCCAGTGCCATAAGTTGGGGAGACAGAGGGTTGTTCTTCTTTAGGGTCTGGCTATGAAAGCCTGGGTATCGAGGCTAGGGTCTGGCTGGGAGGGAGTAGGCCTGCTTGGTCAGATCCTACATACTGTATAAAAATCACACCCGTGTGAACTGAGTGGTGTAAGGTCTTATATAGCCTGATCAGCTGTGGTCTGACGTAATGTCTGACGTAATGAAATCACACCCGGGTGAACTGGGTGACCATAACAACCATGCTCATTTTTGAGTGGTGTAAACCACTCCTACAACTGGCTTTTGTGTGCAGAAAAAAATGAGCATTGGTTGCTATGTTCAAAATAATTTCTGACGTAATTAAATCACACCCGGGTGAACTGGATGACCGTAGCAACCATGGTCATTTTTTCTGCACAAAAACAGCCAGTTGTGAAATCACATGCGGGTGTGAGGCTAAATAATACCTTACCTTATATAATACCTTAGACATTACGTCAGACCACAGCTGATCATGCTATATAAAACCTTACACCACTCAGTTCACACGGGTGTGATTTTTTTGGTACGAACAAACACGTGGACACGTAAACTAACAAAGCCAGTTGTTGGAGTGGTTTGCACCACTCAAAAAGGGGAAATTAAGAAATAAAGCTATATCTAGCTACCATTACATGGTGCATTTTAATTTAGTTTGCAATTAAAAATTGTCCTGCTCCATGACCCATGTTACAGGCAATTTGGTTCACTGTAGCCTACTTACAAAAGTGCACAATTCCCAATTAGAAGATGATCTCATGGATTTGATTTGATATGCTCATTCTGTCATTCACAGTAAAGTGAGAAAATCACAGAATACTCCACCTTGTAATGTTTTAATTTGAACAACAGGGGGCAGAGATGCATCATTTTGTTTTCCACAAGAAGGCCTATATACCTGACATGAGCTGGCATTTATGGTAGGCTAATAATCTTTCTTTTAAAATAATTTAGCAGAGAATATTGTTCCACTGGCCTGGGCAGCTGGCATAGTGGTCTGGGCACATAAGACTCAGTGTCACAGGTTTGAATCCCGATTCTGTGTGTCACTCCCAATCTCTCTCCCCATTTCCTGTCCGTCTAAACTATCCTATAAATAAAGGCATAACACCCCCCCCCCCCCCCCCAACATAATATTTGTTCTACTGTATTTGACTATTATGTAGCCTACTACATTATTGAATGACAGCATTGTGGCTACTTTAGGCCTGTTCACCCCTCATTTGTATTTGTAGTGGTATGCAACAAATTCATTTCAATTCCTCACAGTGTTCTAAAAACAACAATTGTTCAACAACAAAGTTTTTCTCGTGAACCCGTAGATGCAGAAATATAGGTTACAGCAAAATCCTCATTGTTAATTTATCCATTTGTAAGTCTGAGCGTACAAATGTAACCAAAATAATGGTTACAAGAACACCCAGCAATACATCTTGTTTGGGCATAGATCCTCCATGACTTGTATATACTTGAGTGCTCTTTTTGCTGTGAAATGAATATTCTTAACCACGTCTCCACCATATTGGGCTGATGTTTATCTTGCAGACAGCAATAGTGACTGGTGGCTTGTGAGTCAGCTTTGTCACTCAGATTCAAGGACTGTAGACAACCCAAATGCCTCTTGCTTCAAGACTTGGCCTAAGGGCATTGTGTGAAATACTGGATGCTGTTGCGAGGGCGTTTGGGGCAGTGGTAGCAGGGAGAAAGTGCTTGAGGGTTGACCTTTCAGGGGTGAAAGGTTGTAGACATCACCTCTCTGGACCCTTTCAGACAGATAAATGGTGAATGAGGCAGTGGACACCAGACAGTAAATACAAAGTGAAATCCTCAGAATTAAATGGGAACAATGTATTTTTCTCTCTCATTATGATGGAAAGGAGAAATGCTGTGAAGCATGAGAGATCACTTTTGCAGAGCAATCATGGGGAAATGGAGACTGAATTATGGAAGTCAATACTTGCCAGCAGCAGAAAGGAGAGCATCTCTATAGACCTGGCAACAGCAACATATATCACGTCTGTAGCCCAAGTCAAGTAAACTACTGTGTGCAAGTGCGCGTGCGTGCATGCGTGCGTGTGTGCGTGCGTGCGTGTGTGTTCAATTCAAGATGAGCTTTTGTGTTGTGATTGTGACGCAGTAGGCTATATAAAATAGTTTCCATTCACACATGCACATCTCTAAAACAACATAGGAGTCATGAGGAGGTATCGAGGTGAGCAAATCACAAGAAAGCTTCACTTTCCTCTCATGATCATGGAGACCCGTGTCATTTGTTCGATTTTTTCACAGATTCTGTACCGACATCAGCTTACAATTAACTGGTCTTTCATATATTCTTATAGGAAAAGGAGTCTTGTTTCACAAGAACGTCATTTTTAATGAACATTATTTAAATTTTTACAATATTTCTTTTTACAATTTTTTACAATAAATATGAAGGATGTTTTTAAACACTCTTTTTCAAATTGGACCGTTTACATGGCTTTACCATAGCACCAATGAATGATGAAAGGAACATAAATAAGACTATGAAACACAATAATTCTCAATGGATATCAGCGCATGTTAACTTTTCTACATACGTGTTTTCTAGTGCATGTTTAGGCCTAATTAATGTTAGCTTATACAATTGTTTTGAAGTTGTTTTATCTGCAATCAATGTTACACCTACATGTTACTGTATACTGTACTTTCCATTCGTTAAAATCTAAATGGAAGTAATGCATTTCATTTATGGACACACAATGCACAATCATTTTGCTAAAAGCAAAAGGTGCATCATATATCAGTTAATTTCATATAAGTCAGATCATTTCTAAAGGAATTGTGATAGCATGATGCATGACCAATTGGAAGAAGAAGAACTAGCTTACTAAGAGAATACCATCACAATGCGTAAATGAAGAGGGGGAAAACATTGAATGTGATTCTATTTTCAAAGTAACTTTGCTCAATAAATAATGTTTATATTACCTGTTCATTCCTTAAACAAGGAATCTAGGTTGAATTTCAGGTATGTGCAAATGTACAGTGACTAATAACCTAACAACATCAACCAGGTGAATCCATGAACCATCCATGATGTACCAAAGCATCCATAGTACAGTGTTAAACCACTTACAACCTACTTTATACTTAGGATTAACCAATTAACAATTGTGAACTTTTTTGAAGATATTTAAAATGTATCACCTATAATGGCATGCACAAAATATGCAAGTCAGGGTGAAAGTGGTTAAGATCATTCATAGTGTGTGTAGATGTGCAGGACTCTGATCAGCTCCACCATGTAATAGACCATGCATTTGTCTTGGTCTAGATGGGTGAAACACATGGATTTGATTGTTCAACTGATCACACATCAGAACAGTCACAAGACGGTCTCCACCTCCTTTAGAGACAAACCGCTGCCTGGATCTTCTGTTGCTGTGGATTGTGTTGGATACCCTGTCCCTCCTTGGCCCCCAGGGGCCCCTCCATGGCTTCCCTCAGAGGCCATGGCCAAAGCTCCAATCCCAGAGCCAACAGCATTAGCAGGTCTCCTCAGAGACAGCTCCTGTTGAGGAGCGGGAGTCTCCGTATCACTGGGCACATAGCCTGGCAGGTTGGTGAGGGGGTGGAGGGAGGTGAGACGTGGCTGCCTGACCCCTACCCCGCCACAGCTGGGACTTCCTGCACCCATCACACCTCCATTGAGTGACAGTGCTTTGGGATTTGTAGCAGAGAGGCTGATGCTGTGGGTGGTAGTGTGTGACAACATGCCCCCATAGTAACTGCCTCCGCCCCCACTGCTGGTCATCCTGGCTTTTTGTTTGAGGTCCAGTGCTAGGCTCCGCCTTAGCCAATACTTCTTTACTTCTGCCTTTACCTGAGAACAGGAATGGAAGAAAAAGGTAGAGGTTTAAGTCATTTTCTTACCAGAAGCAGTAATATGTTATTAGTCAAATTAGGAATTAGGCTACATACTTCTCCATTGAAGAAGCAGTAGATACATGCAACAACAAAACCCTGGAAATGTAAAGCAGAGAATTAAAAGTAAACAAATACATCCATTCATGCACTTAGTTTATATGCTTTCATGATGACCTCTGAAATCCTCATTCAGGATTTGGTAAGGCGTGTGTCTTACCTGGGAGGAGTTGAAAAACATATCACAATGCATCTGCACCTGCCACAGCAGCCCAGTGACCTCTGTGTATGGCAGAGCCATGAACACCATGTAGTGGACTCCAAACAACGGCATGAGAACCAGCGTGGATTTGAGCAGCTTCCTGTAGATAATGAACCAAGTGGTACATTATATACTGTACACTTTATAGTGTTTATACTTTGTCGTACAAACAGTGGTGTGTGACAAAAATAACAGATCTAGGCTATACGTGAAGCTTTGACAGTGTAGGTAGGAAAAAAAGAGCAATCACCTGTACTGCTGTCGAGGGTCCAGGTCACCACTGTTGGTTCGCCACAATTTGGAGGCCAAAGCTCTAATTATGTTAAGGAAGAGGAAAAAATTCACCTGCCAGGGGGAAAATAATAGGGGTCAAATAATCACGTCTGGAGAAAATGCATGAAATGTTAGCTTCTCAAATATCTTTCAACAGTTTAATCATCGCCTTACAACAATGGAAGCCAAAATGGGAACTTGATAGATCCACTTAAGATTTCCTGCACTGATGTCCCAGCATCTGCAAATAGAGTAAAGAGGAACAATTGGAGTATATTTGTGTATAAGTGGTATTTCTGTAAATGTTAGCTTATCCACTGCTCTGTATAAAAGACTGAGCACACATGACTAGATTTCATGACTCACTGTGTGTCAGCCAGTGATGCTCGCGCACTGACCCAGATGGACACAAACACAGCAGGTACGCCTGGTGACGAGAGGAATGATGAGGTTGCATTAAGTTGAGGAAAGTACAATAAAGCATGTACATGAGAAATGAAAGGAAAATTGTTTATGCTAGATTGCTGCAACCTCTCCACTTAAACTATTGGGGATGCTATTGGGGATGTTCACAAAAAATAATCCAGGCCTATATTCTTAATATATTTGAATTCCAGTGTTCCGCAGCAATAATAACAGCTATTTCCATCATATAATGGTGTCAGGCTTTACAGAACCTTACACCAAACTGTGTTATTGATGTGGAGTCAGTATACTACAATTTGAATTCCTACTTTACTTTACTTTATTTACTTTATTTACTTTATTTACTTTATTTACTTTATTTACTTTACTTTACTTTTCTCTTTTATTTTATTTTTAATCTCAAAAAGCCAATTAGAATCTTTTAACTTTGAGGTATATTGTAGTCCCTTTGTATGTCCCAAATTTCTCACAGTTAAACAATACAATGATGTGAGCATACAGACAACAAGGTGAGAACATGCAGGCAGCATTGCTCAGACCAGCAGTAGTTCTCACCCCAGCCGATGATACTGAGGACCCACAGGAGGGACTTCTTGTGGGATAGAAAGGCCATGAAGACTAAGCTGTAAAGGTACAGTCCTTCCACGAGGATCCAGAAATGATTGGTAGCGAGTGAGTAGAGGAAGAGAGTAACAGCAACTTTACAGCCAACCTAATTATAAAAATAAAAACAAATAACAGTATTACTGTAAAACCAAGTCTGCTATGGACATTTCTTATATATATTTTTTTTTTTCCTTTTTTTTCCTTTTCACTAAAACATATTAATATACAGGGCTATTGGCTATTCCAAAATATACTAGCTTATACCGTCATGATGAAAAATGTTGGAAAATGTTGCCAGATCTTCTCTTATAGGTGTCCCTGGCACAATTTCTTTTCAATTGTGGGTCCACGGCAAATACATTTATATTCAATTTGGGAGTCCTTGACATAAAAATGTTTGAGGATCACCCACTGGTCTATACTAACTCTTATCTTAAATTAAAACAACAACAACATCAACAATAACAACACTAGCCTTGCATAAAAAGATTGCGGTACTTTTACCATGTGTAGGTCGGTCTTGTTGCTGTCATCACTCATGGAGTGGAGCACAGCGTCCTTCACGAAGATGCTGACCGCACGAAACATGAAGGAGATGAAGAGGTTTATGTGGATGTAGACACGTGTGCAGTGGAGACGTCTGCCAGATGTGCGTGCGTGCGTGCGCGTGTGCGTGTGCGTGTGAGAGAAAAGAGAGGGTCAGAATTCACAGTCAACCTCAGCACCCTGGAGACATCATCCTTTTGATCCCACCAACCTAAGGGCCGATTCATATTTTTAGAGCCGAATAAAAGTCGGTTCGCCTACAATGTGACGTCATTTGAGGTTCGGGGGGGGGGGCAGGTACCGTCCTAAAGTCGGCTCTTCGGTGCTACTGAAAATTTCTGACGAGCCGAAATCATTTCGGCACTACAGCGGTAAAATAGGAGTATGAATCGGCCCTAACAGTGGTGGAAGAAGTAGCCTACTCACATTTGTTTACTTACGGAAAAAGTACCAATACCTCAATATATAAATACTAATACAAGTAAATGTTCTGTATTCAATTTTTTTTACTTGAGTCAAGGTTTAAAAGATATACTGTCATCAAAATGAAGTTACAGAATACAAACATAAAACTGCTCATTATGCAGAATCGCCTATGTCATAAACATAATATTATTGGATTTTAATTAGAAATACATTAATATAAAAATCATCTTTAATGTTGCAGCTCGTATAACCTATAATATTGTATCGTCATTTATTGTAGGCCTACTGTATGTTTTGTATTAATAATCTAAATCCACAATTATGTGCCTCTGAGGTGTAGTGGTATATAAAGTATAAACTAGAAAAACTAATTGGAAATACTCAAGAAGCCTAAAGTAAAAGTAACTCAGAATTCTACCTTGAGTAAATATACTTCACTTGGTTATTTTTCCGTCACTGCAGTGCAACCTAAATCAAGCAACTCTCAGCAAACCATCACTGTCACAAAAACAGGTCTGAACTACACATGATGAACCACAGTAACTAACACTGTGACCCTGCAGCAGACTACAGCAGTGTACCAGACAAGCTTGATCCCAGCAGAGATAACCATGGACAGACAGACCAGCCTCGGGCTACGTAAGAGGCTCACCGTGTCCACGTGTGCATCATGCGTGCACCGATACTCATCAAGGTGCAGCCTCAAGGAGAGAGCGGGTCAGTACCTCTGGCACTGCTATATGTACGTAAATAAGTCACGGCAGGACCTGTTATGGGAATAGTCCCGACCGATGCTCTATAGCACGGTTTCACAGACCAATTTTCTGGGGGTCATGATTTCTTTATTAACAAAATATATTTTATTAATCTTAAAACAAACAAATCTAAGCAAATGTTTAATCTCTCTTTTGGGTCTCGACCTGAAAAGAGAGATTTCCTATGGGAATTGCTGAAAATCTAATACTGCTTCACAATTTAGATACATTTGTTGTAAAAGATTGTCTATGATTAAGAAGTCACGACTCTCAGCTACTTAAGGACTCATGGTTTATACTTGGAAGGTTTTGGGATTTGTTTTTCTGAAAGCCTTCTCTCATTGTTTGCATGAAGCTACTGGCTACAGTAACATTTAGAAATGTTTTTAATTCACCCCAAATACACATCTATTAACAAAGCAATGTTTTATGACATTTCTTACCTGAAATAGCAAAGGATGGAGACTGCAACCAATAGCGACACGAGAGAAATGGAGTAGCCAATGGTGTACATCAGATGGAGCCGTTCAAACACCTTCTGAAACAAAACAGAAACATGCTTAGAGGGCGTGCGCGCGCGTGCGTGCGTGCGTGCGTGCGTGCGTGTGTGTTGAGTCAGTGTTTGTTCAAGAGTACTGATGAATTCCACAAAGTAATGAGAACAAAAGCTACACAAACACAAAGGTTCAACAGTGGTTCAAGAGTGGTTTCTTGTTGTTCATTGCAGCTGCCTGAACACAACTCATGTTCCAACTCATTTCATCTCAATGATGAAAGCTTTCTTCTGTACATGAAAGGCTTCAGGCCCATTCATACATGTAACATTTCACAACAGCAGCCATATTACTTTATTACATGGCTTGGTTGAATGCTTGATTCTGATTGGTCAATCGCCAAATTCAGCGGTCTGTTATTTCTGGATAATGACTGCTCCGCTCTATATCAGACCGATGCCTAATCAAACCCTCGGAGCACCTGCTGTGCCCCGCTGATTTACTGCTGTTTCCAACATGACATGTAAACACACACACAATGTAATTTACAGCTAAACGTTACTCTCAAAAATGTTTTTGAAAACATTTGAACGAAGAATAGACGATGCACCCGAACACACACACGCACGCACGCACGCACGCACGCACGCACGCACGCACACACGCGCGCGCACACACACACACACACACACACACACACACACTGAAGACAGACGACAATACCTCCTCTTGGATCCTCTGGTTTGAGGTCAGGTAGGTGGTACACTCTGTATAGTTAGCCCAAGTGCGGTTGATGCTGGACACCTTCTCCCAGTTCCCTGATGCATCACACTGACGGTAAGCCTGACCTGGTCCATATGAATCATAGTTTTATTTAATCAGGTCAAACTTAAATTATTTGCATTGCACATCTCATGCACAGAGATACCTGAAGCTCAACCCCAACAAAAAGAAAAGTCATCAAATGTTTTCAATAATGTGGAAAGAATGAAATGTGGTAGTAATAATAAAACACATTAACATGACATGAGAAGCAATGGAATATGGTGCCCAATCACAGGTAGAGCAGAGTTCAATAATGTCAGTGACTTAGTCAATATATCTCCCCTAGATGGTCATCTACGCCTGTATCAACAATGAGACGGGGATATTCCAGAACAAAGCAACTAACTGTTGAGTGAAAGTATCATACGAGGACAATTTGAGGTTATGAGCACTCTACTGTGTGTACTGTACCTACCTCTGTGGTTAAAGTCATAGATGTACACTGGACACAGCACTGAGACCACCTGATTGGCTCTGCTCCGTGGCCAGCAGATCAGCCCGTCCCATTCCGGTTCACACTCGCCTCCTGCCCAAGCAAGAGAATGTTGAGCTTAGCTACAGTACGTATGTTACACAGCAAACTCTTTCAAAGTTACATTGACATTCTTCATTGCACTGTACCTAAGCAGCTTGTTTCAAAATTGTGTTCTTGTTACATCTCACGCCGTACGCAAGAGTACATTTCTTTAGTTTTGGCTCCTCAACATTGTCCCAGCAATAACAACAATAACAAAGAGACAATAAAATATGTGTAGTAAGACATAATCAATGTATATACACATATACTGTAGGTTGCTTGCTTGAAGGTGCTGTGTCAGTGTGTGTAGCCTCGGAAACCCAGACGTTTTTATTTCCAGGGAGAAAAAAAAAGTGTGTGTGCAACGTTCCTACTTATCCATCTGTGTGCAGTATGTGCAAACTGCACAGAATGTGAGTATGAGTATCCATTTTACTATACGAACATTTTGCTCACTTTGTATCATTTTAGATTGTCTTCAGCATCTATACAGTAAAATCCTCTGATAGTGTAAAAAGGTAAAAAGTCAATTTTGACAGGATTTAACTGTATCAATATACCTTGTGTACCGGATCTAAAGTCAAAACATGTATGACGGTCACAGTCTCCATTGACTACCTCCATTGTGTTGTGTTTCCACTTCTGGGAAATGTGTAATTTCATGCATTTACACATTCAAGGCAAGATATGTCTGGGTTATTTTTGTATACTGTATTATGCCTTAACTGTGTTTAATACAAGGTGTTTTCTTCCACCTCCTCTAATGCCCCAGAGACAGCCACTATCAAGACCGGCTGTCATCAGCATTTGCCTCATAGTCTCAATGATAAACGCGCTGGCATTGTGAACGCCTCAATGTAACACCTTTCGATAACAGGGGTACTCCTCAACAGGATATTGGACAGATATGTTATCTGATCCATAATACATCTGATGAAAAGAGCTATTTGTGCTCTGATTGTACATTTACAGACACCTGTAGTGAACTAAAAGCCCAATCAATACACATGAATGGCAAAAGTGACGTCATTTCTCCTAGTACATTATGGATATCTGAAATGACAGTTGTGGATAGGAGGAATGTCATTGTGGATATCTGAAACATAAATTTTGATTAGGAGACTAGGAGAAATACAATTCTAGATATCTTGAAGTAAGAATGTTATTATGGATATCTTGATTGCAATTCATGATTTTTGATAACTAAAACAATATATTAAGGATTACCAGGAGACTGGTTCGATTAAATGTTAAAACGACTTGTTGCCAGCGGAGTTGCACCAGATAAATAATACTATAAAGGCCAATAACCTGGATCTTAAAAAGTCTCAGTTTTAATGATTATTATTAGTGATTTTAAAGTAGCCTACTTTAAGTATGACTAGTATCAGAGACCAAAACATTAAAGAAATCAAGGTCTCACAGTGATCCACAGGAATCGGCATGGTGATCTATGATGCATGACAACAAATTTTGGAAAAGTTTCAACCCGATCAGCTCCTTTGGCTTCCATTTTGAAATTAAAAGTTACATGTATATTTTGTATCTGTGGATGCAGCTTGCTTACTGATGTTATCGTCCAGAGTGGCTTAGATTGACTAAGCAGGAGTCAGCTGGAGTTCAGTGTCTTGACAGTTTCATTTGAAAGGATACATGATATATTGACATGATATATTGACTGTTATATGACATTGCCATAGGCTGTTACCATTGTGAACAGAGACCAGAACATACTAACCTTTAATTTGGGCCATTTGTACCCGGATACTCCTAACACACTTTTCACGAGCCCCAATTAGAAGGTATTCCTGTTCGTCTCTTGTGATGACATCATCAGCGTCTATCTGTAGATAACAATATTGACAAGACTCAACATCAAATAAAATGCTGATTTAAGACGGACATTATAAACAAGTGTTTTATATACAATTAATTAATTAAAAGTGCAGTAGTGAGAGTCGAATAACTCTTTAAACCACTGTTTCCCAATCAGTGGGTTGGGTCCCATACTCCCATTTGTGTTTGGGTCATGATTCTTTTTTACAAAACAACAAATAAACAAATCTAAGAAATTCCATAAATTCAAAAATACATAATTAAGAAGTAGTGCAAATAGACAATCTGTTATTTTCACCAGTTTGGGTCCCAGACAAATGTCCAATTTCTCTTGTGGGTCATGAGCAGGGACTTAGCCCCCCCTAAGCCTCCCCTGAGTCCCTCCAAACAAGCCCAATTGACTGACTTCTAAGTAAACCAAATCCCGCTCCCGCTCTAAATAGCCAGCCAAGTGTTTTATATACAATTAATTAATTATGTTGTCTAAAAGGGCAGTAGTGAGGTCAGATAACTCTTTAAACCAATAGCACCCCCAGTCACAATTTTCTGGAGCCATCGCTGGTCATGAGCTTAAAAGGTTTGGGAAGTTTGGGAACCACTGCTTTAAACTGCACCATGACAGAGAAATGTAATGTTTCATGGTACAAAGGGGATCTATTACTGTAGATGTACGTTTCGTTCTAATTACACTTTGTCGGCCAAAATGCCTCCAAATGTTAGTATTTTTTTAAATCTATAGCTGTTTCTTTCACTTGATTCAATATAAAATTCAGATTCAAAATATAATTTAGACATTAGACATTAGGCAACAAATGTTTGTTTGTTTTAAACTCTGGACAAACTTTATAGCTCCTCTATTGTTATTTAAGAGATTAAAGGTGATCTAATTGCAGCCTCGCTAAACTCCCTCTCCCACAGGGGTGATTTGTCAACCACAACTCACTCCCAACGATCTGATGTGCTGCCTCCAGGTGTTGTGAAATAGTTGTATGGGGGTGCGGTATGTGGCGATGCCCCGCCAACCCTGTTTTCCAGTGGTGGGGCTGCTGCTGGCCGCATCGGGGCCCTTGTCTGTCGAGACCCCAGGCTTGTGGGTGAGAGCGAGCCCCACACAAGTAGCTTTGTGTTCCTGGGTACATTTCACAACCGCACAACAAAACTAGCAGCGATTCAGCTAGCCACCTCGCACGAAGATGGCTGGCCAGAGAGAGGAAAAAGAGGGAGCGAGATCACAGGGCGTGAAAGGAAGAAAGGAATACAGCAAAATAAAAGGAAGAAAGAGAGAAGATACAGTATAGGACAGTCTAGATAGTACTGTCCTACGTCAACTTCACAGATGGGAATTTTGTGTGCATAATATTCTTTTTTCCATAAATGTGTGTGCATACATTTTACAGGACTCCTGGGGGCCACTCCCACCTCCGCTAAAGGAAACCAGTCAGTGTCACTGAATAAACCTGCTCTCTCCTGGAACAACTCATACATCTGGATATGTGATAATTAACCACCACGTGAACCATAGTGTCTGTATTCTAGTTTGAGAATTCGCCGGAAATAGCAGATCTACAAGCTTGCATCGCAATGCGTTGTGAGCTTGTAGGTCAGCAATTTTCGGTGAAGATATTTAGTGAAAACAGGAGGGAGCATAGTCGCGGGGGACTCCGGTCAACTAAGGTTACAGGGTTTTTTGTGATTAACACATTCTTTGCATACCCAAAACTATAAACTGGCAATGGATGAGTAGCATTTCAAATAATAATAGTCAGCTGTCATATTTATCACAGGCTTCACAGCTATCATCATCTCCTAGTGTGGTGGAGGAAGGCCTCCAGACAAAACCGTCTGGAGGCCTCAGCTGCCAATTTGTGTGTTATTAACCCTGGAAATCAGTGATTTATGGTGAATGATAGTGTCATATGAATTAGGCTTAAGGGTTTATTGTTGGACTGTGGACACATACTTGCAGTGCTCTCTCTCTGTGTGTGTGTGTGTGTGTGTGTGTGTGTGTGTGTGTGTGTGTGTGTGTGTGTGTGTGTGTGTGTGTGTGTGTGTGTGTGTGTGTGTGTGTGTGTGTGTGTGTGTGTGTGGTCACTGGTCAGAGGCTTGAGGATTCTGGGGTTGTCTCTAGTGTAAGGCAAAGCAGCTCGCAACATACTGTTCAATCTCCTCCATTATAGGCAGTCGTCTATTTGGAGGAGAAGGTGCTTTTTGTACCCATGATTTTCTTTCGATGTTGGTAATATGACAGACTGAAGTGACCAATGTTGGCTGTGAATAAGGTCATGTGCATGTGTTGCATATATTCTGTACATTTAGGGCTTGTTTGGACTCAAGCACTGAGACACATGATGTGTCACGTGTGTGGGATATCAAAAGCAACTGAAAAATATTTGTGCCCTTGATAATGTATTTTATAAATGTGGACTCAAATAAAGAAATTTAAATTAATTAGTTAAAGTGCGTTATATAGCATAATGGAATGCCGAATGCCTGGACTGACAAATATGGACCATCCATGGTCATTGTAAAAAATTGCTGACAGACACAAACAAAACAATTACTGTTGGACATCTCCTGGTCATTGCGTTTTATAGGTTTGTTTGGTGCAGGGTGATTTTCAGGTTGACTGAGCAGCAGGTTATAATTCTTCCAAAGATCAACCCTGAGGATCGATTTAGGAGAGATGGAGAGTTTGAACAGGGACTAGACGGTGGCCAGCGCCTACTGCAGAGGGGTCACATTTTAGCAGTTTAAGGGGTTAAAAGGTGCAGACCAATCCATTTTTCTGAAGTTAGCAAGACCTCAGTCCTCAGGGGGATTTCTGATTGTGGAAACTGAGGTGTGTTGGCAGTACAACAGCTGTCAAGACAAGTCAGGACACAGGGAGAACCTTTTGTGGTATTATGTTACCAATGGTCAACAGGAATGTATTTTTCGGAATAAAGTCATGGTCATGAAAGAATGGTGGTTTAATTTCAGCCAGAAATCTTAGAAAGATTATATTAAAAAAACAAAAGAACTATCGGCATCACAATCTGCCACTCTGTTATAAATAGACGTAGGCCTATTTCAGTGAGCCATTTATTTTGTCAGCTACTGGCATTTATTTGATGCTTCTCTCGATATACCTATGTTATGTACTGTATGTATGTACAGTATGTTATTTAAAGTGGGAGCTACACTATGTATGCATGGCCATTAGTTAACAGATTCAACAGTTCAGCAGAACAGTGATCAACTTCACATCATCAGTCTGAGATAAAAATAAACGTGCAGCATCCTTTTTGAGTTAACATTGTGGGCTCATTGTTGGCTTGCTGCCTGACACACAAGACAGATGTGTCTGCACACCCGACAGTGTGAACCGTCAAAGAGAAAGTCCCATATGCATGAGATTTTCTATATTTGGCCTGGTGCTTAGTGGTATGGAAATATTGCGTCTGGCCCAAGTGCACTTCCACAACTTAATGTCTGCATTCAAGATGAACACATTAACAAATGCATTTTAAATTGTGCACATGGCAGCGGGTGGAAAATCTAAAACATGCTTAAAATATATTTTAAACAGTTGTAGATTTTATTGATGAATGTTTATGTTCCCCATAGTAACTCACTTGATTGAAGTACAATCAGCACAAATCAAACAATCTCAAATTGTATGGAGCAAGACATGATCATTGTCAAGCTGTTTCATAGGGAATGCATGATTCTGATATCAATGCTATTGAATACTATATAATTAGTGAAGTAAAACATTAAACATAATATTAAAGTAAAGTTAAAATGCTTACTATGAAATTATTTGGTTTTCAATTTTTTGTCAATAAACCAATATGCTAAAGACAAAAATATAGAAACTCCTTTGGCAATACAAGATGAGGAAAAAACATTCACCATCCAATTAATAATTTCATCTATCAATTAATACATGAATGAAGTTGATGTACTTACCAATGCTGTTACTGTCACCAGGACATGGAAGAGAACCAGGGTGCTCATTCCACCTACTGACAACATGACTTTTGTCCGACCTTCAACTTGATCAAGACCTTTAATAGAGACACAACCTTCTACAGCATGCAACACCTTATGCTACTCCTCAGGGTGTGGTGAAGGAATCTGTCTTCCTAAACAAAGACTTGTGCTCCTCTGGTCCCATTTTCTTCTCTTCTTGCCTTTGTTGTGTACGGTCCACTTGAAGGCTATGAAGGTTCAGAATGGAAATGTGTTTGAGGAAGTTGTGTTTGAGGAACCCCTCTGCAGTCTGCATAGAAATTATCCCTCGAGACCTTCTCTCCTCTCTCCTCTGCTCAGTTTTCAGAGGATCAATGGGCACCACTGGTCAGGGCCCAGGAACCATGTAGGAGGATCTGCTTGTGCTGCGTTGTAAGCAATCTGTGGTGTGAGTGGGCTTCTGTGCAGAGGAGGGAGCATTTAAGGACCCCCCCCCTTCTGTGCAATTCCTTCTACTGTTGAATGTTAGCAGCAGAATGGCCCCTGTATCAATTAACTCTTTGTTCTCCTTGAATCTGGAGTGACACATGCCCATCTGGCTGTCCAAGTTCATAATTCGTACAACAGGTTGTCTCTTTTTACTTCATTTTTTCTAGTCCTAGCCTCGCTCTTGATGAGGATGTTCAAAATGTTTAAGTGTTGTGTTCTGTTCTGTAGGGGGGAGGGGTATACCTGGAGAGAGACTGGAGAGAACAGGCAACAGCCAGGAAAACGCACACCACACCACACATTATCCCACCAAGTATTCCCCAAATTATGTCTTATATTGTGTCTTCTTGCCCTCCGTTTAGTTTCTCATGAATTACACTGTTGTTTTTCTTCATACAATTATGCTACTGTAATCAGACTGGGGTTTCAAATTACCCAGACCTACATGAAATGCTGGTATCTTAAACTGTGTGTTCAGGTGGTGGCTGCAATTTGTAACTGCATGCCCCCGGTAAAAAGTAAACAGTCTATCACTGGAAATGACCCCCCCACCCCCCAACTGTTTACTGTACATACTGGTGTCTTTATTTTTGAGGGGTGCTAGCCCCTCCTATGTCCAGCTTTGAGGGTTTATTTTGCTACCACCACCTATAACTAGTTTTGAGTGTTTGTGTAAAAAAAAACTAGAGTGTAAACACAAACATTAAATGCCATTGACAATGAATGGACAGTTTTGAGTGTTTGCGTAAACACAAACATTGATGACGAAGGTGAGGAGCTGAGGACGCAAATTGTGATTGGCCGGAATGAGATGATGTATGATGATGTACGATGATAAAGAGCGCCCCTCACTTCACACTGGTGTGATTTTTGTATTACACTACTCAGCCTACCGTATTATGTTTTTGCATATTAGCTGTATATTATTTGGTCTTTAAACGTCTAATGGAAACAATTAAGCCCTGGGCTTATCTGGGTTATTCTTTTAGCATGCTTTTGTATAAATCTGTGCAATAAAGTATAAAAATATGCTATCCTTCCTAACCAGAAAAGTGTGGTTTAATTCAGTTTGGACTTTTTTTTGGACTGGATCCCATAACTATTTTAAAATTGTCTAGACAAACTAGACTATGCCAGTTATTTAGAACAATATGCTAATCTTACTAATGAATACATGAGCTTTTATTCTGAAAGCTGCACGTTTGACGTCACCTCAACCAGGAAATGTCAGTTAGTTTCACACAAGGACAGCAGCCTGCATGTTTGTTATCGTACTGCAGCCAAAGCAAACTGTAAGTTCTCACAGAACACCTTTAATTTCAATAACTTTCAGTCAGTCATCATCTACGTACCGTTGAATGAATACATTGCATATTGAAGCAAGTCCTTTCTCGTTGAACATTTTGACGTTGATGTTGGAGCAGTCACATACTAGCTTGCTTGCAAGAGACAGACATAAATAGTAACAGTTTGTTTCTGTAGCTGCATTTGCTGTGTGTTTCAGCTACAGCATAGCAAGCAACCGTTGTTATTATTGAACTGCTATACATTACCGCTGTCTAAACCTTGATTTTGTATCTCAAGGGCAATGATGGCAGGAGAAGTGATGCGCAGGGCTGTGTTGAACGTCTGCTCACGCCGAATTGCCTGGACTACCTCTTCAATAGGTGGAAGGATATCCTGGACTAGCTCTTCAGTAGGCGCAAGGATATGGCCTACTCACACCGAAACAGCACCCTCAAGTTCACATCACTTTTTGCCGTGGACTGTCTCACTCTCACCTGTCAGAACACTACACCTGTGTGCTAACTTAAGTGCTGGCCACAACAAATGGTCTAAGGTCAAAAACATAAAAGGACCCAAAGATGCAGCACGAGCTAGAATTTGGCTAAAGTTTGGCATGATGATAAGGATAGCTGTTAAAGGTACACTTTATGGGGGAAAGCTAAAACAAAATGTGTGCATGAGAAATATTCAAACAATTAATTACATAATTGCAAGAGTTTTTCCCATATTTGGCTTACTTTATTCTCAACCAGCCCTGTGGTCTTTGCAGAAGGAGGATCTAACCCGGATCTTAATGTAGCATTGGCCCATGCAATAGAGCAATGCAGAAACAAGAATATGCCTAGAGCATCTATAGAGCTTGCCATCAAGAGTGCGGTACGTTATGCTGTCAAATAAAAAAATACGTTTTATCCATCTAGCATAGGCTATTTGTATTGTGTCCAATCCTTGCACATATTTTTTTAGATTATAGTATTTTCAATTGAATACAACACATTTGATGCACGAGAAAACGATACGAAAATGCGTCGCGATTATTTGACGTCAAATACGATATATTGATGATGCCTCCATTCAATACAGGAGGTATTTGTGTACTAAATTAACACTCTTGCCGGTGTGTACCATGCTACCAGCCTTCTGGCTTACTGTATATTATCCCAACACCAAAACAACCCAGTAGAATTATCATGAATACTTTCTCTTTTCGTAATAGAAAGGAAACCCTTCATACCTTGTAATTGAAGTGGGAGAGTAAGAACACAGGTGAACAGATTAACCTATTAAAAGCTGGAAAGCATCTGTCATTAGGAGATTTTAGCATTTGCTAATTGCTATTCAAAAATATCAGATCCACAAGCTCACATTGCGTCACTTTGTGTTGTGCTGCAAGCTTGTACATCTAATATTTTTTAATTATAATTTTTTATATATATAGAGAGAGAGAGAGATCAATTTGTGTTTTGGGTTTTTGAGAACTGCTGGTGTAGAAGGCATTTGTAGAATCAGCCTCAGATTTTAATGGGTTAATTACTTAATTCCTAATAAGCCGTCTGTCCTGTCTTCACAGGAGAAAACCAAATCAGGAACCCAGCACAGCTATGAAGCCCGGGGGCCTGGTGGATGTGAAATGCTCATCGACATCCTGACTGAGAACATCAACCGTAGCCTCGCGGAGCTCAAGACCGCACTACACAGGAATGGGTCAGGAATTTCAGGAAAAGTGTCTTGATGCTCTGTTCTAAAATGACCAATGTAAACCACAGCCTTTTGGGGCTTATTGCTTTAGTAATGTTACTGGTACCTCTTTAAAAGGATGTGTAAAGTGGCAGTCAAAAAAGTACATCTGAGACACTCTGATGAAGTTAAAATTAATTTTCTTATAGTAGGGACAAAAATATTTGATTGTATTGTCCATAAAATATATTTTTTACCAGAGTGGGGGTCTCCGGATGTGGAAAAAAGAGTGCCTCAGTGCCTTTTTGACCACTTTTAAAAGCTTTTTGTAACGGGTTGTACAGTCACTGCCTTTAATGTGCATAAGTATTTGCATTCAAGACATGCTCCTTATATGGCCAGTACAGAATTCATTCTATGTTGATCTGACACCCCATGCCAAAGCGCCAGCGCTCGCCCAGCAGTCTGCCGTCAACAAGGCGGATGCGTGCACGCGACCTCGCTCTTTAGGGCGAGGTTGCTTCTCGCCCTTAGGCGTCTTACTGGTAATAATAAAATGATTGAAAGAAAGAACTAGTGTATTGTCTGCTAGCGTGCTGCAGTGCTTGCTTATGTTATGGATATACATACTGTTGACTTACAACTTTGTCAGTAATTCAACAAAAAATACTTATAACACGCACAAATAAATTGCATTAAACAGTGCTGCAGGGCGGGTTTTTGCGCAACCCTATCGGCATTGTGATATAGGCGAGACAAGTCAAAGATAAGCATTATAATATTTCAGTGTTCTTTGAAATGCACCATGCCTCACAAATCTCTTGTGATGCTAATTTCAACTTCCTGGTGTCCGATTTCTGCACGGGAGAGTATTTTTTGCTGAGCCTGGGAGTCGATGGTCGCTGAGGGGGCGCTTGTTTTACAGGTCAGAGTTAGGTTTAGGCATATAGTTTTAATGAGGTTAGGGTTAGGCATAGTTTTTGTGAGTTTATATAACCCCGCCCTACTATTAGTAGCCGGCGCTGTAAAACAAGTGTCCCATCAGCGCCCATCGAAACCGAGGCCCTGCAAAAAAGGTAGTCCCTTGCCAGTTCAGGTTCATCCTGGTCGTCTGATGGTAACTAAAACGATGTATGTATGTACATTTCCTATGATTGCTGTGCAGATAAATCTCATTGAGTGGCTAATTCTGTGCTTTTCCACAGGGGGGCACTAGCAGACGGCGCTCGCCATAACTTCAACAGGAAGGGAGTGATAGTGGCCCTGACTGGAGACATCACATCAGACAGAGCTCTAGAGCTGGCTATAGAAGCAGGAGCCGAGGACGTCCAGGAGATGGAGGACGAGGACGACAAGCCCGTCCTACAGGTCAGACTGAACACCTGAAGGTGGAGCACAGGAATCAGCAGCAAACACACATTTAAACCTAAATCCTGTCAGTAGCTCACACAGAACAAATTGAGAAGTTGATTGATTGTACTGTTTACATTTCTGCCAATAAAGTATTCAGAGTACGGTCAAACACACGTCCAAAGGGATCACCGAAAATACTTGCGGTCTTGTTTCCATTCAGGACGTCCTGGGTATTCAATTCATAATCATGACATGAGAAATAACGACAAAATTCAAATCATCATATAAAGTAAAAAAGAAGAAGGAAAAAAAAAGATATCTATAGGTTGGGGAAAAAATGAAGGGGGTTATATATAAGGATGTGGGGGGCAGTCACTTGACTAAGGGGGGAGCAATCATTTCCTCTGAGGTACTGAGGGCACAGAGTGTGTGTAATATATTTTCTTGCGCTGGTATCCATTAACATTTTGCTAATAAAATACACAGCTGCTAACTCGAGAAGAAGCCTGCTTTTCTTATCATCGTCAATAACAACATTTTCCATCAGCAGTGGTATTCAGAATATCTCAAGTAAGGTATTATAATGGATAGGATACTGAAGATTGTGCCAATTAGGAAATTTTATCTCAGCATTTTCATCAATTGATTCACCCAGTGATATTTTTCATGTCATGTTTAAATGTTCACCACAACCTGCACACTTAACTGTGATGTGCAGTACCTTATTCCGTACATTAAGAATAACATTCCCACTGTTTTGGTAATTGTTTCTTTTCTCGTCTTAGTTTATCTGTGACATGAAAGAGCTGAAGACGGTGCGGACCTCGCTGGAGGAGCTCGGGATACAAATCATCTCAGCAGGGATGGAGTTTGTTGCCCACAAGCATGTGTCCCTGGCTCAGCACCACCTGGAGGGAGCCTCAGTCCTAATAGAAGCCCTCAACAACTGTCCTGACGTGGTTCGAGTCTGGGACAATATCCAGGCCCAGAGCTGAACACTCTTTTATGGACACAGGATTTTGAGCCGTGAATTTCATGAGAAAAGCAGCCTGTTTGCAGCTACCGGCGTACATCATGAGATCCTGCTATTTCTGAGTGTTCATCATATATGGAATAGATAGAGCAGGGTATGCACTAGGGCATTCACTTCTAGTCATTTTTACTAGTTGACTAGTTGCCTAGTTTACTAGTCGACTAGTTGTTAAACCACCTTTTATGTTTTATGTTTTGGAAATAAATATTTGTACATTTAAAAACTGTGTACATTGGTGACTATAACTATAATCTACCTGATAGAGGCCTACAAAATCGGGAAAAAAATAAAAAAAGTTTTTTTTCTTATCAACTAGTTGACTAGTACCAGCAAGGTCGACTAGTGGATTTACTAGTCGACTAGTAAACTAGTCGACTAGTTGCTTAATGCCCTAGTATGCACATGCATAAAGTGAATGGAAAATCGAGTGTCAAAGTGAGTTTAACGTTGTTTAATGTCGTTTAGAAATCAGATAGGACTTTTCTGTTAGGATGTATGGGCTGTCAAGGCCAGAAAGTCTTTGTTTTGCCACTCAGTAGGCATTTCTGCATTACTTCCGGGTATGATGATGCCACACGTATACCCTCTATTGAATGAAATGGACTTTGTCCGTATGGAAACAAGTGTTTCGGACATTTGTTATGCGCTCTATAAAAGGAACGTGAGTTCCATATTTAGAGTGACAGTGCAACTTTAAAACAAACATCTCTATAGAAGTTCAGGAGGTTCAGCCCTGTAGACTGATTTAACAGCTTTGAAGACACAAACGAATGACACTGGACAAATATGCTCCACAGAATTTATTGAGGTTATTGTACATTGGATTTTCAAAAACAATTTCCAAAGACATACACATCCAAAATAAAAGCAAACCAGTGCTAAACAGAGGACATACAGTACAGTATAAGAGATGAATATATAACGTCTGCACACTGTTTTACACCTAATAACCAGAGACTTGTGGTGAGATAACAATTCATTGATTGGGAGCAAAACTGTTTTCTCAAGTCTGTCACTGGGGTTCTCTAAAGTGACATGTAGTACTGTATATAGGTTCTTATTAAATTCTAGGTACATTTTTGAATGTTCTACCACAGTGAAAGTATCACTTTGGATGGAGATTCAACTGTCAATGAGGATCATGGATTAATAAAGAAAATATAGATATATATCTCGAGACAGCTCTTGTTTAACATCAGATTATGATTGCCCCTTCATACACTGTTTACACATTTTCAACCTTATCTTATAATTGATCCTTAATCATGCTCAACCTGGCACTCTGCATGTCATTGGTGGGCTATGGGCAGTTCAGAAATGTGCCTACTAAAAATATCATCAATGGATATTCCAAGCTAATAGAACCTATCTTCCTGGAAAATGTGCATGCTGAAGTAGAAGCTGTTCTTGCATGAATACAAATGTATTCATGTATATTATTAATTGAAATCAGACAGTAGACAGAAATTGTGCCATCTTATGAGCATTATAGTGAGCACCAATAAGATGGGTTGAAAATGGGTGAAGTAGTCCTTCAAGAAAGTGTATTTCAAACTAATGCATGCACAGTTTGCACACAACAGTACATGACTACATAATATGAAAAAGATAGCTGAAGGTTGTTACTGAAGGACATTTAGAGCCATACAGTATGTCACTTAACAGGTCATTACTCATTACCCCTCATATTAGAGTGTCAACGTTGCAGTCGATAAGGTTCCCACATTAACTGTACACATGCCAATATTGAGTGACGTGACATACCATTTTCCAACTCGTTTTTGTCATCACACTGCAAGATTCATTTAATGACGAGTCCGGCCGCACACATTTTGAACCTATACTTTTAACATACGAGATATAGGGAAACTGAGATGGTACTGAACTCATTTCCTCAGGGTTATCAATGATTTGCCATTGATTGTGCCGTTAGAAGCTCACTGCTATAGCATGCCATTGATCATTTAGTGTTAGTGAATGTTGTGTTGCTAATGAACATGCTAACCTAGTCCAGACCACTGTCCTATGCCAGTATGAAGGGTACGACCCCGAGGTCTGCATTCATACACACTGAGTAAACCATTTCTGCCTAAACATGAGCTACAAAAGAGATGGGCGAATAATTTTGAACAAGCACCTCCACAAAGTACTCTGAAGAATGAAGAATTGGACCAATCACGACTAGCACCGGATGCCTGTAGTGGGATTTGACTTTCTGACTTCTGAGTTCTGAGCTTATAAATCAGGTATGGTGTTGTTGGCTTGCTTATCAGAAAATATGATTTGGTTTAAGAATTGAGCAGCTGGTGAGAGTAGATGTTTTGTAGTTTGTGCCAGTGAGTAATACAATAAGAAGCATTTAACCTGGTGTGTGTGTGTGGTGTGGGGAGGGGGGGGGGGGGGATTATTTTGGGGAAGGGTGCAGCCTCTCTGGGAGACAAAGTCAGCCTGAGGCACCTGCAGAGGGGAGGTGCACAGCATGAGATTTACTGGGCTCTATAGTGTCTGCTAAATTCAGTCTGAAGTGAGATTACGAACCTGTCTTTATTGAAGAATTGTCTTTATCCAGTAGTATTATTCAAATACATTTTAAAAGTATAAAACTATTAGCCTATTTAAATATTATTTAAAGAAATGCATAATACATACATGTATATAATGGAAATCAGTACCATTAACCAATATATTTGTAAAATACTTAAAATAAAATGTTTGAATTGGTTTGGTTGTGAAAGTCTAACCTCTTGTCACTGGACTTGTAGACCAGTATATAGCTCCATGTCTGACTCGGACCTCATGACGAGTGGTGGACCACTACCCAGTAGGGGCACTGAGCACCTGCCCCCACCTACTCCACTGGTGGAGCTGCTCACCCCTTCCAAGGTGAAGGACCGCACGCACAACATCACAGAGACGGTCACTCAGGTACGGGGCCGAGAACATCTGGCCTCAGTCTCTACTCTAACTGTGTGTCTCAGTGGTTTGTATACTGGAGGTGTGGAATTGACCAATAATTAACCACTTAAACCCTATATACTTAGTTGACCGGATCGAGTTCCCCAAATAGCCAATTTACATGTTCACAAATGTAGATGTGCTGTACTATTCCTGCTGAAAATGAGTTTTAGACAAACACAGTGTTATGATGAGTAAGATAAGTAATGTATCAATCTGCTTGACTTTGACCAAATTGTGCCATAATACTGTATGCCAAATATTGAGTTACAAAGTTTCATAGTCTTCTTATGTTGTGATTTCATTCTGACAGTGTATTGAACCATTGCAGACAAAGTGACATTTATATATGGTACATAATTGAAATAAATTATCATTATTATTATTATAATTTTGTTATTTATCTGAGGAGAGATTGAGGTGCCAACATCCTGGTGTAGATTTAATCAAAAACAATAAAGTTTGCACACTGGATCATTCTCCAAAAGTTTTAACACAGGTGATTTTCGCCGGGACAATTATATTTTTGTAATGTTCATAATGTTGCTGATGTCTGAGGTGAGTGGGTCTTTTAGTACCTTTGTGATACTCAATGACATCATAGAAGGTATAGATTTGTTTCCCTGACCACATCCCTGTTTTTTTCTACAGGGATGTGTCCGGGTGAATTTCACCCGTGTTTAGTGATAGAGTGATTTAAATGTGCTATATAAATATATTTTGAGTCGAGTTGAGTTGAGTTATAGAGAAAGATCACATACACCCACAATGGGCTTTTTTTTGTTTTCTTTTGTTTTCTTCACTGGCCCATTCTCACATGCATGTCCCAGGAAGGGCTGGACCAAAGGAGAAGTTCTCAGAAGGAGAAGTTCTCAGAAGTTCTCAGCTCCATTAACCTTTTTTCATGATCGTGATATCTATGCATCTATTGCATGTGGAGAGTTCATGCATGCGGTTCACCCTGCTATGCTTATAGCTGGGGCCCTGGGGCAAGGCATGTGCATGGCTGACTGTGCGTGACAATGTGTAATAGTATATGAGTCTATGATACAAGCACAGGGGAATGGCAGTGGTAGTGACCTTGGTGCCACTTTTGAGGCCAAGTGGTGATCCCTGTTTTTTCTGTCACAAGATCTATCTATCTATCTATCTATCTATCCATCCACTGTATTTATCATTCCCGGGTGCAGTACTTAGTTTAGACAGTTTTTGGTTTAGACTAGTCATTGGTATAAAATAAATATTATAAAAAAAAGACTAGTCATTGGTTAGACCAGTCATTAGTCCTACAACTACAACCTATCTCAAACCCTCACCCTAAACCTAACCTCCCACGGGGCTGCACACCTAAACCTAACCCATGTCTAACCAATGACTAGTCTAAACTAAGTATGCACCCCATCATTCCCTTTCTGTTATTTTGCGTGCGAGGTGTGAGGTGCAAGGGCTCTAGGGAGTCAGGGCTTCAATTGTTCTATTGAACGGTCCAGAGCATGAGGACTTAGGCAGGAAATGAACTCTGTTATGTGATCAGGATGCCCTGATTCATTAGTGCTTTCATTCATTAGAACAATCCAGCCAGCCATCGCATTCGGTCAACGCCCTCGCTCTCCATAGCAGCAGAGATGCTGTTAATAATTTTTTTATAATTTGGTACTACCTGGATATGAAGGATGCAGTTGTTAGAAGAAATGTTCGCCCAAGTCTTGCATCCGTTAGACAGGATGACCAAGGATTCTACTGACGAAACTGCTGTATGTCACAAAGCCCGGCTATGTAGCTTCCACCATAACAATGGTCAGAGGAGCACATCTGCGAGAAAGGTCTGTGAGTTAACTTCAGAGATGTTTTTGTGCTGATTTAGTGGTTTGGAATGGTTATTGCTTGCTCTTTAAAGTGTTTTCTTTGAAAGTTATGTTGCAAGAGACTGCACTTTGGTGTGTGTGTGTGTGTGTGTGTGTGTGCGCCCCTTTCTTTGTTTTTCAAAGATACCCTTTTTAATATGCACTTTTGCCCTACACACCTGTCACCTACCTGTTGAGGTGTGCATCTGGCCTTTTTCTATAAAGTTTGGTTTAAATTAAATTAAACTAAATTGTGAAAATGTCATATTTGTAAACAAACAGTAGAAAGGTTTGTGCTCTAAACTCAAGGCGCATACCAACGTTAAAGTTAGGTGCGAGAGGCCAGCATTAAAGTCCCAAGGTGACAGTGAACAGGTGACACAAGGAGACTGAAACATCAACATGTTTCTGGTCATAAGACCATCATCAGGTAGATGTGTTGCAGTGACATTGACTCATATTGCTTGAATAGTCACTAATGCATTTTGTATGGTAACAAAAGTGAAATTAATTTAAAATAATTTGGCTGGGGACCCCCAGGGACCCCCCCCCCCCCTCTCCCAAGGAGCCCTGGGGCTTCCCACAATCACTTCTAATTTCAATTCAGTTGGAATACCAGTTCATCATAAATAAAAGGAACTAACGCATGTTTACAATACCTTTGTGGCTACAGGTCCTTTCCATGGAGTCAGACGTGCTGCCAGAATACAAACTGCAGGTTCCAGAGACAACATGGTTCATCTTGCTTCACTACAGCTCCTTCAAGGCGTTCTGGGACTGGATCATCCTGCTCCTGGTCCTGTACACGGCTGTATTCACACCATACTCGGCGGCATTCCATTTGGATGAACACTTGAATGTGCGTAAAAAGGTTGACGAGAGTTGCGGCCACACCTGTGACCCGTTAAGTATGGTGGATATGGTAGTGGACGTGCTGTTCATTGTGGATATAGTCATCAACTTCCGCACCACCTACGTCAACCATAACGATGAAGTGGTCACGCAGTCCAGCCGGATAGCCAAGCACTACATCAAAGGATGGTTTCCAATTGATCTCTTTGCAACAATCCCCTTTGACCTGTTCATCTTCAGATCTGGGTCTGACGATGTAAGTGACTTTATTCTCTGCTTGAGCTGAATAATAATAAATAATTGTTTTGTTCTACAGGGATCCAATGAGAAAGCATAAATCTGTATAGGGCAAAGCAAACACAAACACATTGTAAAGTTGGCCGAGTGGCCAAGGCTCCAAAAAGTGACAGAATCCAGCAATACCATTTATTTATTTCTCCCCGATGCAGCAGTATTTACAGTGGAAGGCCTAACAGACCAACAAAAACACTGAAGACTAGACTCACAAAAAAGACAGATGAAACTTACCTTGAAAGCAAATTAGGAAACAAAAACACAGAACGTAAGAAACTGTATGAGGCCAAAAACCCTTCCAAAAAGGGGACCCCTAGCAGCTCTCCCTGGGTGTTACCTGCTTGTTGCCCAAGCCACTACTGAACCTCAGCATCCTGCAGCCTCCCTTTTATACTGGGTGAGACCATACCAAGACACAGAACTAATTGGTAACCACTTAACTCCAATAAGGCAAACTATGGCCCATGAGTTGATTGTGGCAGCGGTGGCCGAACGGATAGCGGCGCGGTCTAGATACCGGAAGGTTCCCAGTTCGAACCAGCCGTCCGACACGTTAAAATTACCACCGCTGAAATGCCCTTGAACAAGGCATCAACCACTACGATGAAATGTGTTCTATGAGCAGGGCCTGGCTGGAAACAAGTTCTTGAGCTTAGCCCAGATACCCTGGGTAAATATAGATTTCATTTCATTTCATTTCATTTCATTTCATTTCATTTCATTTCACACAATTATATACGGTTTTACTAAACCTATTCCAAATACATGAAAACATTTCAGGCGCCACATTATTCACACAAGAGAACATATAACACAAGAGCTCTTGAAACATAAGACAGACACCCCTCCTGCTCTATAGCACTTGGTACCTTCCCCCACTCAATCAAGAGGATCACCAGTACTGCAGGAGAGCCAGGTGCCACACAATCATTAAACACAATTCCCAATCAACAGAAATGCTGTTAAAACCCATGCATCATCTTTGTGTCCTTTTATAATTCATGTTTGTACACATAATAAAATAAGAACAACATGCAACACTAATGTCCAGTCAAACAGTCCTCCAAGCCGGCTTGCTGTTAAATGGAAGCAGCTGTGTAGTAGTGTATGCCTGTTTGTTCCTCTTTAGTCTATATGACACGGGCTGCCCCGTGACACACATAATATTAATATTAATATTAATGATAATAATTATTATTATAAAATACACCACATCCTACATGTGAATTGTTTGATTTTATATTTGTATTCTATATTTTGCAAGATTTTCAATTGAAAATTAGGTTTCATTCTAATATTTATTTGCAGAATTCAGAAACTTTCCTTTTGTTCCTGTTTCTTAGATGTTTTTAGTGGTGTGATGTTTCTTCTGACTGCATTTTCTCATTGTAGCACTTTGAGATTCTCATGAATGTAAAGTGCGTTATAAAGAAAACCCATTATTTTTATTACCATTATTATTACCATTATTATTATTATTATTACCCTTATTATTATTATTATTATTTTAAAACAAATTGTTCTGCTCTCATCTTCCTCTCACTGTTCATGGACAAAGATGGCGACCCTGATTGGCCTGCTGAAAACAGCTCGACTGCTGCGACTGGTCCGTGTGGCAAGAAAGCTGGACCGCTATTCTGAATATGGGGCTGCCGTCCTCTTCTTGCTCATGTGCACGTTTGTGCTCATCGCTCACTGGCTAGCCTGCATCTGGTACGCTATTGGTTTTGTGGAGAGGCCTTACACTGAGATTGGCACTGGTTGGCTTGATAACCTGGCTGACCAACTAGGCAAGGCCTACAACGACAGTGACTCCAGCTCTGGCCCTTCAATCAAAGACAAGTACGTCACAGCTCTGTACTTCACCTTCAGCAGTCTGACAAGTGTGGGGTTTGGTAATGTCTCTCCAAACACCAACTCTGAGAAGCTCTTCTCCATCTGTGTCATGGTCATTGGCTGTGAGTCGGCACTTTTTTATCTACTATTCCCAGATCATGTGCATCACTATTTCTTTTTATTACCTCCTTTTCAAGCCTAATTGATATGCCATAGTACGACAGGGTTGTTTGTCGAAAATAACTGATTAGCTTAGCAGTCATGCGAAGGAGTACAAATTAAAACCACATTTAAGCCCTATTTCATGCTTTCAAAATGTTTCAAAAATAGCTGATGCTGATCTACAAACTGTTGTGAGGCTGTAGATTAGTTAGGAAATGAGGGGGTTAACCTATAGGTCTCAGTCAAATCCATGTAGGCCTAATCACTGACATCCTCATTGTTGGTTTCATTTGCCTCAGCTCTCATGTATGCCAGCATATTTGGGAATGTGTCAGCGATTATCCAGCGGCTGTACTCCGGTACGACCCGATACCACACTCAGATGTTGCGTGTCAAGGAATTCATCCGCTTCCACCAGATTCCAAATGGCCTTCGCCAACGGCTGTTAGAGTACTTCCAACATGCATGGTCCTACACTAATGGCATTGACATGAATGCTGTAAGTATAAATTGTGAATTAGACAACTCCATAGGCTTATTTTCCTATATGATGTTCCCATATCAATCAATGGTATAATTTTGCCAAATCACTACGTTTGATGAATATTGTTGTCTCTGATGACTCTCATGTGTAGGTTCTGAAGGGATTTCCAGAGTGTTTGCAGGCGGACATCTCTTTGCACTTGAACCGATCACTGCTACAGAACTGCAAGGCCTTTCGCGGTGGCAGTCAAGCGTGTCTGCGTGCCTTGGCTATGAGATTCAAGACTGTCCATGCTCCACCAGGAGATACTCTGATCCACTACGGAGACATCCTTAACTCTCTGTTATTCATTTCTCGGGGCACCATCCAGATCATCAGGGATGATGTGGTGGTGGCCATATTGGGTAAAGAAGTTAATGAACACATAGGCTATCAGAATATGTATGGGAGTTATGGGGGTCCCATATAAATGGAAGTCCTATAAAAATGGAAGTTGTTACTGCTTTGTCAAAAATGCTCCAAGGGATCTTGGTGGCTTAGCCACTTGGAGTGTGTATCATATATGCTATAGGCACAGAGTTGTCATCTCAATATTGAATCCAGCACATAATGTGACCTGTGTACCTTGTCATGCCTTTATCTAACCTCTTTTTCCTCTCTGCTGTACCTACAAAATATAACAGAAATGCTATGTCAGGATATGCCATTTCCACCTTAGATTACAATTTAGGCATTAAGTAGAGCAACTTACAAAGTTCTAGGTCGGAGTAAGCAATATGACTGACAGTGATCATGTCATTTTGACCTTGATGTGACCTTGACCTTTGGCCCTTTTGACCCTCAAATTAATCATATCTTTGGGGAACCCTACATCCCCAACTAGTTTAATAAAAAAACACCCAGTTTTGTCTTTGATCTTGCTTGTGACCTTTGTGACATTTGACCTTTCCAGCCCAAAAGTTAAGCATCTCTTCAGTGGAAGCCTACTGATCATTCCAATATTTATTTTGGAATGCAAAAGGAACCCCAATAATAATCTAATCTCACAATACAAGCGGCAATGAACATGTCATTCTGTTGCAGAAAAGAATGACACCTTTGGGGAGCCTATCCACCTGTTTGAGGAGCCAGGGAAGTCCAACTCGGATGTCAAGGCCATGACATACTGTGACTTACATCGCATCCTGAGGGACGATCTTCTGGAGGTCCTAGATATCTACCCCAACTTTGCAGACAACTTCTGGAGGAACCTGGAGATCACCTATGACCTTAGAGATGTAACGTTTATGAATTCAAACATTTGGTGTTTCTAGATAAAAAACTGGAGAATATGATTCTTGTTTTCCAACAACTACATTTTAGGTAGCTGAGTAAAATTTTTTGCATTTCTGTTTCAAAACAACAATCGGTGTGAGATGATGAGCTGTTTTTTTGCTAGGAGCAGATAGTGTACTGTGTGGCTTTCAGTGAATGGCGTTAACAATTTGCTAAACCATTTAAATTCTTTGGTGTCAATACAGATGATTTTCATTTACACCTACACTTTTAAATGTTGAAGAGTCCATTACTAAATGCACTGTGTTCTGTTATCTTTCAGACCAATTTATTTATTTTTTATTTTTTTATCAGGACGATGAAGTTCCACAAATAATACCTGATGATTCTGGTGATGAATGTGGTTTTCACCGCAAGACAAGACACAGAGGACATTCCTTGGACTGTCGGATCAGACCTGGTAAATTTGAAAATCAATATGATGTTGCACAGAGAAATATATTATATTATATACATTATACAATTATACAAAAAGAAAGAAAAAAAGGTAGACTTTTTCATTGTGTTTAATGTCATAGTGGTGAAAGTGATGTTTTTCAAACTCCTGAAATTCATGGGCAGCAAATGGGCAGATATGCAGCCCGTTAACCTTTTTTACTTTACGTATCGTTCCCTGAAACTGAAAGTAAACTATTTAACTGGAAAACAGCTTAACTGGATAACATCTGTTATTTTTAAGGAGCGACGTGGTTGTAAATTAGGTCAGTTCAGCTGGCAATTATGTATATCGATATAGATTCAAGATTCAATACTTTATTGCCATGTCAACAGAGTTGATTGGAATTTGTTTCGGTGCTCTAAAAACAGACATATGAAATTATCATCAACCTTGAATAAAGATGGAAACTGGAAGTAGATCCAAAGAAGAGCTTAATAATAAAACTTGGTAAAAGCAAATATTCTTTTCGAAATTACATTTTCTTTTCACTGTGTAAAGATGGAATGGACCGAGATGACTCGTACCCCCATCAGTCCTTCCCTCATCATCGTCATTCGGGCCCCTGCGATGACCAGTGCAGCTGTGGCTCGCCATGCTCCCAGTCCAGTGAAGACCTGAGTAAATCTCATGGGCCCAAATTGGACCTCCCTCCAGAGGATGACAGGCGAGACCATTCTCCCTCTGTGGTGCGACTGCTGCCCCCTGGTGGTGCCTCCGTGGGGGCTAGGGACCCAGCACTAGACCGGGGCCATAAAGGTTAGATACTGTAGTCACTGTAGAAGATAATGCGCTGTAGGCTAATTGTTGAGACATTTAGAGAGACTAAAGTGACATAAGGGCTCATACTGCCAATTGGTTAATAGAACTAGAAATGTTGGACTCAGTGCTCCAAGGCACACTGGTGTTCAGTGAAAAGTTTTCAGGTGTGCCCTAGAATATGGACACCGACAGGTGGGTGCTGGGCTAAAGATACTTCGGTAGAACATGGATGGAGCCTGCACACCATAAAGACTTCTTTATGAAAAGATAAAGACGTCTTTTTGTACCTATATGGTGTGCGGGCTCCATCCATATTCTACCACACTATTACTGCAATAATATGTAATATGTAATAAAGATAAAGTTATTTACTATTTCAGTACTTTGGGCACACTTCTTTCCCAACATAGAGGCAAATTCTACAGGCCTACCCTAATATATATTACAACTTTCAACCTGGCATACTACAACTTTTCAAAATTATAATCTACAAGCTCATAATGTGTCACAACGAGAAGCGTTATGGGCTTGCAGATGTGATATTTTCTTCCTTGAGGTATTGACTTGCCCACTGGTGTGCCTTGGGCACATTAAGTTTGAAAACCACTGATCCATGGCATACCGTACGCTTTCAGAGTACAATCAATAATTTAAATGGTTTTAAATGTTTTTGGTCAGATATGTTTTTGTCTGGACATTTTCCTCAGCATCGTCACGCAATGGGCCTGGTGTATACCGATACTGCGCAGACCGCTCACCACACTCATGGCGTTCCTCTTCTGCCCGGGCCTCTTCTCACCCACCTCCGTTCACAGAGGAGAGACCTGGGGAATTGGAGTCTAGACTAGAAGTGCTGCAGTCACAGCTCAACAGGTGAGTACACAGTAGTGTTACATTAATTTTAACCTTGGACCTTGAACAATGGACCCGTAATTTAAATGAACACTCTGGATTGTACTGTGTACAGCTGCCCCTTTTTGTTTTGAAATTATTTAAAATCAGGAGTGTCAATTGGGTCATAATAGTAAGAGTGATGATATAGATTTTTAGAAAAGATACATAATGGAATTTGGAAACTTGGCAACAATGAATTAACCAATGACTTAATGTTCTTGGGATAACTCTTTGGCTGATAATAATGCCCATCAGTAGGGCTGGGCGACATAACCATATTATATCAATATTGTGATATGAGACTAGATATTGTCTGGGATATCATATTGACATTCAGTATCGTATTATCATGACATGGCATAATTGTTTTTAACTGTTCAACAGTTTTTAATTAACAAGCGATAAAACACCAATACAATACAGGAAAGACACTACTATACCCTGTTTATGAACACACTATTCCTCCATCGTCCTTCTCTTTCTGTCAATTACCCAGACTGGAGACCCGCATGACAGCTGACATCAACGTTATTCTCCAACTCCTTCAGAGACAGATTGCCCCCGTCCCTCCTGCTTATAGCACCGTGTCATCTAGCACCCTTCCTACTGACTCACCTGGCTTGTACGGGGCTGGGACACCTGTGTTACACACCATGTACCCCCTCTCTCCCCTACCATTGGGCAGCCCCCTAACAATACAGGTATGCACCATATTTTGAAACCTTCTAGGGAGAATGAATTAAGCACCGGTAAACCTAAACCTGCCCATTCATTTGTAAATCTGTTTTCCCAGAGCTCAACCCAGCCTGACCTCAAATTCACCCAGAAATCCCAGGAATCACTGCAGAGTGGCATCCATGTGTCCGTGTCCTTGGATAACACGTCCATGGCCGTCGCCCATGACACAGAGCCACATGCACAGCCGCAGTCATGCAGACATGCACAGTCCAAGCTGTCAGCCGAGCCCTCCCTCATGGAGACCCCTGGACTATGTGGCAGTCTGCGCTCCCCCTCACTGCCAGGAAACCTGGACATCTCCCCAGGACTGGCTGAGATCCAGAAACATCTTTCCGACCCTTTGCTGCCATTTACCTGAGGAACCGTCAGTCAAAGAGTTTTAGAAAGGCTTGTTTGGTTTTGAAACTCATCGTAGTACAGAACACTGGCTGAAACTTGTCTTCAGCCGACAATGTCATATTTTTCAGTTGAAAATCGTATTTTTTATAGAGCATTTTACAAGATGGCATGAAACCTATAGTCAACCAACAGGGTAGGTGGCCAAGTAGAGTGCCAAGGAAGGAAACTGGTACTATAAAGTAACTAGGATAGTAAGTAGATCAAACCTAGCATCTGTCTAAATAATCTGTGAACAAGAAACCATTATACTGTACATCTGGTTAACAAAACTAGCATCAAGATATCTGGTAGCCATTCACCCAACAAATAATTTGAAAACCAACGAGGAAGGTTATTGAGCCCAAGTCATTTGTACCTTAAAATGTTTACATATTCACAGACTTATTTTTGCTTTTACGTCCGGAGGCTTCAGATGCGCCTCCTGAGGAGACTTGGCTCAGATCTGAACCCATTTGATTTGGCATTAGGATAGGAACCCGTTGTGAGTACATGCCCTTGTCAACCCCAGGCAGGGTTCGAACCCACAACCTTCCGCATGAAAGGCATATGCTCTAACCGCTACAACTAAATTATCTATATTGGAGAGACCAACACTGATTTTCTAAAATAACCTTTCATCGTACCAGTGGTTTTGACTGTCACCTCAATGTACAGAAACAGTTCATGTAAAATTGTCTTGACACAAAACCTCTGTATAATGGTAAAGGGTTATTTACTCTGTATAAAATTGTAGTTGCCAAGAATAGAATTGTTAGTCAAATTAAAGTTATTAATATAGTTAAAGTGTGTATATATATAGTAGACTGTAGTCTGGTAATATTAATGCATTGCAGAAAATGTATTTTTTTCATATCACAATTGATATTCAGTGTCATAGGCTCAAAAAGGTGGTAAAGATTAAATAAAACAATTGAAGACAAGAATAGTTAAATCCAGTTTTGTTTATGTTCAAAATGTCAAAAAGTGTAATAGAAGGGGAGAATTGTATAGGTTAAATAAATAACTAAGCATTCTATAGAACATTAAAAAACCATCTCGCTAACAAACCTATTTGTCTATCAAACAACATGCTAAACACTTAGGGGATCATTCTACTGAACATTATTAGGCGTCTGTACATGAAAGTTCTTTTGGCTACAATTACACTCCTATATTCCACGTTTATGTGGCACTTCTTTGACCTTGCCTGTACAAAATGGATTTCGCTCACAGGAGTGCACACGTACTGAAATGTCCCGAACATAATAGTATCAAGGAGGAGTAAACAATGTTAAGCAGTGAGGTATTTCTCCCCGCTCAAAAAAAAGGTCATCCTTCAGTTCTCACACAGTTGAAGAGCGCTTTAAGAACACTTACTTACACTGCAGATAGAAACCAGCATGAATTATACAGACACTGCTGATACATCACACCGATTCAACATATTTCTGTCCTTCAATGTAAACAGAGTTTCCACTGACATGAAGTCACATTGGCTGCTTCCAAATCAACTTGGAAAAGAAAAAAGAAAACACGTCGTCAGTTGTATAATGTCTTGTCCCTCTGTCTTTATAATCCTTTTGAGTTATGAAAACCCAAACTCAGACCCGGAGGATCTCCAGACAGTTGTTGTAGCAGATGGCGATCCAGTCGGGCTGGGTGGAAGCCCACTGGACGTTATTGATCTCTCCCTCGGCTGTGTAGGCCAGAATAGGGTCCTCGATGGCCCGTGGCATCTGCTGGATATCCCAGATCAGAGCCTGATGGTCATCCGCTGGGAGGAAAGGGGAGGGACGGCATGTGTTAGTGCTCAGTACCCTAAAATCAATGCATGCATTACGTTGGGAGCATTTGAAAATCAATGGGTTACCACTGTAGTGTTACACAACTCATTGGAGGTGTGGATGTTTGGTGTGGATGTTTGGTGTCAGTAAAAGGACGCGTCACCAGTAGAGTAATTTAACAGTGAAAATAAAAGCACAAGACCCGTTTCTAACGAGAAAAATATATTAAAACGTATTAGATAACCACATGGGATTTGCACAGGGAACATGAAATGAATAGCTAATGTGCCCATTTTTGTTAACAATACAACAATACATAAACAAAACAGGTCTACTTTAATGCAAAAGTGTTGTTTTGTTTTTATGGCAAGTATGCATGTGCAGTATGTCACAAAACAAAACCGCCTCCGCTCATTGGAACATAAATATAAATGACATTTCGGTTTTACATAAAAACGTGCACAGGGCAGATATGACAATGTTCTGACCCCTGACACCATCCATTAGCATGTGTGAATCACTGGTTTCTTTCCAAATTGGCCTAAAAAAGTGGGCCACTTTTGGTAAACAGAACAACTGGCACAGTGGGATGAACCACAAGACCATAAGGGCCCAAGGGGAGGTAAATGGAAATTCCCAGCAAAAGGAGGTGTCATGCACTGCGTCGTTTTTCTCCTTTTTGTTGATGTATTATTGTTATTATTGTGGCATTTTTTATGCCACTTTATGTTAATAAATTGAATACATAGGACCACAATGGAAACAAGTCCCCAGGACTATTTTGGTTTAGCCTTAATGTCTTACTGACAGTTACTGTACACCACATGCCATTTACATTTTTGACTAGTATTCAATTAAAACAAAAACAATACCGGTAACTTACATTTACAAAGAAATTAATGACATTGACCATTACCAATAACCAAAATTAAACAATGTACTACTGTGGCCAAAATATGTCATATTTCATACTTTAAATAAGACAGCCCTAAAAACAACAAAATAATGTTGATATCTTATCGATCTGAGACAGAGCATCAAAACTCAAGTTCATAAACATACCTGCAGTGCAGATGTGACAGGAGGAGTGAGGCGCCCAGGCGATGCCGTTGACACAGGCTCTGTGGTTGTTCAATCTGGCCACCGGTGTGCAGGGAACACGCACATCCAAGATCACCACCTGGTATGTCAACAAAATACCACATGGATGTCATATGTCATTGCCAGGCTGATGCATTAAAGTAATAATAATAGATTACAAAAATAATAATAATATTAAATAAACGCAACATAATTTAGGAAATTACAGTGTAAATGGTCAAGTAATTAGAGTGTGAAGAAAAAAGGTTCAGCTACAGTACAAAGTAACTTGGATACCAAGCGATCCTCAAACTTACTATGCGTAAACATAAAAAAATAGCATTTGTGGACAAGCAAACAGTATGTCTAAAAAAATCACACCCGTGTGAACTGAGTGGTGTAATATAGCCTGTCTGACGTAATGAAATCATGTCTGACGTAATGAAATCACACCCGGGTGTGATTTCATTATTTGTGCAGAAAAAATGAGCATGGTTGCTATGTTCACCCTGTTCACCCGGGTGTGATTTCATTAACAGGGTGAAAAAAAGCCAGTTGTAGGAGTGGTTTACACCACTCAAAAATACAACCTCTCTTCATTCAGGTGACAAGTTGCAACACGTGGAAACCTATATATATATATATTCACGTTAATTGGAAATTCATGAGACGCCATACATCTTGCATTCCATATCCTATTGACCTCATCTTAATCAAGCCGCAAGTGGAGCCTGCAGCACCACCGTTGCCCAGGTGGAGCCTGCGGAACCATTGCGGCTCAAGAATCCACCACTCCTGAATGAAGTGTCAGGACAGGAGTGCTGGGAGTCTGGAGTGCTGGGAGTCTGGGGCAACGCACAGGTCCTAGACAGGTCCTAGACTCCTGTCTGGGCCTCCATGGCCCAGACAGGATGCCAGGCGGATGCCAGGCGGATTGTGTGGCCCTGGTCTTCCCTAATGGGACTGATCATGGTTAGCTACTGGGACGTAAGTCGGAACTTGATCACCCCGGCTGGGTCACATGAGTGAGGGGTATGATGTTGCGAGACCTGAAACCCCGATGACCTTGGGATACATCACTGAGGTGCATCCATGCAATGTTTTTACGTTCCTAATCCCTAGCATCCCAATTCTGGGTATGCCATAATATAACTTGTACTGTAGATACACTATTTTCGGCAAAGAGATTTGGTGTAGAGGGGAAAAAAGGTGAAAGTATACAGCGTTTAAGTGACATGCAAGTACCAAAAACATTGCTCACCTCCATCCCATCCATAGCCATGGTAGCCAGGTAGTTGGGGTCCTGCTTGTTCCAGCACAATCGGAGCAACGGGTGGTGTTGGGGATCCTCATAGATGATGGTGCTGTGCTCAAGATGGCGGAGATCAAACATGCGCACGGAGCCGTCAGCCCCCACTGAAGCAAACATATCCCTGCCCCCGCCAGCTCGACTGAAAGCGATGTCATACACCTGGGACATGGACACAGAGGTGGTATGTTCCATTAATCACGTTCAACCTGGCGTCCCCATTTTGGGCATGTCATTATAGGCAAATATTTTCCTTTTTTTCCTCCTTCCAGAAATAACTGATATACAAGTTCACAATGCACTGCAATGCGACATATTGTGAGCAAGTAGAAGCTAATTTTTGCTGTGCAACTTTGTTATACAGCAAAGTATTAAACAGTTGTTAAACAAATATAAATTAGATCTCAGGAATGACATGAAAAAATACATTCAACCCATAATATCTTGATACCAAATAGACATTTTGTAACTTAAAATAACATTTTATTCATTAGAAACGGGCCAAAAACTGCATGACCTACAGCTAAATGCTTCCCGGGCCTCGTTTGTTTTGAATTGGTTGCATTAGCCTTTCTCTTTGTCCATGACGACACACAAACAGCATAATGGTATCAAAGTTCAAACCAAGAACACAGAATCAGGGTACAAATAGGTAAGCATCCATCAAGAATATTTTCACACAACACATGGAGCTGCAGTTCATCCACCTACTTTACCTCTTTGTCATGGGCAATGAGCTGGGTTTTCACGTGACCAGACACCAGGTTGACTCTACCCAACACCTGTCCTGTCTCCAGGCCCCAGATGGTACAGGTGGTGTCAATGCTGGATGTACCTAGAGGGAAGGAAAACACATGTACTTGCTCAATGTTGTTATACTTTGTGTGTCTGTCTGTGTTACTATCCATGTGGGTAAAGTCAAGTGGCATAGCCGTAACAGCAGTAAGAGTGAAACACAGGGCAGCTACAGTGCAGGTAAGAGCAGAGTCAACTGTCAAGTATAAAATATGAAAAATACTGTGGATGCCTCTAATAGGCAACCACATTAAGGATTAGGACTAGGCCTTTATGAGTGCATTTTTAACAGGAAATTGCTGTTTAAAGCCAAAAAACAATATACAAACGTGTGGTCTGTGTTTGCATGTGCGTGTATGCCTGTGCACATACAGTATGCACATGCACACACAAGATGTTTATGTGGTAATCTCACCTAACAAATTTGGGTCCACCTCATTCCAGTCAAAGGACGTCAGGGGTGCACAGAAGTCTGAGTTCTTGTTGTTGTTCAGTAGACACTCCAGGCGAGTCTCTGAGTCGCTCACCTGCCAATAAAAACATAACCTTATCAGTTTTTATTCAGCGAGTGACATAGTCAATTATACAACAAAGTAGAATACGAAATGAGGCTTACCCTCCAGATACGTAGATAGTCTCCGCTGGTGGCCAACAGGTCAGGATAAACCCCTTTGGTGTCAGGAATCCACATGATCTTTGTGGTCGGGTAGGGGTGGTCAAATGTGTTCCGACAGAGAAACTCTGAGCTCTCCTCCTCCAGACCCACTATCTGAACCTATAGTATGCACACAAAACAACGAACGTTCATCATTACCTTTATTAGTGTCTATTAGTGTGTGTGGTTTTGTCTGCACTTATGCCCTGGCATTTTTGAAACCACTAAAAGTGGTGAAGGTAGATCATTGTGGACGACTTGAATATCCTCCTGTGAAGTGTGAATATGGATTGTCACTGATTGTGTATTATAAACCACTTGAACCCCATCACCCATATTGTGGTGATGGGCAGGCAGGGCAGCATTCAGTCAGTAATGTTCTTTGGGTAAATTCAGAGCAAATAGTTTCCAACACCTTTGTTCAAGATTGTTTACTGTGTTTGAGTGTTTTCTGTCTTCTGGTCCATGTAGTAGCCTATTTGATGTTGCTGTATGCGAACGAGACTGCCTGTTGAGTGTTTCTGCTACTACATTGAAAATGAGGGCCTGCATTGGCCGTCCCTCAACTGTATTTCCGAGGAGAGCATAAATAAAGGTTATTATGATGAAAATGATATTATCCAAGAAAGAATAGACGATCTACAAGCTTAGCTCACCGCGAGCTATTTTTGGCAGAGATTTGGTGTACACGGACTGTATGCAAATTGGTCCAACTTTGCAACTTGCAACTGGTCTGATTCACTAAGAATAGAGCTCGGCTTGAGACTGGTTAAATAAACATTAGCCCCAATATGTTCCCTCAGCACTACGCTCGGAGCTACAGAATGAGCGTAGTGCTGAGGGAACATATTTGGGCTAGTTAAACATAATTTATACTACTAAAAACAAACAAGACAAGTACACGCTTGTGCTTTGTATTAGCAAGCGACACCGCCACGCGATCGAGTAAATAAATTAAGTTGCATTATGCCATGTTCTTCTCGCTACGGTGAAGGTATGGTAACCGTTACCTTGTTGTTGTACTCCTCCACAAAGCTGCCGAGGGCGAGACGGAAGCGCTTGTCTGGTCGGACACTCCAGTTCATAGCATACACCGTCCATGGCGCCTCGTATTTGTAGATCTCTTTGCGTTTACCATGAAGTGACATCTTCAACCCACTATAAATATATTAGTGCTATCTGTGTGCGTGACTGACTACGAAGGTTTACCACACACAGCAGGGGTAAACAATAAGACCCTGCGACGGGTCGTCCTAAACAATGACCTAAATCCACAAATGCAACCGATTATATGCGAGTTTGTATCATTTGTACAAAAAGTGGGCTGATTCCTGAAGATATTCCGTCGGGAGGTTTCTCTAAATGTTGAAAGAATCCATGGTAGTACTAGTAATCATTTACACGGCAGAGAGAAAGCTGCTGCTAACAGACAACCACACACTGGACTGGAGCAATGGCGGCGGCGCACAAAAATAGACGGAAAAGCGTCATTGTGTCATTTGTGTGTACGGAATAAGCGAAACAGCGCCCCCTATTGACGGTATAGTATGCAGCACATCTGGTATGCAGCCAGATGTGCATGATGCATGTCTATGGCTGCAGTGCAGCCTCAGCCTACCCTGGCTGTAGATATTAAAATAAAAATGTAATTCCACAAAATACCATAATGAGTTATGATGAATGACCTGCCTTGATGAGCGGTCTGACTGTATGCAATTTCATGTTGACATCAAAAGCGTGGTGGTAGCAATATATACCACTCTTTCGATTATTGCATTTCATTATAATTCAAACGGTTTGAAATTTGCATTTTACTGATTGAAATATTGCACGCAGAAATTGGAAATCAGGCTACATTGTTTATATTTATGTAATGCCAAACAGGACAGCTTTTCCATTTAGACTGTAATATAGGATTACAATAAAGACAGACACACCTTTTGAAAATTGATTATGGCATTATTATTTTGAATGGTAACCTACTCAAGTCCCTTATGTTTTCTATAATAGAGTATGTAATTAAACTATGGTGCAGTTGCACATTGTTCAATGACCAGAGTGAAGCTACTGTATGTACAGTATGAGTAGAAGGTGTTATTTTTTTCGTCTGGAAAAAGCATTTGTAGCCTAAATCATCATGTATGGATGATTAACTGGTCAGTAGACATTCTATTTGCATGTTTTACATATAATATTGTTGAGACTGTAGGTTGCTACTATGAAAACCTGCAAAACCTGTCTGTCAGTCAGGTCACACCTCCATATGGTTGTCAGCCCATCACGCCTCGCGACACATCACACCACCATATAATGGTCGATGCTCCATATATGGCCATCTCCATGTATGGTTGATGCTCAATATATGAAGATCACGACACTGACCTCATCAAACCCTGGATAGCCATACATGGAGAAGACTGGATCATCACCTAGATCTGCATATATGGAGCCGGCCAGCAACTCTGGAATGGAGCTGATCTGTAAGATATTCCATGTTGATTCCACCCCACCCGTCCTTCCTCTTCGATGTCTCCCTGTTGACCGGTTCCATTCAAACTCTAGACGGGCCTGCCTCAAAGTTATTAGTGCAACCGTGCCCGGTGGCCGGAGAAAACTAGAGTTCTTAACAGACCCGAAAATGAAGGCCCGGCCCGGCCCTACCTGAGCCCTCATCAAACCCCTGCCACCCTTAGATCTCCATATATGGAGCTGACCTGTTCTGACATTACATATGTTGATCTGACCTCATCAAACCATGTACACTCAAGACACGCTCCATATATGGCCAGACCTCATCAAACCCTGTACACTCAAGACACTGCCCCGTTGCCACCCTTAGATCTCTATATATGGAGCTGACCTGTTCTGATATTCCATATGTGGATCTGACCGCATCACTCAAGGCACGCATTCAGACATTTACATTCATTTGATCATGCATGAATAACATATATTCCATTCCATAGGGTGCCTACTGCACAACTTTGGGGCACAAAAGAGGTATGGTCAAAGCACAAAGGTTTCTAGTAAAGTTAGAGACTATCTATCGTGTGTGTCTCTGTGTGCGCGTCTCCCTAAGGAGGTCCTTGAGGCACGTCCCACTGGGAGGAGACCCGGGTCAGACCAAGGTGCAGTTGGAGGAAACACAGACTCACTGGCCTTGGAACGTCTCGGAATACCCCAGGAGGAAGTCACTAATGTTGCTCTGGAGAGGGAAGTCTGGAACACTCTGGTGGAGCCGTTGCCTCCGTGACCCGACTACGGATAAGCGGTTGAAGATGGATGGAGATGAGGTCATGGCTGGTTAAATGTGGATGAATTTAAAGCAAGTTTGTAGATCTGCCGTGTTCTCCATTTTTGAAATATGCCTTAATTTCGTTTTACATTCATAGATTCTATATTTCACTGGAGATGGTAGGCTGAATGGATTAACTGATTTACAATCTTACAGCAAATCAGCTTGATTAATGACGAGTTAAGGCTGCAGCAAAATGTCTCAAGCTGTGGCTATCTGCTTCCATCCGACAACAAACCACTCCAGAAACATAACTTTATTCTTAATTGTTCCATTTAATGTATTTATTGCAACAAACACCAATCAAGAATTAAAAACAATTGATAGCTGGGCTGTGAACAATTTAGGCTAACAGAACAAAGTAGCTAAATTATGGCATTGTATAACTTTTCTTTAACAGTAGGCTACTAGTAGTCTGCCAATATATTTGTTCATATTGTTGCACTCTACGTCTACAATGTCTGCTCTGCGTGATGATGCTTGGGAAGTAGGCTGCATCATATTATAGATAGTTGCATGCCATCTGGTGGATGTTTGGGAGAATGCAGGTTATCTTTAGTATATCCATAAATCCAAATTGTGTCCATTGAGTGTCTCTTGTTTAATCTGTACCTTCACATAAGGCATATTTTAGTTACATTTTAGTTACAAGAACAGTCAAAGAATGGGTTACTAACAGTTTTCCCATCTTAGGGAAGACTCTTGGGGAAGACGACATTCCCACTTGAGGCACAAGGGATCAGTTGTTTCCGGGCACCCATGTCCAGATACTTTTCTATGAGGACTTCCACTGGCACCTTGTCAGTCACATGCCCCTGTCTGGACAGAGCAGAAACAGGCCCTTCAAATACATTTGCACTGCAGTGTTATTAAAGCCCAGAGAGACTCCGCAACAACAAAAAAATAAACAGGCAAAACAATATTTCATATTGATGTGAGATATCACATACGATACAACTTTATTGTCAGCTTTCACTGAAATTTGTTTTGCGTCCATGACGTCACCGTTCAAGATACAGACAAGACATAGACAAAATACATTAGCGCCCCTCAAAAAAAAAAGAAATAGGATGCCAGACAGGGCCAATTCTGTGGCAAAATCCTTCAAAATAAGGGGGCTTGTGAAGGACAATGGCTGGGTTTCTCAAAGGACATTTCTTACACCTCTTCTTAAGAAGTGGTTCTGCACATGCTCAGTTGCTCCTCTAGGCCGCACACAGAAGCCCGTGAACATAGACATTTCGTGCATAGATGTGCCACGCAATGGTAGGCCTCAGGCCTGGTATAGGCCTCAGGCTTGAGGCCTGGTATGGTAGGCTTCAGGTCTACCATTCTGAAATTTAATTTAATAATATTTGGACTGCTGGACAGCTGACAGTAGGCTCTCTTTACTCTTAAAAAAAAATCACACCTGTGTGAACTGAGTGGTGTAAGGTCTTATATAGCCTGTCTGACGTAATGAAATCATGTCTGACGTAATGAAATCACACCCGGGTGAACAGGGTGAACATAGCAACCATGCTCATTTTTTCTGCACTAACAAAGCCAGTTGTAGGAGTGGTTTACACCACTCAAAAAATAATAATTGTGTGTGTATATATATATATATATATATATATATATATATATATATATATATATATATATATATAGAGAGAGAGAGAGAGAGCCTACTGTAAGCTGTCCAGCAGTACAAATATTCTTAAATTAAATGTCAGAATGGTAGACCTGAGGCCTACCATACCAGGCCTGAGGCCTACCATTGCATGGCAGATCTATGCACGAAATGTCTAAGTTCACAGGCTTCTGTGTGCGGCCTAGAGGAGCAACTGAGCATGTACAGAACCACTTCTTAAGAGGTGTAAGAAATGTCCTTTGAGAAACCCAGCCAATGTGAAGACTGTCTGCAATATAGTTAGTTAGTCATAGTTTTTAAACAGCTGGCACATAGGTGTGTAGAGATATGTCTAATTGGAAGAAAAATAATTCAGGCCTTGTGTTGATACACACTCAAAACATACATACCTTTTCAGCAGAAGGACAACATCTTCCACTTCAATGGTTTTCCTCTTGGCATGATTGGCATATGTCTCCAAGTCTTCCACCATCCGGTCAAAGAACTTCTCCATTCTATTAAACCAATAGGGAAACCAGAACATTTTAACACATGCAATTTCCAATTTGGAACCCTCCTACACTGTGCCATGGGCTGGAAGAAGCAGATATCATTAATCCAGGAAGCTAAGCGTACACCCCCATTTATCAGTTCCATTAGAATTAATACATAAAAAACTAACAGAAAATTACAGTAGACTCATTACCATGAAAAGTTAAGGGGAAAAAAAGGGTATGCTCATGCTGATAGCCATCTAGCTTCCAAATATACTGACATATGACCTGGCAAAATCCAAACTCCTGTTAATCTAATCTAGCGGAAATTATGCTGCTGGTCACACCAATTAACATTTTAATATAATTTGGTAGAAATTGATACTAAAATAAGATGCAAAAAATAAACAGTCTAGTTTGTATAAGTATAGTGACTTACGTGTCTTTAAGGACAGGGTACACATCGGGGGAAACCTTGGTCTTAGCAAAGTGTTTGAAGTTGCCCATGCAGTAACTCTTGGTGAAAATGGAAGGGGGCTCCTTTTTCTTTTGTCCACCTGTCTTCGCAGTGCGCTTCTTTGGTTGAACTAAAACTACATCTTCAACACTGGAGATGCAAAGTACATTTAAAATGGTGAAAATATCTCACTTAAAGCACACATAAAGCTGCATTATGTTAAAGATAACCATCATGTCAATGAAGAAGTTGGACAATTCTTCCCCCCAGATCATTGTAACTGGAGGTAATTTCAAGTGCAGTTAGTAGTTGTCCTGCATTAGAAAATATTCTACAACGCAGCAATGACAGGCATGTTCTGCTGCAACAGTGAGTTTAACTTGCCTGGGTTGAATATGTCTAAGTGCTGCAGGTGAGGACTGTGGTTTAATGACAACACCCTTCCTTATGGCTCGAATGAATGCAGGAGTCTTCATGGAGAGATCTAAGGTCATTAGAAAACAAGTCAATCAAATAATATTCTATTATATTCATACACACAAAACGGTAAGAAAAAATAAATAAAAAGACCTTCAGTCATTTCATTGTCTTCATCCTCCCACTCTTCTTGGTCTGCAGGATCCTCTTGATCTGCCTCAGCAATCTGTGCAGAAGTACCACCAACATGACCACTGTGCCTCTCACTCGGACCTTCTCCTGCAGATGTGTGCCCAGTCCACTCTACACGTGAAGAAATGCATCCTTTTACTAGATATGTCAAAGCCTAAGTTGCATTGCATGCCTTAGGGGCTGTTAACATTTTACACAGGTGAGTAATGTGTGTCTAGCCAGTAATTTACTACAAATTCATAAAACTAACAAATTACATACATTGGCATCACTTAATTTTATGTTTTACACATGCTCACCAGCCTCTGTGGCCTTCTTGGGAACTGCCCCCATACTTCTGTAGTCCCTGCCGCCATCCACTTCAACAGGAACAAGTCCACCACCTTCAGAGCGAAAGGCCCTATGACTGACCTTCTCTGTAATATGCGACAGCTTTGTTGGTGTTCCCTCGAGTGCAGCTTCTGGCTTCCCATTATCCTCTTCTTCTGACTGAGATTCAGGAACTGCCTCTTCTTCCATTTGGTATTCAGGGACCTCTTCATCATCTGTTTGGGACCCAGGTTCCTCCTCAGGCGTCTCTTCTTCCAATTGGGAGTCGGGGACCACCTCATGTGTTTGGGATTCATGGGCCTCTTCATCCGTTTGAGACACTTCATCCGTTTGAGACACTTCATCCGTTTGAGACACAGCAGCATCGTCTTCTGGTTGGGACTCGGCGTCCTCTTCTTCTGGCTGGGACTCAGGGTTCTCCTCATCATCATCTGTTTGGGACACAGGTTCCTCCTCAGGGGTCTCTTCTTCCAATTGGGAGTCAGGGTCCACCTCATGTGTTTGGGATTCATGGGCCTCTTCATCCGTTTGGGACACTTCATCCGTTTGGGACGGGATGGCAGCATCTTCTTCTGGTTGAGACGCTGCCTCATCTTCTTCTGGTTGAGACGCTGCCTCATCTTCTTCTGGTTGGGACTCTGCCTCATCTTGTTGGGACACGGCAGCATCTTCTTCTGGTTGAGACTCTGCCTCATCTTCTTCTGGTTGAGACTCTGCCTCATCTTCTTCTGATTGGGACTCTGCCTCATCTTGTTGGGACACGGCAGCATCTTCTTCCGGTTGGAACTCTGCCTCATCTTGTTGGGACACGGCAGCATCTTCTTCTGGTTGGGACTCTGCCTCATCTTCTTCTGGTTGGGACTCTGCCTCATCTTGTTGTGACATGGCATCATCTTCGTCTGGTTGGGACTCTGCCTCTTCTGGTTGGGACTCAACTGGTTTATCGTCTTCAGGCTGCTCTTCCACTGCTTCCTCTTCAGTCTGAGACTCTGCTTTGTCTGACTGAGACGGCGTTGGAGCATCCTCTTCCTCAGGTTGAGATTGCACGGCAACTTCCTCTTCCCCGTCGTCCGCAGGATAAGATGCTGGCTGTTTTCTTATCAACTTGCTGCACTCTACTTCCATTTGCTCGTCTTGGCTCATCTCTCCCTCATCCCCAGTATCTCTCTGTATTTGTGATGCCAGGACCGTGGCTTTGTCCTGTGTGGCAGTGATGGGAATGGTGGACCCCATGACAGTTGACTGGGCGTAGAGGGTGGTGGCATGGTCAAAGAGGTCAGTGGTGTATTCAGGTCCAGCATCACTCAGATTCAGGGTGAAGTCATCAGAGCATGCTGCTTTACTACTCACTCCACCAGTTGTACCATCTGAGAGAGGGAACATAAAAAGGAAAGCAGATTTAGTGGTGGTATTAAACTTCATGGGGTATAATAACTATAGGGCTGATACCGATACTTAAAAACAAAATAAACATCTGTATCGGTTATTGGCAAAATTGTTATTTCCCCCCCCCCCATTTGTACTAAGGAAACAAATACATCTTCAATGCAATAAAATGTTAAGAATCCACAGCTTGGTTGGCTGCGTCGGTTAATGTAAGTTTGATTTGCCGATACAGATATTGACCGATAATGGCAAATATCGGCCGATATGTGGCCGCTACATCGGTGCATACCTAAATAACGACATGGCTTCATGTGGCCAGCCGATAGGATCAGTCTGACGTATATCTGTTAAGTGTGTATTTGGGCAGGGTTTCAGTCCATTCCAATGGCCATTGATTTCCATTCTAAAAATTTAATATTTCAATTATTTTGTCAATACATGAGGTTGAGGTTCATCCTTGATCTACTTGCAGCGAGCGTGTACAATATATTTGCCTGTGATAGGTTCAGAGATCAGCAGAGGACATCACAGACTGGTAGAACAGCAGGATGGAAAAACCGACCCCTAATTGCTCCTGATGTGCAGGTTGGTGCCTTTGCTAGGTTTCCTCCGCCATGTTTTTTGATAAAAGCACTATATAAATGCACCATTTACCATTAAAAAGGCTCTGCCTCACAGTGTCCTGGAAGCAGTTTTTGATTTTAAAACCATGTATCTTGCAGATCTGGAGGGACTTCAATTTGTAAAGCAGGATCAGTATCTATTGAGGGTATTGCTGGTGGCATCCAAAAAAGCCTTAACAAAAAAGTGGCTTACAAATGTAATACCAACTATAAATGAATGGATTGATTTAATCTATAGTATATTTATTATGGAGAGAATTACATTCAGCTTCAGAGGTCAAGTTGAAGTCTTCACAGATAACTGGTTTAGATGGATTGCTCATGTTTCTACCATAAGACCTGATTTTGTATAGTTTCAGTTAAACCTGTATGTGCACCTGTTTGAGGTATTATGAATGATCATCGATAGAGAAGAGAGGCAGACATCTCCCCTTGTGTGTATTGTACGTATATTGTCTGGTTTTGTTTTCGGTTGTATGTATTGTCAATTGTCAGTCGTTCATGTATGTTTGATTAAAATTCAATAAAAAGTAAATTGAAAAAAAAAAGAAAAAAAGGCTCTGCCTCCTACAGAGCCACACCACATAACAGGCTATATTCCTTCCTTCTTTGAATCACACCCAACATACAAGTAAGACGCGCGAACGCGGGAAGCGAACGCAGCTCGTAAATTGCAATAACTACTAACAAAATTAGAATAAATTACATACTTTTTTAAGGTTTTTTTTTTAAGTTAAGTTGTTTGTGTTTTTTTTTAAGATTATTTTTTTAAGTTAAGTTTTTTAAAGTTTTTTTTTGAAGTTAAGTTTTTTTTAAGTTTTTCTTTTTAAGTTAAGTTTTTTTTTAAGTTAAGTTGTTTGTGTGTGTGTGTGTGCGTGCGTTTTTGTGTGATACAGCTGCGCCCTCTGGTGGCGGGCGGGTGGTGTTACAGCCTGACACACAGACATGCTCACTGCGTTAGCAAATAGTAAATGCTCACTGCGTTCGCAATCACTGCGTTCGCAACAAGATCATTTGTCAATACATTTTTATTTTTACAGCTTTTTTCAGTGACATTCATTCCTGACAATCAACAACATTGTCCCTTCGTGTAGCCTGGTAATGTGGCAGTACAAATAAATAAGAGTACTACGTCCCAAGCCATGATCGCAGAGCACAGTATTTTGGCAGTCTTCCTCACCACCATGTATTCCACTCATAAAATACAGAATAAAACTAGAGCGAATTAATTCCATTAAACTAGGCCACTTACCAACCCTCAGCCCATTATATACACGTTCTTCAAATGCCTCTGCGCTGAATTGGTGGCGAGGTGCCTTTCTTTGAAGAGCCTTTTTCTCAGTGCGAGCATCCATGTGTGGTGTTTTCAAGTTTAATGTTACACTGCAAAAGAAATTAGACAACGTGCAAGGCTATCACGATCATGAAATTGTACTGGACGATTAATTGCGATTAACCGTGTGTGACATCGGAAACTATTAAATTACGTAAGTATCTCTTTGGCTTTGTAAACAAGAAGTAGTTACTGACTCATATTGAATAACGTTATGCTTTCATAATGTAAGAAAATATAGATCTATATAGACAGGACAGTTGTGCAAAATATCTGTGTTAATCTCAAATAATTGTCCATATTGAGTCAATTATAACAATCTTTCAGCCATTTAGAAATGAGGGCATTATGCATGTGAATATAAAGTCATACATATACTGGATCTGAGTGAAGCTTTAACTGCAGGAAAATTATGTTGTAATTATATCCATTACCCCGACAAAGCGGTAGAGGCTGAAGGGAAGGGTGAAGACCCTCTTGTTGGTCTATCAATGTCTGCAAACAGAAACACCAAAAAACGTATACGAAAATGTTTCATTAATACTAGTTTAAACCCAAAGCTTCTGTGCAACTGAAGGTAGCTTTCTGAGAACACCAAGCCCTAGTTGTAATACCTCAAGTACAGTATTCCTTGCTGCTGAGGTATGCCACCGGAATTACTCCCGGGATCTAAGGCTTTTTGAATGAAAAATAATGAAACCTTAATTGATCAGTCATACTGCAGCAGCAGGAAGACAGAGTGAAACAGTAGTACTGTTATGGCATGACAACTTAATTCCCCCAGAATCAATTATGATTCATGATCAATACCATAGCAGCAACAGCAGGACGAGAGAAACGTAGGAGAGGTACAGGTACACGTAACGCAAGCAATTTGGTTGCGTTGGCTCGGGATACGATCTCAACCGGACGGATCACGTAAGGGGAGAGATTTCTCTCACCCTCCGTTGCGTATGTCTTCTTGCGTCGATTACGTTCGACTCTGCAAGGCACTTAAGAGTAATACCAAATTTATGATTTGCCATTTTCTATGTGTGACATATGCAACAGTCAAGAAGACTTGAGCACACACACACCTTGGTTGAGCCTTTTCTCAAAGTCAGTCACATTTAAGATACGTGGTGATCTATTTCTTCTCAGTCGCCTGACTGAATGGTCTGTGGTGGCCATAGTAACATTGGATAATTCCAGCTCCGACAGGCCAGAACTGAAACACAAGCAAATAAATTAACCGGTTAGAAAATATTCTAGGTAGGGGTGGGATTTACTGCAGGAAATATGTCAATATAAAAAGTTTAAATAAAAAACTAAAATCTGGATATTTGATAATCATCAGTAATGCTTACACAATAACTATACGTGTAGGTAAAAGCAAGATCATGACATGACTGTAATGCATAATGCAGCATCCCAAAGCCAAGACAATATCTAGCCCCATATCACAATATTTATTTACAAAATTATATTCCCAGTCTAATTCCCAACGATTTTGGTTGACAGCCTACCTAGGACTGATGCTGCCCATGGCTGGCTCCTTCCTCGCAGCTTTCTCTAGGGACACTGCGGGCTCTGAATGACATAACCAGAGAGGCAAAGATGCAAATGGTCAATGAAATCGCAACAAATACCGGTACATCCCTTGTTGTAGCCTTGCTCCAGCCCCTGAACGATAGCCTGAATAATGGCAGCTGAGTGTCAGGCTATTCTTGCCGCCTTTGTTCGAGAGATGCTGGTTTACGATGCAATTATATTAAATATGGCAGCATGATGTTAAGAGTTAGACAGGTGCTAGCCTAGGTTCATAATTTACCTGCCATTCTCTATGCAAGTAGAGTCTGGTAGTCTTTATGCACTCTACTTATGTGACTATTTACCTAAATTCCGTCTATTGACTAGAGTTCATGCTTATTCCAATGTCGCACTTGTAAGTCTGAAGTCACTGTGGATAATACAATCCTCCTATCTTTTAATAGCCAGCCATGCGGGAATGAAGGCACACAATTCATTGGCAAGTTTTTCACCTTGATTGAGTCTTTTCTCATATGCAGTTACATCCAACATACGATGTAGTCTCTTTCTTTTCAGTCCCACTGACTGTTCTGCAGCGGCCAATGTCATATTGGAAAATTCCAAATCGGACAGCCTAGGACTGAAACACAAGCATAAATTAACCAATGGGAAAATCAAGACATTCTGTTAGGAGTGGGGTTTTCTGACAGTAGACAATACAGTAGGCCTAATATAGCACCAGTTTCAGAGAAACATCCAATTATTATTATCTATTATAATCGTTTTATGTTCCCCAACAGCATTTCAAGCAGGTCATGGTTGACACACACAGCCTACCTACGACGACTGCTGCCCATGCTGGAGGTAGATTCAGGCAGCACAGGCTTTTTCCCCACAGCTTTCTCCTGGAACAGGAGGGACACCTCGGGCTCTGAATGACGTACATAACAAAGAGGCTAGGGTTAAGAACTGAGAAAAAAACAACAAATATAATACTGACACAAGCAATGAGAAATGTCATGTTCACCCGTCTGCAAAATGTTCCTGAGCATGTGTCTTGGAGTGACATCATCTTGCAGAGCTGAAACTCTGGTTGACTTCCTTGTCACATGTGAGGTGGTCCTTCTGTTGCCAACAGGCAGCGATATCCTGGCCGAGGTGCTCTAGAGAAATCGTAGCGTTATGAACATCTAGGTTGAGTTTAGAGCTGCAACAGCAATTATTATTATTATAATAATTATTATTATATCGATGCAATTTTCAATTAATCAATTGAGTTAATTGGGTTACATGTACAGTACGAGGGTGAGATAAGAGTATTTCAACAAACTATGCTTCTTCCTGACCTCACGGAGCTTCCGTTTCAGGGCCTCCTGTGGGTTAAGGGCACCAGCGTTATTCCTGGCACTTCGCCGTGCACTGCTGCTGGAGCTTTGGGGACCTCCACCAGCATCACTCCGCAACCTGGCGCTTTGCCGTGTACTGCTGCGAGAGTGCTGTGCTTCAGCAGAAGTACTACAGAAAAATGTCATAATTGAACGTGTACAGCCAAGAAGTTGTTTGCTACTTCTGTGTGACAGACAAAAGAAACCCAATATTCTAGCTACTTTCTGTCAAGAAATTAGCAGGTGATTCTTTTTCCAAGTGTTTATTAACGGGTCGCGGGTGTTGCGCTGCTGCCTCCTGCATTATATTCAAATTCAAAGCAGGGCCTTCAGTGACTTCGCTTCCAAACTCCAACACTTGGAAAAATAATCACCTGCACAGAATGTCTTGACAGAAAGTAGCTCATAGGCCTGGGCCGTGGCTCAACGGTCCAGGCACCTTGGCTGGTAATCCAGTCTGGCAGTGTGCCGCGGGTTCGACTCCTGATCACGACGGCCTTTACTGCATGTCATCCCCCCATCTCTCTCCCCATTTCCTGTCAGCCTACTGTCTGTCCCTCCATAAAAAATAAGGTGAAAGCCAAAAAAAAAAAAAAAAAAAGCAGCTCATAACATGCCCCTCCTATATATGGTTTCAAGGTTTGTTTCTCTTTTTTGAGTGGTGTAAACCACTCCTACGACTGGCTTTGTTAGTTTACGTGTCTGTATGTCACCCCTGTGTCAATTATCTAATGTGATCCTGGGCTCTACACACCCTCCGCCAACCTGGGGAGAGCAACGGACTTGAACTCATGCTTACTTCATGCATGAGTGTCCAAGTCGCTCCTTTACACCTGACAGGGGGGAGTTTCCCTGGTTGGACGTAGCGCGTGGAGCGAACACGTTATTCCAACCAGTTCCTTTCCCCTCCATCAGGCACCCCGGCTGGCCAGGGGGAGGCAGTTTAGAGACCAGGATTACTGCATGTTTTTTGTGAGGGTACCTACCCTAGAGGACACGGGAAGAACATGCAAAATCCACACAGAAAGGCCCTTTCGCCAACCCCGCCTCAGGTATGAGCACTGATGACGCGGAGGAGGACACGCCGCCAGCGTCCACAGCGTCCCGAGCGGGAATCGAACCCAGGACCTTCTAGCTGTGAGGCGACAGCACTACCGACTGTGCCACCGTGCCCCCAATGTTTGTTTTTCAACGAAGTTTGTTTAAGAAAACGCCATAGACAATAAAGAGAAATCTAATGTTTGTTTTGAGGACTTAAACAAACATTAGCACCCGTTGCTTGAACAAATATTATGTTGTAATTGATGTTGTATGATGATAAGAGCACCCCTCACTTCACACGGGTGTGATTTTTATGAAACAAACGCTTTGCAGATTGAAAGAGGATAATTCAAGCTTTCCCTACAGCTGCAATGTTGGTGAGTTTAATAAAAGCACATCGCAAAGGCAATTTGGATGAGTGGGGAGTCAATGGAGGGTATTGCAACTCTAGATTCATCCTAGCCATTATAGCCCTGAAACATGACTGTCATAATCATACGAGCGTGTGAACGTCATCCCATTATTTAAAAAAAAATCTAGAATTGCAAATTGCGACTACAGTCTCCCCTTCTCTCCACCTCTTTAATAAAACAGGGCCAGAGTGCATACATACAGCATAGAAACCATAAGAAAAAGGCAGAGCAGTGGTCAGAGTCCTGGCGGTACTTGGGCTACATTTACTTGATTAATTCAAATCTTGAAATATTCACGAGTTTCGAATGTAGTCCTGTCCTACACCAGCCTGGCTGGTCCAGCCATGTTGGGGACCAACACAGGTGTTTCAACTAACGTCGAATTAGCCCTGGTCCAGTGCTTACAGCGAGTAGAGCGAGTCTCTCTCAGAGAGAGACTCGCTCTACTCGCTGTAAGCACTGGACCAGGGCTAACGTCGAATATGACGGTAACGGTAGTAGTTATTTGAAAATAGACATAATATGAGGCGTTGGTGTGTTTACCTTCGTGTGACAGGGGACCTGTTAGGCTCAGTGTCCAGGATTCCTCTTAATAGATGGCGAGGAGTGTCGTCTTCCTCAAAATCCATTTGGTGACCAGTTTGTTTGTTTGTTTGTTTCTTTCTAGTATAGGTGTAGTACTAAGTACTAGCAGACAGTATTTGATCAACTGAAGAACTAGCCTCTTGTTTGAAAACAAGCGAACGTTTCCGGTTTATATCCGCCCGCCTAGACCCTAGACCTGTGATTGGCTGAGACCGGGATGGAGCGCTCGTTTTGCTTCACAGTAACCCTCACGTCACTAGGCTTTCCACGGCCGGGCAGACGCAAAGACGCAGTCTACCATTCATTCATTGCGACATGACGATGCATACGCTGCTCCAAATGATACTCCCATTCGTCTTCGCTTCGTTTGGGCGCGTTCGGAAATAGCGCATTGAGCGCACTGTGCAATGCAAACTGATAGATGAGTGCGCTCCGGTGTAGCCTCGGTCCCAGGCTTACTTTTGGCTCCGGTGCGGTATTTTCGAACGTGTCCTTTATAATATATCATATCTGCCCAGCAGCCCAGACTGCCCATGTGAACGCACCATAGATTCTAACGGGATTGAGAAAATGATACAACAGGTCCCAATCAATGCAATGCCAATGTCGCGCGCTCGGCGTGCCTGCCTTGTTGAAACAAAAACAAGCTGTCACTCTCTCCTCTTCTCTAAACCATAAACCAGAGCCTCTGGTCACATTTATTTTTTTATCTTTTTTATAGTCATAAACAAGAAGTTGAATGCCAAATGTAGGTCTGAATAGTGTGTTCTGCATTTAGGTGTGAATAATGTGCTCTGCATATTTAAATTGTTCATACTTTAAAGTTTACATTATCTCAGACCATATTACAATATACGGTATTATTATTTTCACACAATGTTTAGAATTAGATCCCCACTTGATTAGGTTCATGTTCATCTGTCTCGCTTTTCCGTGAGATGTAAACCGGAAGGCCAGCAGGTGGGGTGATAGCATAGCTTCTGTTCACAATATTGTCTGTCCAGTCCAGTGACCAAACATGGCAAGTAAAGGCAAAGCCAGTGAGTTAAGTCTGTTTTAGCGTACCTGCTGGATAGCTATAGCACTGGTCTCTCAAATAAGTTTCAGTGATGATACTTGAGAGATAGATAGCCTGGAGCAAAAAGATAAATGATTATACACGTACAGTACATTACATTTACTGTATACATACAGAACACAGTGGTTTGGGGCAATTAAGCAACCCAATAGCTGTGATTGAAAACACACACACACACACACACACACACACACACAGTCACACACACACACACACACACACACACACACACACACACACACACACACACACACACACTTCAGATGTCTTTACTTTTATCCCACAGTAGCCATGACTGGTCACAAATGTATCAAATCAAATTAGCTACCAAACAAACTTTTTTTGCTATACATACTGTACACTTACAATGTTTGTCTCACCAATAGAAGAAGGCAACATGAAACACCCAGTGAAGTGTTATTATACATCCCACAGTCCATGAAACATATAGCCTACAAATATTCACATGAAAAGGGTACAAAAGTTACATTTTCTTAAAATTTACATTACAGAAAAATGTCTAGATGCCTTCAGCGTATCTAGGCTTTTCAGTTCTCATGTTTTCATGGATGAAAAATTACCATATGTTAATCGACAATGCCCTGTGTGTGTGATTCATCACTTGCCAAAATCAGTCGAAAATCTGTTCTTTATCAAGACAGTCATATAACAAATAATTATTTAAGCTTAGCTCTGAAATACTTCTGTAGTTTTCCACCACTCCCTGAATCACATATACTGTACCTACATTGTTACATAAATATTTAAATGTTATGATTTCAGGATCAACCCTGAGACTTCTGAATTAAGGGGTGGTCCTTTTAAGCACTACACCCACTTGTTGTGTATTAAGTAGAAGAGACCCAAAAGGTTCCATTTGTAAAATATCAGGGAATTAACATGGGGGAATTTATGGTATACCTTGTCTGACACATGCAGTAAGAAAACAACCTAGAGTTCTCTCAAGTGTGTGGTAAATGATGTGGTATGCATCTCAATGGACCATCTACAATATCCAACTTATTGATAACGGTTGCATTTCTGAACATCAGTACATATTAAATTGTCAATCATTCAAATCAAAGACAATATCACACCCTTGAAAGTAAATGAATATATCTTTAACATGCATGTACTGTATGTAAGGTTTCATTACAGGATGCAATGTTACTACCGAAGTATGTTATTTAAAATCTGTCAACAGTTCATAAACAGAGATGGTGCCATCCTAAAAATCGCAGTATTTGGTAGGGGTCTTAAAATAGATAATAACCTTCAATGTTTCTGCTGTTATGTCAGCATCAGCAATCCTTTTGCAACAGTAGGTGTCACTTTTGTTCAACTGTTGGGTAGGCTATATCATTTTAGAATGAAACTCTCCATATATGAAAACGGATAAAAATTCAGCATGCCACAGAGACTTCATAGAAAATGAGGGTTGCAGGGGTGGGGTGTGGGTGAGGGGTAACAGGATTGCACACATTTCAACAAATGTCTGAGCCCTCCCACCCGTATACAGGCACACTCAACTCATTGTTTAAAGAACCGTAGAGAAATCATCCATCTTCTTCAGGATGAGCTGGCAACATTCATGAACCCATAGAGCAAATGTATTTCAGTGTTCAAACTCAGTAGTACCATAATTCTATATACTGTAGTGTACGCTGCAACTGACATTGTGAAGAATTGATTTGTAACCCACAGCACGGGTGATTTGTAACCCACAGCACGGGTGGTTTGTATCCCGCAGCACAGGTTGGACTAACGGGCGGTCTGACTTAAGGGCAGTCCTCCGTTTGAAACTCTCTTCAGAGCCCCCACATTCCCATATACTGCAGATAAATTGCATGTCTCCCTTTTTCAAAGCTGTGAAAAATATCTAGCGTTGGGATGGTTAGTCAGTAGACTGCTGACCTTCCAACAAGTCCACAGGGGGTGGGACAAAGGCTCCATTGACTAGTATGGCACAACCCCCCTTTGCTGCTGCAAATACACAAGTTAACGTGGAAAAAACAGTATCTTCAAAAATGCAGTTGATCATTAACTAGGAGGCCAGTGCTAGGAGGAATTTGAACCATGCATTGATTATCGAAAACTGAGGAGAGCTGCACACCTCTCCTTAGAAATTACATTCATCTCCAGTGTTGTAGTGCATGGCTCAATTTGACTATAAAATCAATTCATCTCACATTAAATGAAAGTACTTTTTTTTATCAACATAACAGGGTCAAAGATATCCCAGTTTACATCCTCCACTTCTATGGGGCATATTCACCAACAGCTTGCAGAACTGCCTGGCACATTAAAAGGCCCTAAACACAAGATGCATTGTAATGACACCAGCTTTGGGTCCATAGGCCTTAGGCTAGTGCATAATACTATATTGCACACAAATACAATAAAAATGCAAATGACAATACCAGTTGTGTTGTCAATTTGAATATTCCAAACTAAATTATATATATATTTTTTGTAAATGATTAAATTATTAGTCTTTGCAACATAATATGACTTTTTGCATCTTTATCACGCTTAAACCTGCTACTGTGGACCGTACCAGATGCTAGCTAGCTGCAGTTAAAACCATTAATGTCCACATATATCAGTGTGATACAATGCCTCCGTTTTCCACATACAGGACGCCTTTCTTTCGGGATGTAGCCTATGTGTAATGGCCAGATGGGAAACAGGGTCTTTTCTAGCCACAACAAAATGGCTTTGACTGTACCAAAACTCAGGTCTGGGAGCAACTGACCCGAATACTAAATATCACCCTATCAATGCCTAGTATATAGCTCACATTTGTCCCCCAAAAAAGCACTACTTAGTCTAGATATTTTTCCTGTCCAAATCGGCAGACAAGCCGGACCTTCTGTGTGTCGACACAAAGTGGGATTTAAAACAAAGTTTACAAAAAAGTGATTCACATATAGTAAAAACAACCATAAACATATAAGCATGTATAAAAGAAATGAAACATACAAAAATAAACTGAGTTCATAAACGCAGTCCAGTGTTGGATTCTCCCTGTTTGTCAAAATGACGAGAAAAGAAAAGAAAAAAGTTGTTTTTCCTGCTTGTACTTTGAGTGGAGAGTATATGAGAAAAGTCTTCCATTGCATATTAAGTACAGAGTCATTGTAGAAGCTGTGTGCACTTTCTTTTTGGCACTCAGGTCACATTTATATAGACACACAGCACATCTTCAAGAGAAGACAAGCAGGAAAACAAACGACTGCATGTAAATAACTTACCAGCTGAATTAGTGCTACACTGTACTGGGTGGTGGCGTGCTTCAACTATGTGAGTGGTGACACCCTCAGTTGTCCCTAAACAGGGTTTCTCTTGACAGTGGCCCTCAATTCAATTACACACAAACACACACGCACGCACACACACACATTCTCTCTCACTCTCACATACACACAAATAATCTGACACATTCTTTGGCACACATCACTGTCGCTGTCACCCACTGTCATTCCCACGCCCACCTCCCCTCTGTTCGTTCTGACACACACGTGTTCATCTCCCTTTGTTTCTGGCTCATCCTTTCCCTGTGGTGGCGCCCAAATGGTACGAATTCAGCTCCTCCGCAGGGCACCTCCAGTCCATCCCCTCATGTATGTCCGCTCCAGGTGTCCGCTAGTCCGAGGTACTCTGGATTCTCTGCAGTGGAGGTCACAAATCCATTCACCTGCCTGGGAGGAGCTCCGTCTCTCGCCATACCCGTAGCCCCGGACCCAGCCTGGGCCTTGGCCACTATGTCCAGGTAGTATGGGTTGTCAAAGGCTGGAGACACAGGGGCAGTCAGGGGGACCAAGTACTGAGGGTTCTCCACACTGTGTCCAGAGCTCAGGCCATTAGGCAGGCGTCGCTCAGACTTAGCCACCTTGCGAGGCAGAGTGCTGGGCCGCACCGGTATGCCCGGCCTGGGGTCCTGAATCTCCTGGTTAACGTATTCTGACCGGGAGGAAGAACGCAGAGTTAGAGAGAGTGAACCACACAATGTATACTATGGACGATATAAATTATATTGAATATTATCTAGCAATGCATGCACTCCTAAATCTGCTTTTGCAGTCGTATGTTCCATGGTCTGCAGTTTAATCCACCGTTTGTGCTGTGAGCTTGTAGATCCCTATTCTTCGAAAAATTGTGAAAATGAGAATGGTTAAATCCGCCTGAGGATTTTCAAAATATTTAGCCAATGAAAAAATGACATGTTATGAACTTCGGGCCAGAGTGAGGGGTGCTCATGAGTACTCCACCAGCGGGAGTTCCTATGACCTTAATCCCCCCAAGTTTAGGACACTCAAGTGTAAGAATGCATTTTATTACGCTGCCACTCTGCCAGCAGATCTGAAATCCTTGTATTCACTAGCAAAGTTAAAGCCGATCTTAAACCATGGCTTCAATGAAATACCAGTTGAACTTAGATAAACTGTTTTTAAACTGTTTATATTAGTATTTATTTGTGTGTTGTCACACTGCAGCTGTGTTGGATGTTTAATGTTTTAAAATGGACCACAATGGAAACAACCTTCTGCTTTATTGTGATTTTATCTATTTTGGCGCTTTTAATTAATGGTGATATGGTGTTGTTTTAACTGTTGCCAATATTATATTCAGTCATTCTAGTCACTGTGGGAGACAAATCAAAACATGGCATGTTGCTGTGCAAATATTGTGGGGCTCACTGTATACAGTATCCCTGAGTGTAAAATCAGATAGAATTTCATAATCATCTCAAGTTTCATGAGAGTTCACCATGGTGATTGTATGTGTCAATAATGTGTACATACAGTACGACCGCGCAGTTTCAGTCACGATCTCACCTGGCAAAGCGTGACTGTGATTATACCCATGACTACGTCTGGGTAACGAGTTATGAAGATAATGAGGATGAGGATGATGATGGTGATGGATGGGCGGGCCATCTGTTTCCAGATCCCCCTGGCTGTCGTAGCTCCCAGGGAGCATTGAAGGGTCATCCAGGAAGACAGAGTCAGACTGGCCCCCAGTGGAGGGGCTGCGCACCAGCGAGGGGTACTGAGGGCTCCAGGGGCCATTGGAGCTACCCGCCCCTATTGGATAGGTGGGGTACTGGCTGCGCAGAGTGCTTAGGGAAGAGTACATGCTCCTTGGTCCGCCAACAAGGGATGTCTCAGCTTCCAGGCACTGATCCGTACTCTGTAGGGGAAAGGGGTTAGGAGAGATTAAGACACAGTGTAGGGGAAAAGGTTAGGAGAGATTAAGAGAGAGTAAGGCAAGTTTTAAGAAAGGCATTTTTCTTTTTTTACTTTTATTTCAATGTTTTTATTATGTATTGTACTGTATAGAGGGTATGCGCGTGACATCAACATCAAACCCGGAAGTTATGCAGGAATGCCTACTGAGTGGCTAAAAACTTATTTCTGCCCTTCACAGTCCATGCATCCAAACAGGGAAGTCCTATCTAATTGCATTAAACAACATTAAACAATGTTAAACTCACTTTGCCTGTCACTTTGCCACTCGATTTGCCATTCACCATTAATTTGCCATACCTATTGTATTGTTACGTTTGTTGTGGACCCCAGGAAGAGTAGCTGCTACTTTGGCGCCAGCTAATAGGGATCCTATGCTGTATTGTCAGATTTAGATTATGTCATAAAATACTAATTATTCTGCTTCATGGAAACACAATAAGAGTTTCCAATTTACCATTAATTACCGTACGTAAGGTGTAAGGGAGAGCAAGACATAGAGAGACCCCAAACCCCACTGACCCTGCATGAGTGGTGTCGAGAGGGTCCATTAACTGAGGCCCCGTCTCCCTGAGTCCTGGTAAACATGTTGGGCTGTGGTACCAGGTACTCCTCAGCATCCAGCAGATCCCTTATTTCGGCCCCTTCCTCCTCCAGAAGCATCCGGAAGAACTGACTGTCCACCGGGCTGGACAAGCCTAACTGCTCATCATTCTGATGGGAGAGAGGAACAGGGTTTGGGGCAAAAAAAGAGATTTCAGTGGGCAGTGGAGTATGGTAAAGAATGCAGGAACTGAAATATATCCAAGAGATGAAAAAATATAAAAGATGGGTGGGGACACTTTTTTATTTTAATCATCAATCAATCAATTGTGTTCCAGCTCAATGTTTTAAAGAAAACAATTACATGTTGTATTTTAACCATATATGTACACAAACCCACCTGAATGACTACATAGCGAGGCGGATCTCTGGCCATGGAACCAAATTCATTCACCAGCTCTTTGAACTTTGGTCTGCTGTCAGGGTCAATCATCCAACCTGTACAATCAAATACCAACCAAAAAAGAAACTTCAAATCAATCCAACACGTT